>NW_026000082.1:38528375-38533590 GCF_001458135.2 Marmota marmota marmota
CCCTTTACACACGCACAGTCGCGTGCCCGTCCGCCGACGTTCTCAGACCCGCGGGCCGCGCGCGGGGCCTGGCGGGGGCGGCTGAGCCGCAGAGAGCGGGGACGCGAGGCGACTGACCCGGTGGCCCCGCTCGGCCGCAGAGTCAGGAGCAGCCCAGAAGGTGGCCAATCAGAGCCGGGCATTGGGTCTTGGGAGCCAATCAGAGCCACACACACAGGCCTAGGGGCCAGGCACCTGAGCCCCTGGACCAGCGAGGTGTCCCTCAGGTCGCCCTGGGGAACCAAACCTGAAGGGAAGCGTCCAGAACCCTCGCGTTCCACCGCTGCTGGCCCGCGCCCCACCCGGTTTTAGGGAGGGGACTCTCTCTGTGGTCCCATGGCAAAGCCCTAGCAGGCCTGGCCGATCGATGGCTGTGTCCAGGCTCCAGGCCCTGTCACTGCTGGTCGTGCGGCAGAGGGAAGCCGGCGTGACCAGGGCCCAGGCTCCATTGCCAGCCCGTCCTAGGACCGTAGGGTGGGTTGTGACTGCGCCCATTTTACAGGTGAGACAGTGAGGGGTGACACCAACTGCAGAACACCTGGCAGGCGGCAGGATGGGCGCCGGGAGCTGCCTGAAGCTAGGGCCGAGCTGGATTACCAGACGTGGTCCCCACTGAGAAGCAGGGACAGACACAGGGCCACAGCAGAGGGTGGACAGGGCAGGGTGCCCTCTGTGCCCACCCAGGTGGCCCAGCCAGGCTGGCTGCTGCAGGCGGACCGCCTGCCTGTCCCCGTGCCCTGCGGTTGCCATGCCAACCCCCAGGCTGTGTTTGCGGATGTTGTATTTGATTTCACACGTTTGGAACTCCAATTACGTCACCCGCAACACAGGGTTACCATGACAGCTGGCCCCACGTTCCCCGGGTGGCTCACACCTTGGGGGAAAGGGAGGGGCCTACCACCTCCCCCTGCCGAACCCCAACCCAGAGCCCCCTTGAGAGGTGAGGCCAGGAAGGTGGTTTGGGCAGCGCCTCGGTATCCATCAGCGGCCCAGAGACCAAGGCCTGGGTGGCCGGCAGGCACCCCCTGAACCCCAGACAAGCGCACCCTGAGCCCACCCCGCCTTCAGGAGGCTCTGCACACCTGGCTGCACAGGAGCTGCCCGCGACACCTGGCACCCAGCAACCAGCCTGGCCATCTGTCCCTGCTGGCCTGCTGGGGCCTCCAAGTAGCTGCTGCCCTGGTCGCTGCGCCACTTCCCACAAACTCACATCCACACGGGGGCGGGGGGGGAGGGCACCCCTTGGCCCAGGGCCTGGGGCCTGATGCTGCTGCCTTCCCGCTAACCAAGTGTGCCATGTGCACAGTTGGGGCCATCTCCCTGAGCTTCCGTTGACAGTGACTAGGATCCTTGCCTCTTCCAGTGGCCAGGACAATGAACTGTCAGTGCACATAGGGCACCTGTTACAGCCCACGTGCAGAAGGGGACAGCGTCCTTTCTCTCCCTCCTTCCTCCTCCCTGTACCACCCTCTTCCTCCTCCTCCTCTTTCTTCCTCTTTTCCTTCCCCCTGCTCCTCCCCCCACCCCACCCCCTCTCTATGCTCATTGCCCTGTCGTTATAGCTAAGCTCTTGCTCTGTGACTTTGGGCAACTGGCTTTCCCTGGCTGGTCCTCTACACCGGCAGCAGTGACCCTTCGCCCATGCTCACCTCCCCATCACCTCTCCCCCTACTCTTTGGCTTCCATCTGGAAGGGTGCTGGAGCTGGGCGGGAAGGTGCACACCTACAGTCCCAGCAACTTGGGAGGCTGAGGCAGGAGGATCACGAGTGTGAGACCAGCCTCAACAACTTAGTGAGACCCTGCCTTAAATAAATAAATAAATAAATAGGGCTGGGGATGTGGTTCTGTGTTAGAGCTTCTGCCTGTCACATGCAAGGCCTGGAGTTCAATCCCCTGCAAAAAAGGGGGGGTAGGGGGAGGAGGAAGGCTTCTAAACTTGGTTCCAGAACCTCAGGATAACATCAGTAGGTCCAGCTCACAGTTTGCAGACCGCGTGAAGAGAGAAAATCCAGAGGTCCCTCTTTGCCTGTGGAGGGGACTGGCCATCTTTCCTCCCCTATGCCATGAGGCTCTGGGAGGAGCCACAGCCTCTCAGAAGGGCCTGGCATTTGGGTCACCATCAAGCCTGTCACAGACAAGACTGTCACCTCCACTCTTGCACCTCTGCCCAAAAAAACACCTAAGAGAGGCGACTCTTTAAAGTCCCATTTTGTAGATGAGGAAAGGAGAAGCAGAGAGGTGACAGGAGTGGCCCAGGATCTTAGCAACTGAGTGGCACTGCCAGTCCCCAGCACGCATGCACACACGCACACACACACACACACACACACTCCTGGAAAATGTGAGGAGCTGTGACTGCGCCCCGGGGAGCTGTCACGGGTCACCGCTGCGGGCTTCCTGGGATGACCAGGGAGGCCGGCCTCCTGCCCTGCTGCTGCCAGCTCCCCCTGGGCCCACGGCCCTGGACGCTTCCCCAGACCCAGAGCCAGGACCGTGAGCGAGCGTCCCCTCCCCTAGGTCCTGGGCTCGCTGGGAAATCCAAGCCTGCTGTGTGCGGGGACCAGCCCAGCCACCGTGCAGGTCACTCCCGGGCGCCTTGCCCAGGGCAGAGCACAGCCTCGGGGTTCTGGCTCAGCCTCACTGCCTCTGCCGCCCCGGGGCCCAGCCCCAGGACACGGGGTGTGACCCTGAGCCCGTTCCGCCTGCCTGTGGAGCAGGGGGCTCACCAGGGCCAGGAAGAGCAGGTGCCCAGCAGGGGCGGGGCACCCGGCAGAGTCCCCCTAGGGGTGCGCTGACCCCCTTCTAGGGAACCAGAGAGCGAGGCCAAGGCCCCTGTCCCCCAGCAGCTGGTCACCAGCTCACGGGAGAAATGAGCTTCATGAGAGAACTGAAGTCAAGAGAGGATGACCCCACCCCACGGGGGGCTGCGAGGGACCCGGGAGCTCCGAGGGGTCTCCAGAGCAGGGCCCTGAAGGACGAAGGGTGTGTGTGCACAGGAGAGAGGCAGCGGTGACACCGGCCAGGCCAGGGGCGCTGTGGCCGGATGGAGGACAGGTGAGGTCATCAGGGAGGCCCCACGACCAGGCGAGGGGCTCAGGATGGGTCCCAGAGGCCTGGGGGCCATGGGGGTCTATGGAAGGAATTACTGACATGAACAAATCCGACGCTTATTTGGGGAAGGGGTTGAACCCAGGGGCACTTAGCCACCACCCCGTCCCCAGCCGCCATATGTATACAGTTTGGCTCTCGCCACTTTTAAGCTTATGCTCCATCCGGGAGCCCACTCATACTGTGGGGAACCATCGCGGGGTCCCCTCTAGAACCTTCTCCACAGCCGAGGCCGTGACGCTCCGTGCTGAGCCCTGCTCCGGCCCAGGCCCCGGCCGCCCCGAGACCTCAGGGTCTGGTCCAAGGGGAGCCCTACAATGCTTGTCCTTCACGATGCATCCTAGCCTCAAGGTCCACCGTGTGGTGGCACCTGTCCCCCTGTGCCCTTGCTAAGGCTGAGTCCTGATCCAGGGCGTGGACACGGTGGCGTCTTGATCGTCCATTCGTCCGCCATGGCCACCTGGGCTGCTTCACCTTGGCATGACTGCGGTGGAGGTGCCCATGTTTGGATGGATCCCTGATGTCACTTCTTTGGGACCTGCCCCCCCACCCTCCCACCAGTGGTCCACAAGGTCCAAGCTGCCCGCGTCCTCCCAAAACTTGCCACTTTTCTGGGGTTTTCTCACAGGCGTCCTCACGGGTGCCCAGGGCAGGTTGCTGGGTGTGTGTGTGTGTGTGTGTGTGTGTGTGGTGCTGGGGCTCGAACCCAGGCCCTTGTGCATGCGAGGCCGGCACTCTACCCACTGAGCCACATCCCCAGCCCAGACTGTGGGATCTCGATGACTGACAGCTACGAGGAGTCGAGGGGGCCACAGGGGGTGAAATAGGGGGCTGCGGGCTTTGCGAGGGGCGGGAGGAGTGGATGGCGCTTCCCTGGATTGCGGAGCTGGGGCCCCGGTGAGGGGGATGCATGAGGGAGGATCCGGGGGTCACTGAGTCTGAGGGTTTGAAGCGCATCCCGGGGGCACAGCAGAGCCTGGAGGTCTGGGCGCGTCTGCACACGCCATCTGCTATGAAGCTCAGGCAAGAAGGAAATCGCTTAGAAATTATGGGATGAAGAGAACAGGGGGGCTAGAACAGGGGGACTAGAACAGAACCTTGGGGTCCCCATGTTTTAGGGGTGGGACAAAGGTATGCATGAAGGGAGACAGGAAAATTACCCCAATATAGAAGTGAAGCCGGAAACACAGTTCCAACATTGCATCATCTAGGATTGGATTTCACCATAAGCAACGGGAAACCCAAATGAGTGGTTTAATCCAGATATAGTTTCAGTTCTCTACGCTGTAAAACAAACAGGGGAGGTGACCATCTACCATCCTCAGACATGGGCTCTTTTTTTTTTTTTTTTGCTTGCTCCGATATTCTTAGCCCTTGTTTCTACTTTAAGGTCATTTCATGGTCACAAGATTGCTGCTGCAGCTCTAGCCATCACAGTCATATTCCAGCAGCAAGGAGGAAGAAGCAAGAGCAGAAGATTTGCCTCCTGGTTGAAACTTACCAGGCACTTTAAAAAGGAGTGTTCCTGGAAGCCCTGTCCCCTCACTCCCTGTGCCTTTCACTTACACCACGGGCCACCCACCCCAGGTACAAGAAATGTGGTCTTTCTGCAGAGCAAGGGCTTTCCTGGACAGAACGTGAATCCTCGTTGTGAAGAACCAGGGAGAACGGCCACCTACAGACGCTAACAAAAGGAGAAGCACTTGCCAGAAGGGGACACCAGGGTAGCTGCATTGGCCCTGAGCTGAGCTGTGTGACAGGAGGGCAGGAGCCCCAGTGGCTTCCAGCATGGAACAGGACCCGTCAGCTGGCCCTGCAGGGAAGGGCCTGGGCGGGGAGAGCCTGTTCCTGGGGGGAGGACGCAGCTGTCAGTCAGGGAGGCCGAGGAAGATCACCCAAGAGGCAGGAGACCCGGGTCCCTGGCTTGGAGATTCGAGGACTTCGCCATCACAACAGGCTGACACCGAGCCGAGCAGGGAGGGGAAGGAGCGGGTCCAGGGGACATGGGACAGGCTGTGCCCAGGGACCAGAGGACAGCCGGAAGGAAAAGGAGTGGGCGGGTGGGTG
>NW_026000082.1:38533595-38558134 GCF_001458135.2 Marmota marmota marmota
TCACAAAGCCGCCTCCCTGTGGGGGGGTGGGGAGCAGCCAGGGGCCTGGGAGGGGCCAGGGTCGGGATGGGAGGTGTCCCCAGGAGCCCGGTCTGTGGTAGGCAGAGATGCAAGGAAAGGGACAGGGGAAGGGGGTAGAGGACAGCAGGAGCCCTGGGGGGGCTGAGCAGGGGGCAGCGGTCACCTGGGGGACGGCACAGCTTTTAGGCTTCAGAGAGGGGCGTCCCTGGGGAGTGACTGGACCCAGGGTGGCCTTGGTGGTGGGCAGGGGAAGGCTGTGGAGTCAGAGGTGAGCAGCCAGGACACTGGATGGGTCCTCCACCAGGTCACGGAAGCCACCCAGGTGATGGTGACGAGGTGGAGGGGAAGAGAGAGCCACCGCACCTGCCCATGTCCCCCGCCTCTGGGCCTCGGTGTCCCATCTGTAACATGAGATCTGAGGGCATGGTGGCCGGCCTTGGCTGGGACCCAGGGCGATTTGGGGAGGACATAAGATTCTTGGGGTGAGTCCTTGGCTTGAGCTCCCCCGCCCCACCCTTTCAACTGAGTCACCTCCGAATCCACAGGAATTTCCAAAGTCCCCGAGGCCCCGGGGTCGGGCTGAGTCACAGGGAAGGCGTCTGGGAGGAGGCGATGATCGGCAGGTGATGGCGCAGGTGAGGCGGGGCCGCTGGGCCTTCCGGGTGTCTGTGCTCCCATGGGCCCTGGTGGCCCGTCTGTGTGGATCCAGTCACTGCAAACCCCGGCAGAGATCTGTCCTGTCACCAGCTGCTCCCCCCCCCACCTCCCTGCCCTGTCTCCAGCCTGCGCCAGCCCTTCCTCCTCGTGCTGCTGGGGACATCTTCCGGGCCTGCTTGCTCCTGCTCTGAAGTCTTCCATGGCTCCCCATGGCCCTAGAAGAACTCGAGGACACTCACTCATTGGTAATGAATTCTTCATTGGGGAAT
The DNA here is from genome assembly GCF_001458135.2 of Marmota marmota marmota. NCBI lineage: Eukaryota > Metazoa > Chordata > Mammalia > Rodentia > Sciuridae > Marmota > Marmota marmota. Next base: position 38,534,543 of record NW_026000082.1, read on the forward strand.
GTCCCTTGCTCTTGCCAATCTAAACTACACAAATACAAACCCAGACCCCCAGTCCCCCGTCCTCCGGGCTTGCTGTGTCCTTACTTTTAATTAATAATGATAATTAATAGAAGAGTTCAAAATCCCACGCTCCCCAGTCAAGATGTCCGATACCCAACTCAACAGTCCTGAGGCCGCCCAAGAAGGGCTGGTGTCCCCGTCTCCCTTCACTGATTGTCCTGCCCTGGGCCTGAGCGCCGTCTCCACCCACCCTATGTCCCCTGCCCCTGCCCCTCGTTCCCTGTCACACCGCAGACACCAGGCGGAGACTGCACTGGACTCTGGGGGAGGACACTTCGGGACCCGCCAGCAGCAACATCAAACTGGACATTTCGCTTGTGTTTGGAACGTCCCTGGGTCCCCAGCCCCCGCTCACCGGCTCCTGGGCTCGGGCTCCCCTTTCTTCCTGGGCCCTCTCTGCCGAGGAGCGAGGAACACCCCCTGTGTCCACTCTGCCGAGGCCCAGGATCTGCCAAAGCCACACTGTCTGGCTGCCAGGACGTCACTCCCAAGCCCTCTCCTCCCCAGCGGGGCCAGTCCTTCACTTCGTGCTGACCCTGTCCTTCGGGGACCACCCCGCGGGAGGGCAGCGGCCCTTCCATCACCCGAAGGGCCTGTCCAGGGCTTCCCCAGGTGAGGGGCAGCTCCTCCTGGCCGGCCCCGCGGGCGGGGACAGCTGCTTCCACTCCTTTACTTATCAGCCACAGGGCTTGGGGGCTCCCCTTTATAGTGTGGAACTGTAGTCACCTAAGGGACCCTGGAGACCAGGAAGGCGGGATCCCACCGCGAAGCCCAGCCATTGAGCGCCACGCCTGGGGCAGAGCCCGTCTCCCAGGGCCTCGGGCTTCTCTCATCGGCAGCTCCTGCTGCACACCTAGTGCCAGGGGGGTAGGAGGAGAAGGGGACGCTGACCACACACCCGCGGGAGCAGGCCTGGGACCGAGCATGCGTGCGCCTCACATACTGCAGTTTGTCCTCACAAACTGACACCCAAAGAGGGAGTCCGTGGTCAGTTGCCTGAGGTCCCCCAGCTCCCAGATGGAATGGCGACCTAGGTGGGCTCTTTAGGAACTAAGCCCAGCCAGGTGTGAAGCAAGGTCCTTCCCTTCGTGACAGTGAAGCAGATCTCTGTGCCATTCGTCCCATTTAACCTTCACCATAATCCCAGGAGACAGAGAAGATTGGTCGCTTTTATAGATGAGGAGACTGAGGCTCCGAGAGGCACCCTGCACCTGCTCCCACCCTGATGAGTGTGGAGAATGAGTGGGATTCACACCCAGATCCCCAGGGCCCAGTGAGGCTCTTCCTGCCCCTCCTCCACCAGGGTCCCCTGCCTGCTTTCTGCTGAGGAAGGACAGGTGTGGCCACAGAGCCCGGTGCCCGCCTCTCCCCCTGGCTCCCTCCGCTGAGGGCCCCCTTTCCTCCCCATCACGACCACTCCTGGGCACCCGGGACCCTTGCGCGTGGAGTGCAGCCCTGATGGCGGTGGTGCGGGCGACCTGCCCCTTCTCCTCACTCCCAGGGCTCCACAGAAGATTGGGTTGGGCAGTGTCCTGATGGCCAGGTCCAGGTGCTCCTGAGGCTGGACAGACTCCAGGGACAGAGCCAGCTGACCTGGGCCATCTGGGGCTCCTCCTCCCTCTAGGCACCTGCACCCCCCTCTGTCCCACGCTTCGGGCCCTGGGGCTCAGCTCTGTCCCTCTGCAGCTGGAGAGGAGGGGCGCCTCCGTCCCGGGCTGAGGTGGACCCCGCGCTCCGGCTGCCCTTCCCCACCCTCGGGCTTTGCCAGCAGCCACAGGGAGCTGGCGGAGTGGCGGGGCGACCAGGGTCAGGGGCAGTCGGGAGGCGGAGGCCGTCTGTCCCTGCAGCCCAGTGGCCGCTCCTCATGTCCCTTTAGCTCAGACTCAGCCAGTCCCTGTGGATGAGGTTGACCAGCCACCCCACTTCTCAGGAAGGAGCTTCAGCCAAAGTAGATGGAGTAAGAGTGGCCAGGGAGGGTCCCTGTGACCCTGGACATGGACTGCTGGCTCCCGTGGGGGCGGGAAGCTTCCCTGGGCTGCGCTGGACCAGCCACTCGGAGCTCCCCTGGACCCGGGGGACATCCCGGGACGGAGGGGTGAGCTTAGGAGATGGTGCCCACACGGTTCTGCTGCCCCTGAGGCAAAGTCACCTGGAGCCAGCGGTCCACGCAAAGGGGTGCAGCTGTGAGGTGGCCCGGTGGCTCCCGGCTAGAGGCTGCAAGGAGACCAGCCAGGGGGCAGGGGCAGCAAGGGCCTGACGGGGACGGGCCAGGTAGAGGCCAAGGGGCGGGCACTCGCTGAAGCCTGGACAGCCGCTGGGGCCTGGCCTGGCCTCCTCCCTCCCAGGGAGTCCAGGGTCCAGCCGTGGCCACCCAGTGCACCTGGAAATGGGGCCTTCCTGGGAAGCCCCCCTGTGGGGCCCGGGGTGCTCACACAGGGAACCGGCCAGCACCCTCGAGTCCACCCTCCACGGATCAGGGCCTCGTCTGGGCCCAGCCCGTGGGCCGTGCTGGCTGAAGAGACCAGCGGGAGGGCCAGGCGACAGGGCCACAGGCCCAGCTGCCACCTGGCCAGCCTGTCCACAGAGGGCCAGCAACAGAGGAAAAGTGACACACTGTGGATTCTTCACCACTTTTACGGAGCTAAAAATGAGCTGGAAAAGAAATAATCATAGTTCCATAACAGCACATGGGACTCTGTCCCTATGTCAAATAAAATGACCCTGGAGGCCACAGGCTCGGCGCACTGTCAGCCAACGTCCGCCCGATGGCTCTGCACAGACGCCCCCACCTCCCGGCCCCCCACGGGCCCTTGGTCAGAACCGCCTGCTGCCCGACGTCCTGTAATGGGCTGCCAAGGCGACAGCAGGAGCAGGTTCCCCAGGGGCTGCAGCAGCCTCGGGGGCCATCCTGGGGCCCCAGGTGACCCCCTGTCCTGGGTCACAGCAGCAAGCAGAGCCTGCGGCCTCCCAGGACTGGGTCCCACGGCCAGGCGAGGCCACCACCCGCAGCATCTTGGCCTGGCCAGCACTGCCAGGCCCTGGTGAAAACCGAGTCTGAACCTGGCGGCCTGGCGGGGGCTGCGGGGCCACACCTGGTCAGGACACGGGGGACGTCCGCACCGATGGATGTTCCATCCCTCCTTCATTAGTCCAAGGTCTGATGGCCGCCACCAAGCTGCCCAGCTGGCCCTGCCCTGCTGCTTCCCAGACCATGCCTTGGGGCTCCAGAGGTGACCCCATTCTAAAGAAATTAGAGTGGGGTCACCCTCCAGTCCCTGGGCCACTGGTCCTCCTGTGTCCTGTCGCAGGAAGCAGGTGGCTACCAAGGGCCAGAGCCCGGCTGCAAACGGGCTTCTGAGTCAAAGCCTGACTCCGGGGCCAGGTGCCCGCGGCTGGATCGCTGTTCTAGCGCTTTCTAACCATGACCTCGGGCAAGTCGCCACCGACCAGAACGGTGACAGGCGCGGCCACTGTGAGGGTGAGGGGCCCGGCACAGCCCGAGGTGAGCGCTCCTGTCCCTGATGCTGCCTGTTTTTGGAGTCGACATTTAAATATAAGGAGAAATCCTGGGGACGGGGATCCCGATTTCTGACTTTTTTTAAAAATCAAGATTGGGCAAGGCACTCCTTTGGGGCCTGGTGCTCAGCCCCAGTCCCACCTTGGAATCCAGTCAGCTGACCAGGGCAACTACCAAAACATTGTGCTGCCCGGGCCTGCCATCCCTGCAACCTCAGGAGGCTGAGGCAGGACAACCCCAAATTCAGGGCCAGGCTCGGCAACTTAGTGAGACCTGTCCCAAAGTTTAAAAAAAAAGAGTTGGGGACACAGCTCCGGCAGAGCACCAGGGCCAACTCTCCAGGACTGACCCCTCCCAGGACCAAGTCAGAATCTCCCAGTGTCAACGTGCCCAGGTGACTCCAGCTGGGAGATGGGGTCCAGGGCCTCCGCCAGAAGGAGACCCTGGGCTTGCCACCTGGGACTTGCCCTTTGTCACCTCCTGTGGCTTATTCACATTAAAGGACAATGACCGGATTCCTGTCTTTTAAGAGTGGAAAATAGAAGCCAGAGCAGACGTTCTCACACCTGAGCAGCTGGGCTGGGAACACCGGGCATGGTCCCCACACCAGCAGGCCCTGACCCCGGGCTCTGGCCCTCCTTGGCCACACACACCCTCTCATCCAACCTCCCCTCTGCCCAACACGGGGCTCTTCCTCCTTCTTCCCTCTCCTCCACCTCCTTTCCTGCCTTCTCCTGGCAAATCTCTGCCAGGGCCACCTCCTCCAAGAAGCCCTCCTTGACCTTCCAGCAGAGGTGGAGTCTTCCTCCTCGCAGGAGTTCAGTGAGCATCCTCTGAGTTTCTAGATGGCCCAGCCCTCCATGAGGCTCGCCAGGCAATGTGCGCAGAACACCTCGGGACAAAGCATGTTGTCATATCGTGCACACACGCGAGTGTGTGACAGCTCACGCCATGGTGTGCAGCTATAACACACCGGTGATAAAACACGGAAAAAGAAAGAAAGGACCCGCGGGAGGAACTTCCTTCTGACTTGGACCTGGACAGTGAGCCTGAGAGTCCTCTGGAGTGAGATCAGGGTCAGGCCTGCCAGTCGTCCCTTCAGCTTCTCATTGGCTCTGATGGGCCACCTCTCCATCCCTGACCGCATCTCCGTGGCCAGGGAGATCCAGTGATCCGAGTCACAAGCCACCTCGGGAGTCAGTGGGAGAAATCAGCCCCCACGCTGGATCCGGTGGGTCCCCGGGAGGGACGGTGGGTCCTGGCAGATACGGACAGATAAACACCAGGGTCCTGCCAGGCACACCCTCTGCTCGTCACACCCCAGCCGCAGTTCCAAGGAGGTCCAGAGTGCACCCCTTCTCCGTGTGGCTGCTCCCCCAGATCAGACAGTTAGTGTGGACTAAATGACAATCTGAGATACGTTTTTCAAATTCAGGAATTCCTCGAGCCTGATTTGGATTTTATTCATCATCTCAGCACGCGTGCCTGCGTGTGTGAGTACGTGTGTGCGCGCGTGCGCGTGTGCGTGCGTGGGTGGTGTTTCTGTGGTGCTTGTGGCCTGCAGACAGGCGATGCCCGACGCCTTGAACATGACCTGAAGGACACCTCCGTGGCTCCAGTGGCACTTTCCAAAGGGCCCAGCCAGTGCCTTGTGCAAAATCCCCGGCCTCCACTGACCAGGCTTCGCAATGACGGACAGACCCCGCCCACCTGGACAGGCCCCGCCCACCTGGACACACACCCCCGCCCACCTGGACAGGCCCCGCCCCAGCTCCTCAGGGCCCTTTCAGTGGGCGCTTGACTGAGGACCCCGATTGCAAGCGACAGAAGTGACCTTGGCTAACCTCAGTGAAGAGGCTGTGTTGAAGGGCTGCTGGGAGCTCCCTGGGCCCGGGGGCTGGCACTCCGGGCTTGGGAGCCAGGGAGCCCCGAGGCGACTCACGGCTGGAGCAGGACAGTGTGGCTCCTGCCTCAGGGTGGACACAGCCATCTCTTAGCTCAGATTCGACTGCAGCAGAGGAGTTGCTGTGTAGCCCACCTGGAAGTGAGGCAAGGCGGGACCCCCCTCCCCCCGAGAGGAGAGGAACCCCGTGTGGTAGGCTTCCAGGGAGCCGATGCTGGGAGCCAGGAGCAAGGAACGTTCTCGAGGGTAACACACCCATCAGGTGGTCCCCAGGAGGACACGCCCCCTCCATCCGGAGCCCTCCCCTTAGAGTGGGGGGGTCAGTTACGTGGCTATTACAGTTACCGCCACTCTCTCTCTTTTTTTTTTTTTTCTTTTTGGTTATTCTGGAACATTCGCTTGGATTTTTCCCTGCTCTGGTTTTCTTTATGTTTCCATAATCTCGCGGCTCCTGGGTGGTCTGGTTTCCGACAGGCAGCAGCGTCAGCTGGTTCTCACAGAAGTCCATGTGCTCATGGAGGAAATGTGGCCTGAGCCGATGTCACCCCACCCACAGAAAGGAAGTGACAGCTACACAAGGTGGAGAAATGTATGGGCTGAGCCCATAAGGATGATTTGGGTTACAAGGAACAGAAAAGCCAATTCAGACAGCCTTAAGCAGTAAAGTGATTTATTGGCACATGTTATTGAAAAGTCCTTCAGGAAAGGCTTGATCCAGCAGTTTAACAGTAATAGCAAGGGCCCATTTCTTGCTCTCTCACTTGACTGGCCTTTTTTAAGACTGGATCTCCTTACAGTTCCAAGTTTCTGGCCAGGAGATCCCAAGACCAAGACGGCCTCCTTAGAGAAGCATCTTTGCTCTAGAATTCCTAGGAAAATCTTGAACTTCCTGCTGAATGACAGATCTGGGTCATGTGGGTCATGTCCCCAACCCTAAACCAATCCCTAAGACAAAAGGTTGAAATGTACTTATTGACTTAGTCGCGCCCTCACCTGGCAGAGTCAGCCTTGGAACTCCCTGGATCCCCAACCAAATTCAAGTCTACCTGGGAGGGAGCGGGGACAGACACTGGGGAAGTGCCCACGCGGACCCACTGCTGTGGGGAGTCGAACTTGAGGCTAATCACTCATTGCAACTGCGACTCCTATTGTCGTCTTCAGTGGGCATCTCAGATGCCCGTGTCAGGGGATTTCATGATTGTCACCACACCCTGGAGGGCAGCCCACTGATCCTCTTTTGCAGATAAGGAAGGAGGCCAAGGCAGGTGACTTGAAGCATCACAGCTGGGGTGAGTCGGAGGCAGGACTTCAAGTCGGGTGTATCAGACCCCCAAATCCCTGCTCCCAGCCTGGTCCCCGGCCTGCCACTCCGTCCTGGGCCAGGGTCTGAGGGGACACCAGGAGTGGGAGCACATTCACTCTCAGGCCTTACCTGAGCTCCTCTGAGGCCACGGGCCTCCTGCCCAGCTCCAAGTAGCCAGAGGCCTTGGGGGTGGGGGTCAAGCAGGAGCCGGCACAGCCCAGCGACCCCCAGCAGGAAGCGGACGCACACTGCCTTGGACTTCCCATGCACGGTCCCTTCCAGTCGGACAAGCTCTGGGAGGTGGCCTTATCTCCTCTGGATCCTGAGTTAACAGCTGACAGTGAGGCTGAGGAACACCAGGTCCCAGGCTGCTGGGGAAGCCCCACCCGGTCTCGCTCTCTGGGGGCTGAGGGACCATTCCGGAAGGCTCCATCAGCAAGAAGGCAGCCATGTGGGACCCGGGTCCACTGGGAACCCGGCCTGGAGGAGGGGAGGCGGCCCGCAGATGGGTGAGCAGAGGCTGCTTCCTGGAGGGGGCGAGCTTGCTGGGCGGGGAGGGCTGACATCCAAGGTTCAAGGAGCCCGGCGGGGGCTGGGCAGGGCAGGGGCAGGGGCTGGCCCCCACCTCCGCCAGCCCTGGGGCACTTGCCCACACCTGGGAGTTTCCATCTCAGAATCTCCAGCAGGAAGACCCACTGGGCTCGAGCCACTCACACCCAGGCGGCCCAAGGGCGTGGCCATCGCTCTATCCCATGCAGGCCTCTGCGCAGGACCCAGCCGTGTCCACCCCGCAGGCAGCCCAGGGAGGGCTCAGAGCCACCGCCACACAAGGGAGGAGAGGGGTCTGAGACAGAGTTCAGAAGTCACAGAGCCAGGACTCACCTCCAGCCCTGGCCCCAGGTCCCTGCAGGTCCAAGACACTGCCCCAGGTGACACAGGAGCACACACACAGCCACATGTTCCTGGGCGTCAGTGTCCTTCGGGGCACCTCCCTCCAGGTCTCTCTGACCTGCTGTCTGACCCAGGGTCTGGGCTGGAACCCTCAGGCAGCTCGTTTGAGCGGGAACCTGAAGTCCCCAGGCCTCTCTGAACTTGCTGGGAGGGAGGAGGAGGGGACTCTGGAGATGGCATGTTTCAGGCACAGGCAGGACCTGAGTTTCCACCCACCAAGCTGCTGTGTGATCTTGGGCAAGTAATTTCATGTCTCTGAGCCTCAAATATTTTTTTTTAGTGCAGTTAAATGAGAACCACTAACCCACCGGCAGGACTGCCCGAGAGCCGGGAATCTCCCTAATGTGTCTGTCTCGTCCCACCCCCTGCTCCACCCAGTCAGGCACTGAGCATTTTACCTCCAACATGTGCTTCGAATTCCTCCACCTCTGTCTGCTGTCACTTCCCCCGTTCCGGCCCTCTCCTGCCTGGCTGACCACAGCCGGCCAGCTGGGCTCGGGCACACGTCTTCCTCGGATTCCCAGGTGCAGCCGAGAGGACTCTGCAGCGCACCTGTGCTCAGGTGGAAACTCCGCCAGCTCCCTGCTGCTCGCCAAGAAACCCCCAAATCTCACTCTTGCCTCCACAGAGAGGCCCTCGGGGCTGACCCTGCCGCCACCCTGCCCATTCCTGTCCACCTCGTGCCCTCTCCCTGGCGCCTTCTGTGCTGGGCCTCACAGCCGCTCCGTTCCCTGTGCTGGGAGCGCTCTTCCCTGACCCGGCCTGCTACACTTGGCCTTCAAACCTCCATTCAGAGTCCATGAAGCCCTTGCAGATCAGATCCCCATTGGCTGAGCTCACCCTGTACTCCTCCTTCCTGGTGCCAGTCACCAGGCAAATAAGTATTGGTGAACTGGCCGGTGAATGGCTGTCTCACGTTGTTTTTGCTACATCCTCCTCAGGAAAGTGACTTCTCCCGGTGGTTCCAGAGGTGGCCCTGGATTAAGACTGAAATAAGTGCCCAGTGCCGTGGCACACACCTGTAATCCCAGCGGCTCAGGAGGCTGAGGCAGGAGGATGGCGACTTCAAAGCCAGCCTCAGTAACTTTGCGAGGCCCTGAGCAACTCAGCGAGATCCTGTCTCTAAATAAAAACTAAAAAGGGCTGGGGTGTGACTCAGGGGCTAAGCACCCCTGGGTTCAATCCCTGGTACCAAAAAAATAACTGGAACCTGTGTATTAGTGGGGGACAGGGCTGCAGGGACGTGGGTTAAGGCCACAGTTGTCCCATCCCACGGAGAAAACCCAGGTGGGAGAGAAGCCCCAGATAGAAGGTAGGAGACGGAGCAGCTGAGCCCCAACGGCCGGGGCCTGGAGCAGCCGTGTCTGAAGCCGTCCTGGGGCATGGTGCCCGCCACCCTGTTTGGCTTTGCTGAAGCTCCGTTCACCTCGCCAGCAAAACACGGGCGTGGCTGGGGGTGCAGCCCTCCCAGCACGAGCCAGGCTGGGGTTCCTTCCCCAGCACCCGGTGGCGGGGCCCAGTTCAACCTTCCCGGCCTGGGGGCCCCCGAGGGCAGCACCGGCTGTCCCCACTGCTGACCCCGAGTCCTGGCCCAGAGCCCACCTTGGTCACTGTTGCCGATGAGCAGATGGAGTGGGAAGTGGGCAGCCTGGGCTCTGCGTCAGCAGGAGCAGCGAGAGTCGGACACTTGGTGCCTCCATCCGGCTGAGCACCACCTCCGGGGGTCCCACCGCCAGGACCCCCCAGGTCATCCCGGCGCCCCCAGGGGGGCAGCTCCTGCTGCGAGCCGGCTCCTCTCGCCCTGCAGCTCTGCCCCCCCCCCGCCCTCAGAACCCAAGGCCTCCAGTTTCCTTCCTGGCTTCCCAGAATATTCCAGAGCTGACCCCTCACCCCCGTGGCACGCCCATGCAGCCAAGGTGACTGTTTACCCTCTGCCCTTGGAAACCATCTCTGGCTGGTGGCATGGCCTCCCCACACAGCTGCCCTCTGCCCACAGCCTGGCCAAACAAGCCAAGGTGTTTCCTGCCCGGGGTTGGCACTGCCAGGCTGGGCTTCCTCCACTCCACCCCCCCAACCCCCCACCCCCCGCTCACGGTCCACCTGGCTCCCCAAAGCTGCGCACTCACCTTGGGGTCAGTGTGGGAGCCGAGAGGGTTGACGGTGGGTGCCCACCTCCCTCCGCCCCTCTGCCCACACTGCCTGGGGGCCAGCCAGCACCGGGGAGCCCAGTGGACAGTAAGCCCCAGGTCCCACTCCTGCCTCTTGCAGCTTTGTGACCCCAGGCAGGTTGCTGGCCCTCTCTGAGCCTGCTTACTCCGTAGGTAGCAAGGGAATGACGGGGACCACCCTGGGACGGCATGACTGTGAACACAGAGTAGCACCTAATTCTACACCCGAGTGGCCAGGCCCAGAGGGTCCGTCTGTCCTGAGGTCCTTCTGGGCTGGGAGACCCTGCCTCACCCGGCTGAGGTCCTTCTGCCAGGGCAGCCTCTGGCTGTCTGGGAGCCTCTGCCACCTGACTAGTGGTCACTTGGGGAGGCCCTGGGTGGCTGCTGGTGTCACGGGCCTGATGAGTTCCCCAGTTCCCTGTTGGCAGCATGGCTGCCCTGGTGGCCACAGTCCCCTGTGTGACCTTCCTCCACCTCTTGGACACCTTCCCTGGTCACCTGTCTAGAACCCGGGCTTGTCGGCCTGTGCCCCGCTCCCTGCTGGGAAACAGTCCCCTCCCCTGCCAGCCCTGCTCTGTGGCCCCCGCTCAGAGCAGCGCAGACCTTCTCCTGGCCGCGGGGCCTTGGGCAGCCGCCCCCCACCCCCAGCCTCCTGGGACAGGAAAACACCGAGGACGTGGAACCGAGGAAGCCGTAGCCGCTGCGCAGGCCCCGCACGGTGACCAGCGCACTGAGCCGTGAGTGCTCAATCCCCCGAAAGTTCATGTGCTGGAAACTCAATCCCCCCGCACAACCGACTGGAGGGTGTTGGGGTCCTCGGGGCTCCCCACGTATGCGTGGGTTAACAGCATCATATAAAGGACCCGTAGTGTCCACTCCCCTTCCACCCCATGTCCTCCCAGGCCTCTGCAGCAGGCAGACCCTTAGAGTCCGCCGACTCCCCACCTCCAGGACCCCGAGGAACAGACTCCCACTCCACTTGCTGATGGCACAGATGACAGTGAGTCTATCACCCTCAGGGCCCCAGGGAGGTCAGGACCTGTGGCCGGCAGTGTCCCCCGGGGATGGCCCCCAGCCCGCTGCAGATTCCTGCCCTCCCCAGGCCCACTGCGTCGAATTCCCTGGCACAGGCTCCATGGCCGCCGTCTTACTGGGTGAACCAGGGCGTCCTGACGCCCAACATTCAGGAACCAGGTGGGAGGGAACCTGCTTCGTGCATGTATCTGCATTTTTTTATTGAGCACCTACTGGGTGCCTGGCCCACACAGGCACTGAAGACACACTTGAGGACAGACAGGGGCCATGGGATCAGGGAAGCCTGTTGGAAGAGGTGACACTTGAGCTGAGCCCTCAAGGATTCCAAGGCGGGTCCGACTGGCCTCATCCTACCCACCTTCGTCCTGGGGTCCCCCGCAACCCCAGCTCTGAGGGACCAGGGCGGAGACAAGGGCAGGCCTCCTCCCCAGGGAGAAAACCCTTCATGAACCAAGCGAGGACGGAAGTGGTGATGAGGACCCGCCACATGTAAATAGGCCCGTCCACTCCAGAGTCGCCCTGGAAACCTGCGGTCAGCTTGGACTTTGCTGAAGGCTGAGCTGCCGGCCACCAGGAGCCCAGAACGGCTGAACAAACTTCGAGCTTCACATGGGGCCGGCCTGAGAGGAGTTCAAGGCCGGAGAATTTCTCCAAAGTCAAAACCGCAACAGGAAGGCCCAGAAACAGGCTCTGGAGGCGGGTGGCCTGGCACAGGGCTCCAGCCAGCCTTCCCGAAGGAGCAGGGCTGGAGGGAAGCCAGGAGTGTCCCCTGGCTTCCAAGTCTCTAGGGGCCACGGCGCCCAAAACCTCACCATGAGAACTGGGGTCCAGCGGAGCACTGCCCTGCCCCTCACCCCGGGGAAGCAGGGCACTCAGTCCCAACACAAGCCAGGGAGGGAAGAGGGGAGGCTGCATCTCAGAGCTGTGCTGACTGTGAACCTCGGAGTTTCCTGGACAGTTGTAATTTCAGATCACCTGAACCCATTCCCAAGGGAACCAACTGGTGTCTGAGAGAGAAATGAGAGCATCCTAGCCAGGCATGGTGGCACACGCCTGTAATCCCAGCACCTTGGGAGGCTGAGGCAGGAGGATGGGGTCGGAGGCCAGCCTCAGCAACTTAGTGAGACCCTGGCTCAAGATTTAAAAGTGAAATAAAATGATGGTGTAGCTCAGTGGTAAAGTGGCCCTGGGTTCAGTCCCTAGCATCCCACAGCTGGCTAGAGAAGAGCCACACTCTGAAGTCCTCGGTTCTGGCTCTGCCACTTGGAACAGTTGACCAGTTTCCCTCCCATCCTGGGGCCTCAGGTACAGGGGGGCGCCCCAGGTGCCCCCCCAGGCTCTCCCTGCCGAGAGGAGGGTGCGGGATGCAGAGTGAAGCTGGTGGAAGAGGTGGGCACTGGGGAAGAGGGAGACCCTGGGCCACACGCCACCTGCGGCCCTGGGCCACATCTGCCTGCTTCCTCCCCCCCCCCCCGTGAGCCCTCAGGGAGTTACACTCAGGTGTCCCCGAGCAGATCTGAGCCCACACTCAGGCTCGGTGACAGCCAAAGCCAGGACCCCCAACAAGGATGCTGGGACAGTCACTCTGGACCTCAGCGGTCAGTAGAGGCCGTGACCATCACAGAGGCCCCAGCACTGTCCAAACAGGTGAGAGTGGGGTTGGGGCGGCAGGGACGTGGGCTGGAACCTGCCGTCCACCCTTCACTCACTGTGTAACCGGACCAGGCCGTCCCTGGAGAGTGGGGCTGGTGACCCCGAGAGCCTGCGCCAGGCTCCGAGAGGCCCCTGCTCTGCACAGCAGCGTCCGGCACCAGTGGGGGTTTCAGAAAAGAGGACTCCCCTCCCCCAGTCCAGCAGCACTGTGCACTGGACCTTGTCCTCCACTTCACCCAGGAGCCCGGCCTCCTCCACCAGAGGAACAGGGTCTGCTCAGTCCGACATGCAATCCCGCCACCACCCCAACTCCTGCCACCAAATCTCTGTCACAACCAGTGGTCTTCACCACGATGGACAGCACACCTGCCACACGCTGGCACTTTGAGTGCTCACTGCCCAGCCCCTTCCCACTGGACCCTCCAACCAAGGAAACCCCCATCTGACAGACGTGAAAACTGAGGCTCCGGGACCACAGAGGTGGAAAGGGACACGGTCCCATCGTCGGCAGTGCCCGAGTGCTGACCGCTGAGTCACCTGCCTCTCAAGGCTGAGGGAAGCCCCCCCTCCTGATTCTCCAGTGAGGGCTGCTGGGGAGACACGAGGGGAGCAGCAAAGGCCCAAGTGGCTCCCCTGACCCCCAGCATTGGGCAATTTCACTAACCCCCCATTTCCTCATATCGAGGGCTCCCCTTTCTTTCCAAAACAAGACCCAGGCTTCAGGGTGGACCCCAAAGCTGCTCTGAATTCTGGAGGGGCCAAGAGGGGTGTTGTGATGCTGGGATACGTTTCTAAGGTGATGCGACCCAAACATACGCGTGTGAGGTCTTCAGAGGACATCGTCACAGTCAGACAGACGTGGGTTTGAATTCTTGGATGGACGGATGGTGGGTGGGTGGATGGATGGATGGACAAATGGCAGATAGATGGATAGATAGATGGAAAGACAGTTGATGGATGGATGGACAGATGTATGGATGAATAATTGATGGATAAATGGATAGATGGACAGATAGATGGGTGGATGGATAGATGGGCAGATGGACGGATGGACAGGTAGATGGACAGATGGATGGATGGATGGACAGATGGATGGATGGATGGACAGATGGGTGGAGGGATGGTGGATGGTGGATGGTGGATGGGTGGAGGGATGGTGGATAGTGGATGGGTGGACAGGTGGAGGCCTGATTTGCCCCAGGCTGTATGTCTCTTGCTGCTCCCATCTGCCCCCACCCAGAAGCCACAGTGGACACTCTGGGCCATGCCACAGGGGATCAAGACAGGGAGGGTCTGGCCCTCGTCCACAATACATCCTTGTGGTCAGCAAGGGCCCTGCTCCATGTTGTGCTCCCTCAGGACCAAGTGGCCACCATCCTGCTAGGTGCTAGTTGTCCCCTTTCACTGGCCAAAGCTAGTCCAATGGCCACTCCAAACTTGATGAGGGAGGTGAGCCGAGCCTACAGAGGGTCTGGAAAGAGGAACACTTGGACTTCTGAGAACAGCCCTGACCCTGCCACCCAGGCCATGTCCCAGGCCTGCTGCCTGGGAGCACTGTCCCCAAGTCAGGAGGACGAGGACCAGGCAGGGAGGGGAAACAGAATGGAGACCCCGGTCCCTTCTCCTCAGTCCGGCCATCTCCGGGGCTCGGGGAGGCGTGAAGGGGCTGGAGAGACTTGGCGGCCAGCCACGAGCCACATCTCCAGGACTGGAGCGAAAATCTGTCCTTGAACAGTCTCAGATGGGCCTTTCTTCATGACGATGCCCTCATGAGCCCGAAGAGAGGCCAGGGGACACCTGGAGGGAAAACACGGGTGTCCACGCTGAGACGTTCCCTCGGATCACCAAGTCGGACGCTTCATTCAGAGAGAAACCGAGGCGCAGAGAGAGGGGGCTGGACTCCCCAGGCCCAGCTTGGGCAGGGCAGGGCTGAGTTCCCGAAGCCCGGCTCAGGCCCCTTCCACCCTCCAACGCAGGCAGGAACCTTTGCCATAGGACACAAGGGACGAGGGCAAAACCTCTGCCTTCACCTGGCGGGTCTTCCTGCTGAGCGAGGCTTGCAAATGTGGTCCTGGGCGGCAGTGCCCCCCCACTGGCCAGGGTCCCCCATCTGCCGGGATGGAGCACTGGACTTGAAGTCAAACAGGCTCATGTGCCCAGCACCCCCCTGCCACGCCACCCCCGGTGTCCTTGGGCAGGTCTCACCTATGGGCCTCTCCTGACCTCGGCTTCCTAATGGGCAACAATGGGACAGTGACACCGCCCTGCCTGGTTCCCTGGGCTCTTGGAAAGTGTGCAGATGCCTCTCCCACCGTGGTGAGCCCCGCAGAGGTGCCCGAGGGAGGCCCCTGTCCACTTCTCTCCAGCCGGCCCAACCAGACCCGGGACCCGAGGCTGTCCCAAGTCCTGCCCAGAGGAGCACCCTGGACACGTCCTGATGAAGCGGATCGTCATGCTGAGCTCATTTCAGCAGGTACTAACCCGACCTCAGGGCTGGCTGTGGGCGACCGGATGGCAACATTTCTTAGTCCTAGGAGGAGCCCACGTTTTTTGTTTTTTGTTGTTGTTGTTGTTTGTTTATTTTTGTTTTTGTTTTTTTGTGGGGCTGGGGATTGAACCCAGGGCCTTGTGCACATGAGGCCAACTGAGGTATGTCCCCAACCCACGAACACATTTCTTCAAGAGGCAGAATGAAGGGTCCCTGGGCCACGCTGCGTGCTAGATGCTTGTCTATGGATTTCTCTGTTCACTGGTTCACAGTCTCTCTCTGAGCTCCGGGGACAAAGGGACCCGTCTGCCTGGTCAGGTCTCCAGCGCCCGGCCAGGGGCGAGCATGCTGCTGATCATGGATGAATAGGTACTGACTGAGGAGAGGCTCTGACGGGTTCCTGCTCTGTCACTCCCCTCTGCGCCGCAGCATCTTTATCTGTAAATGGGGAGGTTGGCAAACCAACTGAGATCACCAGGGGCAGGGAAGACTTAATCTGCAAAGCCCCAGGATCACCAAAGGCCAGCAGTGGGTGTAGCTGTGTCACCCTGGTCATTATTAAGCTCTGTCGAGGTGAGAGGGGTCCTTGGGGGCTGCTGGCCGGCCATATGCCCCCAAATCCATTCAGCCCGCTGCCACGCCCACCATTCCAGTTCCGCCCCTGGACGGTGGGTTTGCTCCCCACATTTCAGGAGAGAAAGATCAAGATGAGCAGACATGCGAGCTCCCCCCACTCACACCGCCCCGGGACTGGACCACGAGGGAGCCCTTCTTGAGCGTCCCCATACCTGAGCAATGCCCCATCCCACAGACGAGGCCTGGAGGCTCACACAGGGCAGGGGACTGGCCCGAGATCCACAGCACCTCCTCCCCCACCCAGGACCTGTCCCCCGTGCCCCCTCCACCCTGGAGGCTGGGATGGCGGCCGCGGCCTGGCCACCCTCCGCTGCTCCGGAAGTGCCCTGTGTCTGCACCTTGATCTCCACACCCACGGTGCCAGGAAAGCCCGCAGGGGCGGAGAGCCGCGAGATATTTATAGCGGACATGCCGAAAAACTGCCACCCCATCTGTTTACCCAAGACGCTGCTCCCCTGGACGCCGAGAGCCCCGCCGGCCACAGACAGACCCTCGCGGCCGCCTCATCTATTTTTTCCTCCCCACTTAATTTTGCATCATCGCGGCTTCCAAAATAAACTTCCCCACACCAGCCAAGCTCCTTCTGGCCCAGGATGCCTGCGCGAGAGCCCCCTCCAGCCCCTGCCCCCACGTCAGCCCGGGCAGAGCCACCAAGCCCAGCCTGGCCCCTTGGCTGCTTTTGGCCTTGATTTAGAAGCAGCTGCTCCTGCCCCGGCGGGTTTCTGACACCCCAGTGCCGGGGTGTCTGCATCTCTGGGGACGCCAGCTGGCATCTGTGCGCACGGCTCCTGGCTGCAGGCTAGGATGCTGGTCCCGAACTCTCCACCTGACCACACGCCCCACGAGCCTCCGCCTCCTCCCACGTTGGATGGCTCCTCTCTCAGCTCCCGCGTGGCACCTGCCACCCTCTTCCAGCTTCATCACGTGACCCACTCACGCGTTTGCCACCCAGCACCCCCAGGGCTTCCTCCGCTCCCCAGACACCTCGCCAGCACCCCGCTGCACGTGCCATCCCAGTAGCCCAGCACTTGCTAAGCTGCCCTTACTAATCCCTTGGGACTCAGACGTCACCTCTTCCAGGAAGTCCCCCTGACCAGCGGAGGGGAGCAGGTGTTCTGAGCCCTCCCGCCCTGCACGTCCAAGGCTGTGAGAAGTGGCAGCCAGGACAGGGTGGAATGGGGCATCTAGCTCTCGGCGGATCCCTCCGCCCAGCCCTGGGCCCTGCCCACGCTCAAACCAGCCTCCCACCCCCAGGCGAAAGGACTCCTCCTCCTCAGGACCTCAGAGGGCCACTTTACAGAACCCGAGGACGCTTCCACCATTCCAGAATGACAGCTCCACCTTTATGTTTGACGTCTTGAGCTCTGGGGTTTTCAGACGAGCGATTCAAGAGACCATTTATCTTCTGCGTTTTTTGCAAGCGAAGAGAAGAAGGCACCAGCGTCTGTCGGGAATATCCATTCCCCTTAACGAGAAAATGCTCATAGGCCCATTTTTTTGTTGTTTTTGTTTTTAGATGAAGAAACTGTGGTGAGAAGAACAGCACCCACTGGCTCATCCGGCACTTCCTAAGCTCCACTCTGGACCAGGCACACGGTGACACCAGCGACACGGCAGTGAGCAAGACAGGCATCTTCTCTGTCCCCTCAGAGATCAGAGTCCACCAGATGAGACACATTCAACAGATTATTTTACGAACCTTTTTTGTTAGGTGGATAGTGCTTCAAAGAAAAA
Source organism: Marmota marmota marmota (assembly GCF_001458135.2). Lineage (NCBI taxonomy): Eukaryota > Metazoa > Chordata > Mammalia > Rodentia > Sciuridae > Marmota > Marmota marmota. Next base: position 38,551,991 of record NW_026000082.1, read on the forward strand.
ATTCAGGAGGCACCGAGAGAATATGTGACCAGGGGACCAAGGACCCTCCCCACACCTGGGGTGTCAGCGGAGACCTGCAGGAAAGGAGCACAGTGACCGGAAGTCGTTTGGCATTCTGGGCAGAATGGAGGGCAGAGGAGGGACAGAATCCACGATTTACCAACCAGCCAGCCAATGGGCAGCAGCAGGCCAGGGCCCCCCACATGAGGGCACCCTGAGAGTGCCCGGTGACCGTCTCCTTGTCCAGAAAGTTGGATCCCAGACAGAAGCCTGACAAGCAATGGCATCACGAACTCCAGCTGGGAATGTTAAGACAACAAAGACCTCCACCCAAACACCCAGGAACCCCCCCCCCTTTTTTTTTAAGCTTCTAATAAAAACAAGTCAAGAAAATAAATGTCCAAGAGCAACCTGGCACCTTCTGCAGTCATCCCAGGCTGTCAGTTACATTCCCTTTCACCGTGAACTTGACAGAACGCCTGCTCTAACCTACCCTGAATTTTTCTTTATAAGACACACCTTTTCCTGAGGCTGCAGGACTGAAGGGGCCTGAGGACTCCTGAGCTGTCTGCTTGCCTCTTCGTCGTGATGCCAGGCCTGGCTTTGGGTCCTCTGATTTCTTCCCTTGAAGGTGAAATGAATCAGCTTTGAGAAACAGTGGAGTTCCCTGGGCCGTCTGGCAGCGAGGGTTCCAGCCTTCTGGGGCGGGCAAGATGGAGGCTAATTCCTGCTGGACGCAGAGATTCTCACGGGCAGCAGCTTCAACACAGGCTCCGCCAGGCACCCATTTCCATGGTGCAAACACCCCACCTGACCTCCATGTTCCCTGGACACTGTGCAGCTTCCCGAAGGGCCAGCAGCCTCTGGCATAAGCCATGTTCAAGGTCAGGCAGAGGGCCCACGAGTGCTTCCCCTCGGCTCTCTGCTTCCCCAGGGAAAGTGCAGGCTCCCAGCTGACTTGAAGGAGCTGGGAGGAACCAGCGTCCAGGAGCGCATCCGGTTTGTGTCCAGGCAGGGACAGGAGCCTTATCGGGGAGTCAGAATCACAACTTGAGGCTGGGCCTATGGACGAGACCCCAAATCGCCCAGCCAGGGTACCCAGGGAGCCACCAGGCAAAGGCAAAAACCCCTTGTTCTGCTCTCTGGGAAGCCCCTTTCTTCAGGTGGATGGAAAAGTTATGCCCAACTACTGGGCAGGGGCTGGGGACACTGCAAAATTACAAACATGATCATCAGTTCAGGTGTAGGACTTAGGGTCCTGGAATCACTGCATATTTGAGATAGTTTCTCTCCTCAACTCTCAAAGAGACCTGAAAGAGGTTGAGAAATTCCAACATTCCAGGTAAAGAAAATGGGCTTCGCTTAAAGCAGGAAAGACTGCAGTTAGACATGAGGTAGGAATACCTGCCAGTCCAAGTGACAGCATCCTGGTATGAACTCCAGGAGGCAGCTGCAGTTTCTTCATCCCCCAAGAGACCGGAATGCAGAAAGACCTGCCCTGACTAGTGAGGTCCAATCAGAAAGACCCGGTCTCCCTGAGTCTGTCTACCCCTCCTGAACAGCAAAAGGCTCTGTGATGTTGAGAGTTTAAAAAAAAAAAAAAAAAGACTGAAATTTGAAAACACTGTTCAATGAGTTGAAAAATTTTTATTTCACATAAAATCATCTATAAACATTGAGAAAAATAATTGTGCAACCCGGAACCATCTACAAATCATCAGAAAAAGTTAAGCTGAGCAGACTCAGACTTCAGAGCCCACATAGGACGCACAGGGACCGAGGGACACACTGACTGTACAACAGGCACTGCGGACGGGGACCCTCAGATCAACCTGCTCTCTATCTGCCAAGATTAAGGGCCTTTAGAAACGCGTCAGGGGACACTGCTCCAGGTCAGGAAAAATTAAGACCCATAATAAGACAATGTCACGCGTGGACCTTGTTCAAGTCCTGACTCAACAGCCTGTTTGTAAACAGACATGCTTTTCAAGTCACTGGGGACATTTGATTAGGATGTTGGTGATCTTTTTTTTTAGGTAAGAAACTGTGACTTAGGCTGTGGCGAGGGCTCTCTGGAGTGTCGAGGTGGAGGAGGGGTGCAGCCCTGGTTTGTCCCGTCTGCCAATTTTTGTGGTGTAAACACCCCACTGTGGTCCATTCCAAGCTACCAGCATGCTGTCACCAGCACGGAGTTGGAAAGAGACACGCACAAGCCGGAACCAGCTGGTTCTCACATACCCTGGTCCTGCAGATGCACACCAGAGTCTGGGGGGAGAGGGGACAGCAAGATATGTTTTGAAATAATTCAGTAAGGATCTTTTTAAGTAAAGGAAGCAAAGAGGTAAAAATATGTCGTTGACTTCAGGTGATTCATATGGGGGTTATTGTACTGCTCCTCCTTCTATTGGGTATATTTGAACATGTTCCTGATAAAACATTTAAAGGCAGGATCATCACATATATATAGGAGAGAAACTTTTATTCTGGGAAGTCTAGGTGTGCACATTGGCTGCTGGACCCCTGCCCTCACTGCACAACCTGCAGGGGTCAGAAAGCCAAAGAACCACAGGCATTGACATCCGGGGCCTAAGTTCATCTGGCCAGTCCCCCACAGATCACACCACAGTTTCTCCAGAGATACTGTGCTGGGTGTGTCTGGAGAAACTGAGGGTGGAAAGAGAGCCTCCAAAAGCAGCAGGGACATGGTTCCTGAGCGGAGGCCTGGCTGTGCCGTCTGCTCACGCTGTGACCTTGGGCAGCTTCTTCAGCTCTCTGAGCCTCTACTTCCCGATTGGCCACTGATGATTTCTGAAGAGGATCAAACACAATATGTCGGTGCAGCTCCTTCCACGGTCTCTGAAGCACAGTAGGTTGCTCAGGAAATCGGGCCCCTGTCCCCCCCAGAGGGATCTGACAGGGGCCGAAGGCACAGGAGTGAGCCATTTGAGATATGGTCCCTGTCCCAGGGCCGGTGGCTCGTCACCGGAGAAGGTGGGCCCCGTGGTGGTGCTCAATCTCCACATTTTCAAGAGAAACAGGGGTTCTTAGGTGGAATCTCCCAATCTTGAACTCTTATCAACAAATCCATATATTTAAAAACACGGAGCAGGCCAAGCCAAGCACCTGCGGCTCAGCCGTGGCCACTTCTGTTCGCGGCCACAGAACAAGCTGCCTCGCTCAGAGTGCAGCAGCCCCGCCTCAGGCCTCGGGGACTTGAAGTGACTTCCAGAAGCAGCCTGGAGAAAGCCCACGAGCCTTCCCCCTCTGGACCTAGACATCACTCCTCACCCGTGGAGAATTCTTGTCAGGAGAGTGAGGTCCAGGGCTGCGTCCGTACCTGGCAGGGCCACTGACCAGCTGTGTGACTTGAAGCACCCATTCAGCCCTCGGTGCCTCAGTTTCTCCATATGCAAAGTGGAAAGAGCAATCAATAACACCTAAGTCACGGGGTTGCGGGTACATTTAGAGCACTTTAGAACAGCATCCGGGATTCAACACTCCTAAATGGGACTCGTTCAATATCTACTTCCCAGGGCTGTGGCCAGGATTAAGTAGAGGATAGAGGACCGGGGAGGGGGCTCCGTGATAGAACACCTGCCTGGCCATGCGCACGGCCCTGGCCTTGATCCCCAGCACAACAGAGAGAAAGCCAGAATCAATAGAAGCAAAGCATTTGGCACAAAGGAGGCCCCGGATACACCTCACTACTGATAGATACAAGAGCTGGTGGTGATTGAACTTTTTAATTAATTTGTTTTTATCTTCACAGGCTGTCCTTGAAGTTAGAAGAGCACTTTCCTCAAAGAGGCTTTCCTATTAAGACTTTCCACTGACTCAAACCAAGGCCCCTCCTGTCCCTTATCATACATCAGGGCGAGCCTTTCTGGCCAGGGCTCCGGTGCCCCCCCTCCGCAGCTCAGCCTGTCCCGGCTCACAGGGCTCACACACACAGCTTCCTATGGGCCACCACACACCCCAGGAGGAGGAGCCGAGTCAGTGAACGTTGTCCCCTGATGCACAGAGACACAGAAGTTCCTGCAGCTTCCCAAAGGTCAAGGGCACATGCTTTGGGACAGGGAGACAAGTAAACTCCTGAACCATGTACACCACTTTTGGCAAATCACGACTTTCTCTCATTTCTGTACCTGCAAAATGCGGAAACGATGCGACCTACTTCCTAGATTTATTGCACAGCTTGCCGGAGGGAAGACACGCCCCTGACCCACGGGTTTGATATGCCGGCTTAGTCCTGGTTTATGCCTGACCCCCACCCCCAGAAAACCTTCCAGTTAAGGTCTCTTATCACTCTTAAAAATGTCCTGATTTTGAAGAAAACTATACGACCACCCTAAAGTAATTGCTTGCTGCTGTTTAATAATAATGATGGTGATTTCCCACCCTAACACACCGAGTCTCCAGGAAGTGCATGGATTGGCTAAAAAAGTGCTCGGTAATTCAGTACCACCCCTAGACCCAGGTGAAAGTGATCCCTACCCTGGGGGCTCCACACTGGGGCCCTTCTCCAACTACCTTCCCATCACAGGGAATGGAGATCATGGGCCTAAGGGAAGGGGTTCCCTCCGCTGGGTCAAGGCTGGGATCCAAACCCCAGGATTCTCAATACAGATGATTCTCAGCCCACTTACACGACACGTAGTTTCTTTCCCTGAGGACAGACTGGACCTCTGGGTGTGCCCAGTTCTAAGGCTGAGGAGTGGCCAAGGGGCAGCTCTTGGGGGGGTGGGTTGAGGGTTGAGAGGGTGGACAGATCTTGCATATGGAGGCTGAGATGTTCGCATGTATTCACAAAATCTCTTGGAGGACAGGATGGAGGCAGGGGTGGGAAAGGGTAGGGGACACAGGCCAGGCACCAGGGCCTCCTCTCTCTGCACACCCATGCTCCACTGCAGGGTCCAAAGAGCCCGAGGAGTCTACATTCAAAGCAGACCTTCCATGAAAGTGTATTTGTTAAGGTAGAAGACTAGAACATATTTTATTTCACATTTTGTTAGCTTGATTTATAACCTGCAAATATTTAGACATATGGTACGTGAACTTCCATCTGTACTCTTGCTGGGCTCCACAAATCCCTGCCACCTTCTGCCCAGCCTCAGTGCCAAATGTTTACAGAGCCCCTCCTCTGTGCTGAGCCCAGGCCGCTCTACGGAATGAAGAACACCATCTCAGCACCCCAACAAGACCCGTGGCCTCACTGCTCAGAAAACAGTGAGGAGCACCAGGAGGGAGCTGAGGGCCTGATCCTTGCCTCTGTCCCCAGCCCCTAGTGAGGTGGGGTGAGCCCCTGCCCCTCTCAGGACTTTAGTTTCCCCATTTGGACAAGAGGTTCCTCTAGCACGGAGTGGCTGTGGCATGCAGGTGAAGGCAGGGGTGAGAAGGAACTGGAATAGTTTCGGTGACCTGGAGAGTGTGTGACCTGGCCATGGGCAGATAATTATTATGGGTTATTACTGTGTGAACTGAGCTCTCTGGGCCAGCCAGGCAGCCTATTCCATGTCATTCATTCATTCCACAAACATGGCCGCCCCGTACGAGCTAGGGGCTGAGAGTCGGCAAACCAACAAGGGGCTGACTCTGCCATGTGTGGGTGGGAAAATAGAACCAGCCCACGGAAAACCAAAACGCAAAGCAAGCCTCGGTGAGTGTGCTGAAAGGAGATCTACCCTCAGCTCTTCCATCCCCAGGTTGGTGCGTCTAGTTCTCCGACGCGAAGGCTAAGGCTCGGATAGGTAAGGGACTTCGTCAAGACCTTGCTGCTTCGGGCGCGCCCAGAGCTTGCGGCTAGCCAGAAGCGAGGTTTCAGATTCCCGAAGTCTCAGGCCACTGTCCCAAGCTGCCCGAAGCTGGGAGGCCCCGTCCAGCTCCCGGAAGGCTGGAGGGAGGTGAGCGCCAGGGAGGGGCTGGGCCGCAGGACGCGCGGGCCGGGAGGCTGGGAGGGGCCTGGCGGGGGCGGCCGGGCGGCACCCAGAGCCCGGGTGTGCAGTCCTGGGCGTCCGGAGCGAAAGCTCCTGGGTGCGCGCGAGTGGCAGGCGCTCTCGGGTTGGTTCGCCTCGGTCGGGCCGGGATCTAGGCTCCTTCAGCGCCGGCTGGGGCGGGGGCGCGCGAGGCGGCGCTGCAGTGCCCTAA
>NW_026000082.1:38558155-38607737 GCF_001458135.2 Marmota marmota marmota
GCCGCCGGACAGAGGCTCGCTCGCTCTCTCTGCCGCCGCCGCCACTGCCGGGCCTCCATCTGGAGACCCTGGGTCCAGCTCTCCCCACGTCCCGCTTCCTGCCCAAAGGGGATGGCGGCGTAGTCCGCACCCATAGGCGGCCCTGGGCGCCCCAGGGCGCAAGGGGTGCGAACACGGGGCGGCGGCCCAGATGGGGTACCCTGCTCAGGGCGCAGCCCAGCGGGACTGACAGGTCACTGAGGAAGCCCATTACAGGGACATAATAGCAGGTTAATCCCGAGAAGTCTGGGAGCGAGCTCCCCGCGCGAAGCTGCGCCGCGCTGCGGGCTGGGCTGGAGGCGTGCAGGGACCTGTTTCTGCTGGGAGGGAGGGAGCCAGGCTTAGAAGGAGGAAAGGGACCGGGACACCGAGCCTCTGAGAACCCGCTGCCGGCTCTGGTTGGACCTTGGTTTTCCCTGGAGCAAGAAGAAACTCCTTGCAGCCCTTAAAGAGGACAACAGCCCCCACCTCCACGCGTCTTACCTAAGGAAGAAATGGGTGGCAACCACTGGTGACCTGTCTCTTTCTCCTTGACTGGGTCTGCTCAGAGGGTTTCCTGGGAAGGGGCAGGATGTTTGCTGGGGGAAAGAGAGCTAAAGGGATGAGCTGCTCTGAGCCAGTGAACGGGAAGCAAGAAGAGGACGCTGGACTCCTTCATCCCTCCCAAGTGACACTTCCCCATGCCCCAGGCTTAACCCTGGCCCCAACTCCTCCTGCCCAGAACTCTTCCCCCATCCGCTGTGGGCAGCCAGTGGGGAGCCAAGCTCCAATATTGATCTGAAAAGCATGAGGTGGGAAGGGGGATCGCCAACAGTGTAGCTGGGGTTTCCATGGAGACAGCAGGAGAGGAAAAAATTCTCTCTGCATCAAGACCAAAGAACAAATATCTCCCATGAAATTGCCCCGAGTGTCCAATGGCTGTTGCTATGAGGTCATTGTGGCCAGCCGGGGCCCTGCAGGCTGGAAGGAGTGTGTTTGTTGGGGTCAGAACCACCCAGGGCTTTGGGGGACGGAGGTGATGTGGAATTCTCCCAGCTGTTCCGAGAGTGAGCTACTCCAAGACAGCCCAAAGTGGCTGTGGTGCTTTTGTTTTTCTTGGAGCCTTAATTTGATTAACACTTCAGGAGCAGTGGCAGTATGTACAGAAACCAGGGCACCACCACCTCGTCCCTCTGGCCCCCTGCAGACCACCCCCCTCAGTGGATTCTGGATCAGAGAGCTGAGAAGGGGAGCTGGTTTGGATGTGGGGGCTCTGGAGCTGGCTCTTAAATGCATGGGCTCAGAGCTGAGGTCCCCAAACAGGTCTGAGTATCAGGAAGAACAAGAACTGGGTTCGACCTGCCCAGCACAGAGGGAAGCAAAAAAGCAGAGGACAAAAGTGGCAATTTGAGTGCGTGACCCAGGCCTTCAGGGAATATGGGGATATCGGCAGTGGAAAGACAGGCCTGTAGAGCATTGTGGCCTTTTGGCTCCCTTTACAGATGAGGAAACTGAGACCAGGGAGCAGAAGTTACTTGCCAAACTCAAGTTGAGAATGGAACCCAGGCACTCAGACTCCCAGCCCCTCCCATGAGACTGTCCCAAACTGAGCAAGTGTGGCCCAGGTGATATTACCACACACCTTCAGCCACATCCACACCCAGGATCTCAGGCAGAGACACAGCCCTGGCTTTAGGTCACACAAACCCCTGGGGAATTCCAGCTCCCTTCTTGAGCCTGTGCTGCCATGAGGGGTGGGTGAGGAGGGGGGCCTGGAGGGAGAAGGGAGTTGGCAAACCTGTTCTCGGTGACTGTGATGGTTCAGGTTGCCATGCAGCAGGCTCTGGGTGTCCCAGCTCGCTCCTGCTCCACCAGGGCTCCGAGCCAAGGGTCTCTCTGCTCAGCCCAAGGTGAGAGGAAGAGGGCCTTCCCAGGACCCTGTGGAACCCAGGGTTCTGAAGGAGAAGAGACCCAGGGCTCTGTCCCCCCAAGCCAGTGTCACTGCCTTATGTTTATCACCTCCGTCCCCAGGTCAGAGACTGGACCAGCCCTGGGGAAAATAGGTGTCACAGCCAGGCTTCCTAGGAGCTTGGGGTCCAAATAGAAGGACACATAAAACAAAGCCACAAATGGGTGGGACAGTGCATGCCACATGGCTGTCGGGGGAGAGAATTGAACAGGAGCAATCAACGGGGGAGTGGGGGACACACCACTTGGCCTGCAGGCTGTGGGATCCTGACAGCAATTCCAGGATAATAACTCCCTAGTCCAGAGTATATTCAAATCCCAATTTACAGATGAGAACAGTTGGGATCCCAGAGGTAGTTCTCCAAAGCCACCTAGCTGGTAAGTGCAGAGGTGTCTGGCCCAGAGCTGCCTCTAGAAGAAAAAGCTGCAGTCAGGCAGCTGTCCATTCAGCAAGGTGGTGACACTGTATCTTTTCAAGGGTGAGCCAAGCTAGAGGCCTGACCCCGAAAGGATGGCTGGCAGCACCCACCAAGGGATGAGACCTAGGTGTCCCCTCCCGTCCCAGCAGAGGCGTCCATCCAGGGATGGTCAACTGGCCAGTAGCAGAGCTGGTACTGTCTGTTGTCTCAGAAGGGCAGGTGGCCCGGGGTGGGGGGAGGCCAGGTGTCCTGCTGTGTGCAGCTGTTGGGCAGGACAGAGCCTGGAGCTGGGAGGACTCTGCAGCCTGAGGCCTGGGCAAGCCCAGAGAAGCTGGGAGCTGCCGACTGGGCTTGCATCTGGCACCCAAAGCAGGCTGACAGCTTGTGGCAGCTCCTGCTCAGAGGGAGGGATGTGCACAGTCCTCTGCCTTCAAGGGGGCTGCCCTACCGCGGTCCTAGGGTCAGAAATGATTCTGAATGGTCCCCCTGGCACTGAGACTGCACCAGGAGACAGGTGCCAGTCCCAGCTCTGTGCCAAGTGCTGGGCAGCCTTGGGTGGGCCTCTTTTCTTCCCTCTGGGCCACTGTCCTCTGCAGCTTATTCTCAACCCCAAATTGAAGAACTGGCAAGAGCAAGGGAATAGATAAGCCAAGGCTTCATCACTGTGGGTTTCTGGGGGAGGTCAGTGGTGTGCTGGGCAGGAGCCCTACCAGGAACCCAGCAGGCCAGGGGAAGGAGTCCCTGCTGTACTCAGAGATGGGCCAGCAGAGTGGCCAAGTAAGTCTTGGGGACAGATAGCCTGGAGTTCCACCCCAGCTCTGCTACAGCCAGTCCAGTGACCTTAGACAGGTTACTTAACATCTTGGAGCCTCCAGTACCGCATCTGTAAAAATGGTACCCATTGGTGCAGATGGGACATACACAGTGGTGTTGGGAGGAAAGAGCGAGCCCGTGCATGTATTGTGCTGGGCACAGTGCCAGCACACCAAGAGAAATGGTAGCCACGGGGGCTGGTGTCAGTGGGCTAGAGTCCTGTCTGTCTATGGGAGGATGGAGGGAGTGGCCTTCAGGTTGCCCTCAAGCCCAGTTTGTCCCAAACTCTCCCATCCCAAGCCCATGATTGTACACAAATAGGAAAGTAGACTGCCACCCCCTCCTCCTCAACAAGGGTCTCCACAGGAGCCTCAGAGAGCCAGGGAGACCCAGCCTGGCTCAGAGGCAATCCTGCTGGCCAGGGGGACTGGTGCTGGAAATACCCTTCAGTGCCCATGGGGGAGGCGGAGGAGGCCCCAGTGCCCTGCTGGTCCAGGTCCCACAGGAGTGTGTCTCGAGGCTGAGCTCCTAGGTGCCTGCTTGCCCAGGGAGGATGTGTAATTCTTGTCATGGCAGAGTGAGGCCCAGCTCTCAGGTCGCGCCTCCCCAGTCCAGGTGTGGGGGAAAGCCAGCCCCACCAGGAAAGAAGTAGCCCATCTCCCCCAGGAATCTCATGGTTCCCCAGCTAAAAAGAAGCTCTCCCTTCCCTCTAAAGAGTAAGAGCCCATCTCCTTGGAGCACCTCCCACGGTTCTGGGCAATGAAGTACAATCACTACACCCAGAACTTTACAGTTTAAAGCAGGATTTCCCTCAACCTTGGTACCATTAATATTTGAGGCCAGATAATTTTTTGGTACGGGGCTGTCCTGTGTCCTGCAGGGTGCTTAGCAGTATCCCAAGCCCCAACCTGCTGGAAGCCAGGAGCACACACACTGCCCCCCCACCAGGTGACAACCAAAAATGTCTGCAGACATTGCCAAATGTCCCCTAGGGGCAAAAGCACACCCCACACTGCGAGTGAATGGTTCACAAAGCACTTTCACGCCACCCACCCTGAGCCACTCTACCTTCCTCTCCCCCCTTCAGAGGACAGGAGTGTCTTACTCTCAGCCCCACTTCAGAGGCCAGAGGTGCAGCAACTTCCCCAAAGAAGCAGCTTGGCTGACTCTCACATGTCCAGGTCTCACGGTTTTCGTCCCCTGCCTGTAGAACCATCTCACGTTATTTATAAGCTCGGCAGCATGGCTTCTGCTTCGGAAGGCCAAGGCAGTGGGATCCCAGCCCTGAGGACCCCCAGGCTGGCACCCCCAGCCTGTAGAAGGTGCTCAGCTCACACTCAGTGGACAAGGAAGGAAGGACTCCTTCACCCCAGAACATTCTTGTCAAATGGCGGCCCATCTTCAAAGCCCTTGAGTAGGAGGAAGGCTTCCCTCCACTGCCCCAAGGTTGGGTGATACTAAAATGCGCCCCAGTGGGTGTCAGGAAGGGTGGCTGACCCCAGCAGATCTGCAGCCCTGCCGCTGTCCTTAGCCAAGGCAGACCCTCCGAGTCAGACGGGGCTGCTTCTCCCCTCCTCGGTGGGGCCCTGGGACCGGGCCTGCCGGAGGGGTTTGCTCAGCAGCAGGAGCCCCAGCTGTCTGCCGTGGTTAACTTTCTTCCCTCAACCCTGGATTAGCAGTTGAGCAACTCAGCAAGCTCCTGACAAGACAGCGCTCCCCAAACCTGTTGAAACTCGCCCAACTCTAGCCCTGTGGGTGCTCTTGGAAAAGCCAGTGTTTGCAGCAATCCTCCTCCAGTTCCTCCCTCTGGGAGGAAGAGCTCAGGCGGGGCACAGGCAGGCCAGGAGCTGGGGGTGACAGAGCCTGCCATTGGCCCCTGCAGTCACCCTCTGCTCCCAGGGAGCTTGCAGCAGCCAGGGCTGGTTTGTTCTGTAAACCCAGCTGGAAGGTGGAGCGAGACCCAGGGTTGCTTTCCAGATTTCCACAGGAGTTGCCAGGTTTTATCTCTGAGACCTGAACTGCATCTTCTGTGAATGAGCCAGACCCGGGGGGGAGAAGGCTCTCTCCCCACCCTGACCCCAGCAGCTCCCCCTTCCCCACGCAGTCCCTCTCCGCCTCCCCAACTCCTGGCAAACTGAAACCAAACTGCGTTTTAAGTTCCCGCCAAGTCAGGGCCAGGCCAACCCCTGTGGTGGAGGGGACCCGGTCTTCAGAGAGGGATGAAGGCAGGTGGGAGGGAGGGACGCACCCTCAGGGATGTCTCCTTCGGGGGCCCATTTTGCACAGCAGGGGATTGCTGACGGGCCTAGTGGGGCCTCTTTCCCTCTGGGACTCTGACTGAGCCCTTCTGACCCCATTTCTCATTCTGTAATCTCATGATGAGGTCCCAGGAGTTTTCCCCAAAGCGGGAGACGGCAATGTTCCCTCCTGAGTCAGGGGTGCCCTGCTTCAGGGTTTCAGAACAAAGCAGACATCAGAATTGGCCGCGGACAGTCCTCAGGGTCACAGCTTCCTGCATGGGGGTGCTCTGTCTGCCCCCCTCAAACACATCGAGTACTTCCTGGCATCAGGCATGGTGCGAGGCTCAGGGCCACGCAGCACACTTGTGGGAAAGCTGGAGTCCGCCCCCGGACTTCTCCTGCAGTCCACGAATCACATCTGCAGCCCCAGAGCCCCAGCCGGTCACTCTGCACAGGAGGGGAGAACAACCAAGGTCTGCCCACCCGGCCTACAGTGGGTAGGGGACATTCGGCCACAGGTTCTCCCAAGTGTGGGCCTTTAGAAGGTACCTGCCATAGCCAAGGAACTCGCTGGAAACTGGGAGCCACCCCAGCCTCACTCCAGGAAGCCAGTTCTGGCTGCAAACAGCTCAGCTGGGGTTTCCAATGTCCCTTCATGCCCCACTGCAGCCTCCCTCAGTTGGGGAGGACACTTCAGTGGTCCAATGGCCACAGGGCACAAAAGGCTTTCTAGCCTTCTGCTAGGGTAGGGGCAAGGTAGGTCAGGAAATGCCTTAGCCTTGACACCGCTCCCCTCACAGCATTCCCTGCCAGGGCAGAGAAGGAAAGTTCTCACCAGCTGGCACAGCACTGGGCCATGCAGACCCAGGACTAAGTGGCTCCTCCTTGGCCCTGGGTCAGCCACCAGCTCTCCTGGGGACAAACACAGAGAGATGGGAAATGGGAGGGGAGTTCCCAGTAGGAAGTGGGGTATCTGGAGCTTCAGGAGTAAGACACATGGGGCTTGGGTGTCAGAAGGCTGCAGGTCATGGCCACAGGGGAGGCCAGAGGAGTGTGAGTGCTGAGGCTTCTGAGGGTAAAGGAGCCCAGGGATCCCAGGGATAACATGCAGGGGAAGGAGGGGAAGGCACTCCAGAAGAGGCCATCGTGTCCTTCCAACTGGGGGAGGCACCTGGAGCCCAGGGAAGTTGGCTAAGGCAGAGAAGGAGGTGGAGCAGAGGCAGCCCACTGCCCACCAGCTACCATGAGGGTCTCCACTGCCAGCCTCCCCACTCCTACGGCTGTCCTCCAGGGTTCCAGACCAGCAGCAGCACCTCCTTCACAACCCCAATGGCTAGGGACCCCAGGCCCAAAAAACATGGTCTAGGCAGATGCATGACCACTGAAACGCCTCCCTCCCCAACACTCCCCTCTCTTGTCCAGAAAACACGGGGCTCTAGAAAGATCCCTCCACAGAAGAATCAGGTCACCTCACCCAGCTCAGTGTCTGGGGACCGCAGTACCACAGGCCATCTTTGGAGCCTGAGCATCTAACCCCCAGGCTCAGGAGCCAGAATGACCTGTTTTGAACTTCTGACCACTCTGACCGGCTCATGACCTTGAACACGTGCCTCTTGAGTCTCAGTTTCCACATCTATGAAATGGAGAACAGCCTTCCTGACCCGCTCTGCATTGTTGTAACAGGACATGCTGAAGCATGTAACTGCTGATTAAGGGCACGGGTGACAGGGGAAGGGAAGGTCCCTGCTTCCAGTCACCTCTCATTCCTAAAGTGATTCCCATGTCCCCTCAGCACCCTGACTGGTCTTGGATGCCACTGCCCTAGCCCTTGCACCCCAGGGTCCTAGCCTTTGGTCTCCTGACACCAGTACCATCCCCCCCGACCTTCCCTTGCAGTCCCTGTCCTAGGGTCCGCCACATGGGTCACAATCACCAGGAAACCCATTCTCCAATTCTGCAAACTCTGGAGATTCTGCCAAAAATCTGCAGTTGGGGGCTGGGGGTGTGGATCCATGGGAGCGTCCCTGTCTAGCATGTGGAAGGCTCTGGGTTCCATCTCCAGCACCACATTAACAACAAACAACAAAAAGAAACCCCTCCAGTTGGGATCCTGTCTGAAGTAATCCACATTCCCACTGGGAGTGTGTGTCTCTCCCTGGATATGCTCAGCTGAAGGTTGGGGCCCAGGCCTAAGAGGGTCCAGAGAGCCCAGCATCTCCACTGAGATGGGCACAGGCTATGTGGGAGGCAGTGAGAGGGCCCCTGGAGTCCATCTAGATAATGATGGTGACCCAGTGGTGCCGCAGCGAGGAGCAGCACCCGCCACGCACACATTTCATTTAATTTAGTTTCAGGGGTTGAGCATCAGTCTCCCCATTTTATAGAACACACTGAGGCTCTGAGATGTTTGCTAACTTGCCTCCAGTGACACGGAGATGCAATTCTGACCAGGCTGCTCCCTACAGCCCTTACTACACTGCTTATCATAAAGGACAGGGTCTCTGGACCTGGGACAGCATGGAGAGGAGGCCAGCCAGCCACTCTACAGTGGTTATAGGAGCACTGGGAGATCTGACATGATTGGGGGTGTGGCAAGGATCTGGTGGAACCAGGTACCCCTGGGTGCTCCTTAAGATCGTGGTCCTGGGTGGGGTCTACGGTCCTCTTGCTTCCACCCAGCCGTGTCCCCAAGGCAGCTCTCTGCTCAGCAGACACTCCATTTCCTTCCGGCTCCCCCTCCTGCCCGCCTGGCCTCCTTCCTCCCTGGTATTGCAGGCACAACCACTCCTGAGGAGGCTCTAAATGTGGCCAGGGCAGGCAGGGAGGCCAAAGGGAGGGGCAGAGAAGCCTGGGCTGGCGTCCCAGCCCCCACCTGGACACCCTCAGGCTGGGACCTGCGACACTGACCTGCTTGGCCTCCCCAAGGCTCCAGTTCTTTCCCTTCCCCTCTCCTCTCCATGTGCAGAGTGAGAGCCTGGGAGGAGTCACAGAGGTGCAGATTCTCCTCTAGGAATTTGTATATTTTGTTTAAAAAAGCAAGCAAACCTGGAAAAGCTTGGGACAAGCCCAGCTAATTTTAGTTTCTAATGAAAACAGCAGGTGGCCGAGAGGATCTGATCTCCCTGGCAGGGCCAGGGCTCTCCAGCCTTGCAGGCTGCGTGCACGGGCCTTGCGGGGAGGGCCTCCTGGGAGGAGCCTCAAGGACCCATAGCCCCCATTTGAGAAGACCAGGGCACGAGCTGGCGGGCAGCGGAGCCGGCAGGGGCAGTCTAGGCTGGTGGGGTAACCTGATCGATGGCAGGGCAGTGGCTGGAGTCCTGGGTGGCCAGGGCAGCAGGTGGCAGATTGCTAAGCCTGGACTCAGAAGCAGCAGGAAGAAGCCTACACGGGGACACCGCACCAGGGCAGGAGAAGCAGGGATGGTCGGGGCCTCCACACGCAGGCAGCCGGCACCAGCCAACACCCATCAGGCCCTGTCTCCCTGAGAAATGGCTTGGCAGTCAATATTCAAGCCCAACCCTGCTCCAGGGTCAGCAAGTGGCACATGTGTCTCTGGGGGAAAGGTTGAGCCACCTTAGGGCACCAGGAGGGACCCTGGAGGCCCTTGGGACCAACTGGGCCCAGCTCCTAGGGTCCCCAAAGCCCGCAGCAGCCCCGCCTTCCTTCCTCAGCCCTGCCCCTCCCTGCCCTGAGCACTCTGCCAGTAGGTGAGCACAGGGGACCCACCAAGACAAGCCCTATGTAAGGCCAGACATGATGCAGAGCGAGTTGGCAGCCCCTAGCCATCCAGCGGGGGCAGGTCCATGGCCAGGGACACAGGGAAGAGAGGGGACTCAGGGCTGCTGCTGCTGACTGGCTGTGGGGCTTTGGAAGTCATCTCACTTCTGTGGGCCTCAGTTTGCTCTTCTGTAAAACCACACGCTGGGATAGATACGCAGAGACGGTGCAGACCGCGTCCCCCGATGCGCTCCTCTCTCCAGCCCCAGCCCTTCCTGTGTTCAGCTCTGGTGCCCGATTCCCATCACCACCACTCAAACAAGCTCCTAGGTTCTGGGAACACAGGGCTGGGGGAGGCTGGGCCTCACATGCTTGCAAGGGGCAAGGGTTGTGCCAGGGGAGGAAGGGGCTGGGCAGTGGGCATTGGTGCCCACCGAAGAGGTTTCTTCCTGGACACTACCCCAGTGACCCACAGCCATGGCAGGCCAGCAGCGCCCCCTAAATCCCTGTTGCTGTCATTTCAGCCTATCTTCCTGTTGCATTTCCGGCCTAGAGGAGGATGGTGCTGCCCTCTGATCCATCTCTCCCCTGGTAACAGCAGGGGCTCCATCTATCAGCCTGGCATGGGACCAGGGGTCTTTGAGGCCTGGAAACCCCTCCATACTTCTGCCAGTAGGAGGAAGACCACCGACTCTGACAGGGGGAAAGGCCCTAGGGACTTACCCATTTATTATGCCCATGAACAGAAGCTCTGAGTGGGGAGGTGATTTGCCCCAGGTCACAGCTCTGAGTTCAGCCAGGCCTCCAAAGCCTACTTCTCCTACCCAGGGACCCCCTGCCCTTGAATGACTTTCCTCACCAGAGGCTAGGGCCTGGCATAGCCAGAGGTGGTCCCCTTGCTGAATACAGAAGGAGTGGCCTAGCTGGGGACAGGCCAGTTCTATGCCCCTGTGTCAAAAGGCAATAGGGACCTCACCCTTTATCTAAGAGCCAAGCCTGGGTGGGAGCAGGAAAAGATCCAATGCTAGGTGCAACTCCTTATCCCCTCACAGAAAGATACCTGTGGCCTCCCCAAACGTGACCTGGCCCATCGCCAGTAGGTGTGCTGAGCTTTTGGCGCCCCCTGCAGGCCAAGCACGATAGGTGGGCCTGGCCCAGTAGGAGACCCCCAATTCCTTCAGCTATGATAGTGGGGAGCACCCAGGCAGCATTGAGATGCCAGTTGGCCCCCGTTCAAGATGCATCCTCTTCCCACTTCTCAGTCTTCTTCCTACTGTCCTCCCCTCCAAGAGGCTCAGGCTCCTGCCTGGGCCTCATCAGGACCCTATCAGTCTCTTCACATCCCCTGAGTAGGACCTGGTAGAAAGGAAAGGGACAGGAGAGGGGCCCTGGGAGACAGGAGTGCAGGAGGGAGGGGAGGTTGGGCACCTGAGCCCACCCACCTCCCACTCGCCCACTAGGCTGCAGGGAAGAGATCGTTACGACACCCCCCCTCCTAGGATGTGCCCAGTTGACACCCAGAGGCATTGCCAATTATGTTCATCCCTCACAACTGCCCTCTGGGATAGGAACTGTCACTCTGTTACAAACAGGGAAAGCCAGACTCCAGCCCACACAGGGGATGAGGAAGCTGCCCCTGGGGCTGACACTGCAGAGAGGACAGTGGCACCCAGACTGAAGAAACATCACTGGTACTTACCCAGGCAAGTGGCTTCCCAGCTGTGCCTGGGGACATGTCCAAAACTGAGATGCACGCCAAGCCCTGCTTGAAGCGGGGCTCAGGAACCTGAGTGTTCCTCAAGCCCCATAAATGTTTCCAGTGCACAGCCAGATTGGAGAGCCCTCCCTCATGCCCAGCCCACATGCCCGGCCAATAGAACCTGGCTGCTGCCTGCACACCTCCACAGCCAGGGGCAGCCGACTGCATCTTGGCCTGATCCCTAGGTTGAGCAAGCCCAGCTCCCAGCAGCTTCTGTCCACACTGTCAATTCTAGCCTTTGAGTCACATAAAGGAATTGTCATTACTGAAGGCTGTGAAGTCAGACAAACCAGGTTCAAGTCCTGCTCCACCTCTCACTGGCTGGGTAACTTTGCATATACACATAATGCACCTAAGTGTCCCTCTCTTTAAAATGGGGGTTCACTGGCTTGCTGAGAGGATTAAATGCAATAAAGTACTTAGCCCAGTTGTGACTAGGTTCCATAAAAGTTGGCTACGCTAATTATCATCGTCATAAAATTCCCCACATTTTAATAGGCCTTTCTATGTACCTTTCGATTCGGTGGCCATTCATTCATTCCCTTTGCTCAGCAAACAATGACCGGTTCCTGTCTCATTGCCTCAGTCCCCGTGTCAAACTGCACACACAGATCCCCAGCCTGAGACCAGGAGAGGCAGGCCTGTCACTGGATCCAGAGAGAGGGACCAGTCCCTGGGACAAGTCGGCCCCCAGAGACTGTGGCGGGGTGCTGGAGCGGGCTCTGCAGGCCTCTCCCCTCTTCCCAGGTACCTGGCCAAGCTGTCTTCAGTGGGGAGCATCTCTGAGGAGGAGACATGTGAGAAGCTCAAGGGCCTGATCCAGAGGCAGGTGCAGATGTGCAAGCGGAACCTGGAGGTGATGGACTCGGTGCGCCGCGGCGCCCAGCTGGCCATCGAGGAATGCCAGTACCAGTTCCGGAACCGGCGCTGGAACTGCTCCACGCTCGACTCTCTGCCCGTCTTTGGCAAGGTGGTAACGCAAGGTGAGGGTGTGTGTGTGTGCGGTGGCAGCCAGGGACCAGCGTGAGAGACCCAGTAAGGAAATGACACTCTGGAGGGGCTGGACTAGTCAAAATCATTTCTGAAGCTAAACCAGCAGGAGGCCCAGGGAGGGGCGCCAGGTAGGGGGAGGACCCAGGCTGAGGCAAGCTGGGGATGGCCGTGGGAGGAGGCCGATGCAGTGCTGTTCCCCCCACCCCGACCCGGGCAGAATTCAGTAGTATGCAGCAGTTTCAGTGCTAGTCTCAAGGGAGTGTGAGCTGGGATCCTCCTTGTTTTAAGGAGGAAAAACTGAGGTTCAGGCAGGGGACAGGACTGCCCTGCCCAAGGCTTTTCAGAGGGTGAATAGCAGAATCAGGCTCAAGACCCAGGCTCGCGGCCCTCAGCCAGTGCTTCACCCCCTTGGCTCAGCCAAGGAGCTTGTTTCATGGATTTCTACACCTGACAAACCCCATGGAGCACCCTCAGTATGGCCTTCCCTGATACAGCCAGTTCCTGTCCCCCCCACTCCTCGCAGCCCAGCGGTGGGGCAGACCACAGCATAGGAAGAGCAGCTCACCCGGCCGCAGCACTAACACGGGCAGATGTTGTTGTAACATTAATTCGGCTGCCATATTGCAGATGAAGAAAATAAAATACATACGTGGAGGCAAAGTAACTTGCCCAAGGTCACAGAGCTAGAAAGTCACAGAGCCAGGACCAAACCCACTGCAGGGTCTGTGCTCTTCGCCACGATAGAAAAGTCACCATGATGGATAGGATAGGAGGTTGACATTTCCCCTGGCAGGGCTGGGGTGCTCAGGAAAGGATTTCTCAAAGATAAAGGTTCTCGGCTCAGTCCAGAAACTTGAGAATGCGCTCAACCAAAGGGAGGTGGGCTAGAGCCCAGAGAAAGTTCTAGGGAACAGGAAGGTTTCTTGAGAGGCTCTGAGAAGCACTCTAACCCAGCTGCCTCTTTTTCTACTTCCTGAGCACAAAACTGACACTTCTAAGCCACCACAGTCAACGGGGCCCTCTGTGACTTGCTCAGGCAGCAGGAAAAGGTTCCTTGGGCCAACCTTTGTCTTGGCACTTGTGGGCTGGATGGCCAGGGCTGCCCAGCTCACTGCAAACCATTTGGATGTTGTTGGAAACCAACTGTGATAGAAATTTGGAAGCCATTCTCCTGGGAGCTGGCAGAGGCCAAAAAAGCACCATCATGCTTGGTGTTGCTGCTCTCGAAAAGAAGCACAGACCCGGGGAGCAGCCTGACAGCAGCAAATCTCCTGGGATGAAGGGGCGCTGCCTGGCTGGGGAGCCTCGCACAGTAGACCTGAGCTAGGAAAGTCCCTCGCACATGGTGGGTATTCAGAGAGTGTTTGGATGGATTGGTTGGATAGATCAGCAGGGTTTCATACACCATGTCTGCCAAAACCCCTCACCTTCGCGCACGCCATGTCCTGTACCCCAAACACCAAACCCCTTCTTAGGCTCTGCAGTCCCCTCTCTAAGCCCTGTCAGTCCTTTCCTCTGGGCTCTAAGTCTCTTTGTTCTTAGTGGGGATAGGGATTCTCCTCTTATTTTGTAACTTTTTGTTTTGATATAATTTCAACTTATAGAAAAGGTACAAAAAATAATAGAGGGTATTCCTATGGACCCATTACTGGATCCACCAAATGTTTGTACTTTATAAATAGAGGAGAGTAAGGCAAATTGTCAGACACACACACACACACACACACACACACACACACACACACCTTTGTCTAAAGCACCCGTGTTCACACTGCAACATGACGCTTCCGGCCTGCAGTGTGAAGCCTCCACCAACCCATCACTAAGGCTTAGCTCCCCCAAGGCAAGGGGCTGGCTCAGCTGCCCATTTCCCCACACGTGACCCAGCCTGGCATGGAGGAGAGTCTGTGGATATAATCTAATGACAGCAGGTTGGGGACCGCAGGTTGAAGGTACATAAAAAGAGGGGAGGCAGGGTCAGTATTGGCCTAAAGGTAGTGTGTCCACAGGACTTTGCCATTAAGTGCCTTCCTCACCTAGGGACAGAAACCTAGGAGGGGACCTAGCCCTGCTAGAATCTACCAGGCCTGGTGAAAGCTGGTGACAGAGTAGCTTGGTCAAATGTCCTGTCCTCTTGGTGTGGAGTCGAGGCACCCAGAGATTGTCTTGGTCAGAGCAGGGAGAGACCAGCCATGTTCAGAGAACTCTTCTGAGCTCTTCCCATTCACCCAACTCCTTTTCCTATTTTTGGCTTTATTCCCTAGTAGAATTCCTCTTGGGACATTCTTAAATGCTCTCCACAAACAAAAAGAAAAGGGACTTGTCCACCCAGTGGCCTGAGAGCCAGGAATCCCAGGGATTACTGATGAGGCAGATGGAGGGTGAGCATGGGCAAGCAGATCTTAGACAGGTGACTTCACTCCTCTGAGCCTCAGTGGCCTCGCCGAGCACGTGTCCCTCTTAGGACTGTCACCAAGATTCAGTGAGAAAGCCCGGGAAGTACTTCGTGTGGGCCCTGACCCCAGAGGAGCTGAGGCTGTTGCCTTTAGCAGCAACGCTAGCCTGGGCAGACCACTCATCCCCCGGCTCCCAGGATGGGGGACTTGGCAGGGGCCCACATGCATAAGCAGCTTGGCTGAGGTAGTGGCCTCAGATGTGAAAGGACAGAGCCAACAGATCCCACCCTGGGTAGCCAAGGAGCCCCATCTGTTACAGGACTCTCACATGCTTGTGCTGTCTTGCCTTAAAATCATCCTCTCAACAGCTCTGAGCTTGTGACATTGTTCCTATGTCACAGATGAGGAAGACGGCTCAAGGAGCCAAAGGGTGGCAATGCACCCAGATCCTGGACCAGCCTGCCTGCTCTTGACTAAGATCATGGGTTAGGCCCATGCCCTCTCAAAGACTCAGTGTTCTCTTTCCTGTAACATGGGAATAAACCCAGAACCAACCTTCTAGGACTCCTGGGGGAGGATTCATACAGATGGTGCTTAAATAGGGCTAACTGATGCCCAGAGGGCCAGGGCAGGGGTTCACATATTGCCAGTACTACCCAAACTCTCACAGCCCCCAATTCCGTACTTCCCCACTCCCAAGCTGTGGAGGCCTCTAGAGGCCGGACACGCAGAGAAATAATGATAATGAGGCCAGTGTGTGGTTTAGGGTCAAGCTACGTGTTCTAGCACAAAAAAATCTATCAGAAATTTGGTAAAGATGGTGTCTGGGGCAGCCAGGAATGTGGAATGTGGCAGTTCTTGCCTGAGCAGACATTAAGAACCAAGGCCTATGTTTTAGTCATGGCCCAATCCCTGTCCTTGCTCAGCACTGTGCATAATGGTAAGCTGTACTGAGTGAATGGAAAGGTCCAGGGCAGGGAGAGAAGCCATGGAGCTGGCACAGGTGTCCTGGGCCTCAAGGTGGGCTGCCCCTAGCAGGGTGGGATGACAAAAACCATTCTGCTTTCTTCCATCTGTAGACAGTGATGGGCCTCCTGCCTTATCACCTCTCTCTGTGACCTCAATCAAGTCCCTGTCCATAGAGGGGACTCAAAGAGCCCTGAGGCCCCTACAGGCTCTGCCATGGTTGGGAGGCACCGTGATGTGTTGGCCTGCAAAATGAGATTCAAACCCGGGCATGTCTTCCCACTCCCCACGTCTGCACTGTTTAGGACACCTCACTGACTGTCCCCTCTACCCTGGGCTGGACTTGAAATGCTCCGCAGCCCTAGGTACTCTTGCCTTTGTCCTCAGTGCCATATCAGGTGGACCCAGTGAAGGGAGAACATTCTTTCCTTCTGGGTGACCTTTTGGGCCACTTTCTGATGCCATCAGATATATTACAAGAGCTCTGGGAAAGCCAGGCGTGGTGGTGCTCGCCTATGATTCCCAGAAATTCAGGAGGCTGAGGCAGGAGAGTGGCAAGTTCAAGGCCAGCCTCAGCAACTTAGCAAGGCCCTGTTTAAAAATTTAAAATAATAATAATAACAAAAGATGACAAAAACCCTTCTGCTATTATTTTTTTTTTAAATAACAAAAGGTTATGAATGTAGCTCAGTGACTAAGTGCTCCTGGGTTTAATCCCCAGTACACCCCTCACCCAAAATCAGCTCTGGGGAGGATGTGCTGCAGACACCTCCAGGCTGGAAGCCCCTGAAGGCTTCAGAGGGCAAACACACAAGATGATTGAGGGGGAAAAACTGTCTGTGGCCTGATTCTGACAGAGTAGGGCAGGCAGGTCAGAGAGAGCATCTGGAGTCCCAGGAAGACAGTGGGAAGGGATATGTAAGGGTCTGTTTGAGTTGTGGAAAAGGTCACTCTGCAAACGAGTCTAACAAATGCTCTACACTTTCTGGCCCCAAATGCTCTACACTTTCCCTGGTCACATAATTTTCCACAGGGCTGTCACCAAGATTCAGTGACAGAATGCACGGGAAATACTTCTTACAGGCCATGACCCCAGGAGAGCCACTTATTCTCACATCCCCTAAATTCAGAGAGACTTCCTGGAGGGAGTGTTTTCTCAGAGCCCAAGAGCCCAGGGCCGGGTCTGGCCTCACTTCCCTACAACTCCCCCAGGTCAACAGGAAATGCTGGCAGTGTAGGTATTCCCTGGCCTCAACCACAACACCCGCCCCAGTGCCCAGGGCATCACTGGGCCCATGGATTTCTTGCCAGCCCAACTCAACCTCAGACAGTTCCCCGAATACTCCTTCCTGCTGAAATGTCTTTCCTTTCAATATCTGGAGAGACAGCACGCATGATGTGCTCTGCAGAGCTCAGGTCTTGTGTCCCACAACCCTCCTTGGTTCCAGTTCCCATTCAGCCATTTGCTGAGGACTCCTCCAGAGTCTGACTGCTGAGATTGTTGTGACCCTAGAGAGCATGTGGAAAGGCTCCAGAACACAGTGGGGCCCTCAGAAAAAATAATATTGGATATATTGGATCTGCAGAATCACTCTGAATCCCCAGCCCCTTGGAAAAGATGTACTGAGGCCAGACCCAGAGGACACACAAGACTTAGACTGGTAGAGCCAGAAGACAGGGTACTCTGGGAAGGAAAATGGCAGGAAGGAGCCGAGTGTGAGAAGCAGCAAATGGCTTATGGAAAAGAAGGCCAGAGTATCCTTGGCACTTGAGAGTCCTGCCTTACCCTAGTCCAGTGAGCACAAAGCGAGGATCTACCCCTCCTGCAGCTGAACAGGCAAACCCCTGACCCAGAAGCAGTATCTACCATCTTGCTGGAGAAGCCCCTGCTGCTACAATTCCCAAGAGTACCAGGATGCTTTTTCCATGCCTGGGTGGCCTCTGGGGAAAACAGGCCCTGCTAGATCTTCAACTAATGAGCAAAACTTCAGCCTGGGACCTGGGTAGGGTGTGGAGCCCCCCAGGGCCATAAGTGATGGAGTTGAAGAGCTCAAACCTAGGGCCAGCTAGAGAAGGCTAAAGGAAGCCAGGCATAGTAGAGCACACCTGTAATCCTAGTGGCTCAGGAGGCTGAGGCAGGAAGATTGCAAGTTCAAAGCCAGCCTCAGCAACTTAGCAAGGCCCTGTCTCAAAATAAAATATTTAAAAAGGGCTGGGGGTGCTGGGATTGTGGCTCAGTGGTAGAGCGCTTGCATAGCATGTGTGAGGCACTGGGTTCAATTCTCAGCACCACATATAAATAAACAAAATAAAGGTCCATCAACCCCCACCCCCCAAAAAAAAAAAAATCT
Source organism: Marmota marmota marmota (assembly GCF_001458135.2). Lineage (NCBI taxonomy): Eukaryota > Metazoa > Chordata > Mammalia > Rodentia > Sciuridae > Marmota > Marmota marmota. The sequence continues at coordinate 38,575,796 of NW_026000082.1, forward strand.
TTTCTTTGTGACTCCCTATTAAAAAAAAAAAAAAGCAGGGGCTGGGAATGTGGCTTGGTGATTAAAGCGCCCCTGGGTTCAATCCCTGGGAGGGAAGGAGGAAAGGAAGGAGGAAAAGGAAGGAAGGAAGGAAGGGAGGAAGGGAGGGAGGGAGGGAGGGAGGGAAGAAAGGGAAGGAAGAAAGGAAATAAATGGGATTGGCGGGGCTGGAGGAGCCACTGCCTTTGGCTTTGCCTTTGGGGACACAGCAGCATGCCCCTGTCCTCCGGGCCTTCTGGGGTCTCCTGTGCTGAGCAGAGACTGACTGCTCATCACCTCTTAGAAAACCCCCCAAAGAGAGAGCTGATCCTGCAGCACATGAGACTTAAGGTACAGCTTTCTTGCCTTCATCCTTGGGAGGTAGCATTCCCAGACACTCAAGGCCTCTGTGAGGCAGAGAATGGCAAGATGGACGCTCTGGAGCCAAGATTCTGGCCCCACCACTTCCTGGCTGGATGCTTCACCACTCAGCACCTGTGAAGTGGGGGGGGTAGGTGTGTATGTGCACACACACACTGTGGTACTGGAGGTTGAAACCAGAAGTGCTCTACCACTGAGCTATGTCCCCAGCCCTTTTTATTTTGAGACAGGATCTCACTAAATTGCTGAGACTGGCCTCAAACTTGTGATCCTCCTGCCTCAGGCTCCCAGTTTGCTGGGATTACAGGTGTGTGCCACCATTCCCAGCTAACAAGGTTAAAAGTACTAATTTCATAGGGTTGTGAAGAGTATGCAAATTAACATATACCCACAGTGCCCAGACACCACCCAGCAGTGGATTAAGCTCTAAGCTTTAGCTTTTGTTTTATCTTCTTTTCAGAGTCTCTTCCTTCAGGGCCACTTCCAAGCTAAGAATATTATGGTGTCCTTGTTCCCCTGTGGCCAAGGCAAAAGGGACTCTGAATCCCAGGAGATGGATATTGATTCAGGGAATGAGGCAGTGGTCTCCCTGGCCACCTCAGAGGAAAGCCTGCACCCCAGGGGCCATTGGCTCTCAGGAGCAGAGGTCAGCCCAGAGCTGGGGCTGGGCCAGAGACTTCCTGAAAACCAAGAAAAGGAGAGGAGAAAGGACCAAGCAAGGTCAGGAGCTGAGGCCACCTGCCAGTTCCATCAGCCCTATCTCCTACTCGGACTTCCCCTCCCCCTGAGTCTTTGGGGTAAAGATTTGTGCTGGTTCAGGCCTGGAAATACCAGAAATACCAGAAACTGAAATCGGCTCTCTTTGGGCGGCCACAGCATAAAACCAACCAACATGATCCTGCTATTAACCTCGATTAACTTGGAGAAGATTCCACCTCCAGCCATCGAGGCTCCATTGCTCCAGCCAAGCCCCCCAGTACTGGCCCAAAGTGGCCAAGCCAGGGCAGAGAGTGGGCAGTGAAGAGGGTGGGGCAGTATCCCCAGCTCAAGGGCCACACCAAGAACAGGGCGTCCTGAGTGGTTGGGGGCCGAGCTGCCTCCCACCCTAGTACTCAGCTTCTGCTGCCTCTGTCCACAGACATGGGTACAGAGACAGCGATTGTTTCTGTCTGACCACGGTGACTGCTCCCTGGGGCAGCTGGGAGCACAGGCCTGGGTGTCACAGAGGTAATTGCCAACCATGAGGCCAAAGCCTGCCCCAGCCACTCTTGCGGACACAGACCCTCTAGCAAGAGACAGAAGGACAGTCACGGCACACAGAGGCCCTCACAGGACCCAAGAGAGGAGCAAGGCCTGCTGTCTGGTCACACACCCAGCCAGCCACGCACACTCTACTCACCCCCAGAAAGAGACTCCACAACAGCTACACCCCCAGGCACAGTTCCTAGGAGGATAAAAACATCCATTCAGGCAGGGGAGGAGGGCCGGCACCAAAATAGAATCACTGAGCAGTCGTGGGCAGAAGGAAAGAACCAGAACAGAGGAGAGGCCCAGACCTGTGCTGGAGCACTGGTCCTGTCGCCTGCTGGCAGCGAGACTGCGACCAAGTCCTTCCGTCTCTGAATCTGCATTTCACTGTAACTGGGGATGTAATTTAGGCACCTGGCTCATCAGTAGGAGGGATGAAGCATTAGGAGCTGATGTCATCTGGCTTAAAGGCATCCGAAGGCAAGGCATCTTGAGCAATGGGCCCAGCCTAGGAAGGGCCAGGGCAGAGTCAGGGACAGGAACCCCTCAGAGCTGGAGGGGAGCAGCTGGGGAATAGGTCAAGAAGGTCAGGAAGGCTGGGGCTGCAGCGCCACTCGGCGGCCTCACAGCTGTGGCACGGAACCAGCTCACCTCACCCAGCCTGCCTAGTGTCCCTTACCCGTCATATCACTCGACTCCTGGAAAGGCAGTGAGGACAGTGAGGCACAGGAGCCACAGCATGGCCCTGAAGCCAGACCCTCTGCCGGCTCAGCCACGTGCTGTGACAACCTAAGTAACCCCTCCGTAAGAAGTTGCCTCCTGCTGCCGAGAGGATGAGCTGGTCCACAGAGTGGTTGAGGTGGTCCCCGCTGTTGGTGCCCACTCGGCCCTGGCACACAGCACTCTGCCCGCCTTGCTCGCTCCTTGGCCTACAGCTCCCAGCAGGCCCCACGTACCCCTCCCTCATTACTAAGGAGGGTGCTGAGAAGGAGCCCTGGGACCCAGCCCTGTCCTCCATCTGTCTCCCCAGGGACTCGGGAGGCGGCCTTTGTGTACGCCATCTCTTCAGCAGGTGTGGCTTTTGCGGTGACACGGGCCTGCAGCAGCGGGGAGCTGGAAAAGTGCGGCTGTGATCGGACGGTGCATGGGGTCAGTCCTCAGGGTAAGCTCAGGATGGGGTTAGGGGGAGGCAGGGCCCTGAGAACCTGGCCCACCCTCACTGGGACCTTCTTCCATGTCCTGTGCACCCCAGGCTTCCAGTGGTCGGGATGCTCAGACAACATTGCCTACGGCGTCGCCTTCTCCCAGTCATTCGTTGACGTGCGCGAGAGAAGCAAGGGGGCCTCGTCCAGCCGGGCCCTCATGAACCTCCACAACAACGAGGCCGGCAGGAAGGTAGTGTGGCACTACCCCCACCAGCACCACAGTAGGGATGGCACGGGCAGGGTCCCCAGATACTCACCACATGGCCACTCAGGAAATGCTCAGGCTCTCACGGGCACAGGCACCTCAGTAGGCCCATGCCCATGGAGTGTGTGGAGCAGGCCCGGGAAGGAGTGGGTGCCACACAGAGCATGCGCGGCCCTGTCCCTGTACATATGCACCTGTGTACTGAGCACATATGCGCATCCAGCCCTGTCACCCCAGACATCACAAGCTCAACTATGACCCCATCAACGCCTACTCCCAAGGTGCCCTTCCCATCATATCACTTGTCACTGTTTCATGTGGCACTGCCCTTTAGCATGTCTGAGTGCCCACCTGTGGGGACAGCACCTTGTTCATCTGTCCCCAGTTGCTTACCAGCCCAGCAATTAGCAGGTCCTTATACAGAGAAAGCATGACAAGAACCCTCTGACTCTACAGAATCAGCCCCCAGGGGCTGGATTCTGGGGTGTCCCACATCCATGTGCCCCTATTAGCCCCCAGGGCCCTCCCCAACCTCCACTACCATCTCCTGATGGCCCCTTTCCCCCACCCCTCCCCCACAGGCCATCCTGTCACACATGCGGGTGGAGTGCAAGTGCCACGGGGTATCAGGCTCCTGCGAAGTGAAAACGTGCTGGCGAGCCGTGCCACCATTCCGCCAGGTGGGCCACGCACTGAAGGAGAAGTTTGATGGCGCCACCGAGGTGGAGCCCCGCCGTGTGGGCTCCTCCCGGGCGTTGGTACCACGCAACGCACAGTTCAAGCCGCACACAGATGAGGACCTGGTGTACTTGGAGCCCAGCCCAGACTTCTGCGAACAGGACATGCGCAGTGGCGTGCTGGGCACGAGGGGCCGGACATGCAACAAGACGTCCAAGGCCATCGATGGCTGCGAGCTGCTGTGCTGCGGCCGCGGCTTCCACACGGCACAGGTGGAGCTGGCCGAGCGCTGCAGCTGCAAGTTCCACTGGTGCTGCTTCGTCAAGTGCCGACAGTGCCAGCGGCTTGTAGAGCTGCACACGTGCCGGTGACTGCACAGCCTGTGCTCAGCAACCACCTGAGTGGCCCAGGGAAGGCCAGTAATTTAAAGAGTCTCCCACCACCTCCCTGAGAGATCCTGGTTGTATTTTTTGTTCTGGTTTGGTTTTTGGGTCCTCATATTATTTATTGCCGAAACCAGGCAGGCGACCCTAAGAGTACCAACCGTGGCCTCCCACAAAGCCCAAGGCTTTGTGGCTGCCACTGACCAAAGGGACCTTGCTCATGGCACTGGTTGTCCACATAAGGCTGCTGCTGACCACTCAGTTGTTATCTGTGTCCATTTTCCTACTTGCAGACTTAAGATAGGTAACAAGGAGTGTTACAGCCACATGGCTACTGACCCCGCCGGGAAACAGGTGGCCCTATGGCAGGGAAAATAGGTGCCATCTTGATGGAATTCACATCACCTGGAAAAAGAGCTGGCAACTCTCCACCCCACACATACACAAGGCCCTCTGGCAACTTGGCCCTGGTAGCCTTGCCTCTGGAACTCCCTGGAAAGAGCCTGGGCAGGTACCAGGTCAAAGGCAAAGAGCTCACTTCAGCTCGCACAAGGGCAGCTGGAAGGTCAGCCTCTGTGGGATCTTCCAGGTAGGAAGTACAGGTGAGGTGAGGGCAAGAGAAGGCTACAGTCCCACCCTGGAGCCCAGCCTGCCCCAGCACACCCTTTAGCGGAGCCATCTCGGTACTCCCCAGCCCCTCCTAGTCAGGCCCCATGTGAGTCACCTCTCAGGGTGCTGTTCTCTTGTGAAACTGAGAATGGAAATCTCACACTCAGAGACAGGAAAGGACTGTGCAGAGAGTCCTCCTCCATTATCTTACTCACTTAACTAAATTCACTGAGTAAATACTGTCCAAGGCCTTGTATTGGGGCACCTCCCTTGATTATTACACCAGTCCCGGGACAGACAGGCACATGCCATTTCACAGCCGAGGGCAATGCTTACCAGCTCCGTAGCAAGCTGAGCAGAGGCAGAGCCACAAGAGTTCTCCAGCCAGGCTCCTCCATGGCCCCTGCACCCAAAGGCACAGATACAGAAGGTGTCTTGGACCTGAGCCTTGAGAGGGGTTCTGGCTGCAAGAAAAGGGATGGAAGCAGCAGGGGCCAGAGACCACAGGCTGGGCTAGAGCCCACGTGGCTGCAGAGAGAAAACAGGCTGTGAGAAAAGAGGCGAGTAACTGGAAGGCTCACCAGTGAAGTCTCGGCAGTGGAGACCCCTCCACCCCCAGACCTCCAGGTTTCCAAGGCCTTGGGTGCATGGGGACTCAAGATCCCCAAAAGAGCACCAGCAGTCCAGACTTCTGTCAACGGGGTGTGCACAGACACAGCTACTTCTCAGTTGGGCTCCCAACCACCAGAGGACCTTGCTATCGACCCAAAGAGTGCCCTCCCCAACACTGTTTGAGGTCTTGAGTTCTAGGATCCCCATTTGGGGTTCCAAGACCCCAAGCTCTTGATTTTAGGGTTCAGTGAAAGCCAAGTCCAAGATTCAGAATCTGAACTCGAACCTGCAGAAACTCTCCTTTTGGTTTGTGCCGCCTGATGTTGGCTCCCCCTGCAAAGAGGGTCAACACCCTTGGCCTCCAACCAAGCTCTCTGCTTAATGCCTAACCAAGTAAGAGGCCAAAACCAAGTGACATGCTGGAGCCACATTCAAATACAGAGATAATCTCGGGGCCGTCTGGTTCTGATGTGGATGAAAGCTAAGCTGACTAAGGGTCCCCACAGCTGCCCAGCTGGGCCCACTGCCACTTTAGCGGACTCAGTTCAGCTGCCTGCTCAGCGCCAGGGAAAACACTATGCCTCACTGGCAGAGCCAGATCCAGACAAAAGGCAGAGTGGGGACCACCCGGCTCCAGGGAGCTGAGCTACTTTCCCCCACCCTGGGGAACCGTGGGTCCAGGCTGCTTGCTGATTGGATGGGCAATGCCCCAAGAAGCAGCGAGAAGGTGTGTGCCCCATCACAGGCTTCAGCCACCTTTCCACCTGCCAGGGAGCACCTCAGAGCTGATCCTCCTGGGGTTATGAAGGCTGTGCCCTAGGTCAATCAGACCACATTCTAGGAACCTCTGAAGAGCCCTACTGCCACTGCCACCTTCACTGCCACTGCCACCTTCACTGCCACCAAGGCCAAAGAAACTCAAAACCACAGAAAAAAGCAGCTTCCTTGGACCCACTCAGCTCCAAACTGTCCCAAATGAAAAAAGAGGAGGACTGACAGAGGCCTGTCATAGCTGCATGGGGCTTGGAAAGTGGTCAGTAGGCTCATATCCTGCCCAAACCCTTCTCCACCTCCACCATTCTTATACCAAGGCAAAAGTAATGTCCTCTGAGGCCTAGGGCTGGATAAACCCCAGCTCTGGATGCTGCTTCCCCACTCTGCTGCCCACCCATCCTTCAATTTTTATACTAGGCTCCTTGCCATTGTGACATCCCCATGACATAGTCTGATGCACGATAAAATGATTATTTCTTTATCTGGCAATTGTGGCAGTGACTCTTTCTTTAACATAACAGGAAGAAGACCTGGAAAGGCCATGGACAAAGCAATAAGTAACAGCAAATTCTAGATATGGGGACCACATTGATAATTTCTTCTGAAGAACTGGTTTGGGGAACCTCCTACACACTGTCTGCAACTTTTCTACTAACACACAGTGGCTCTATACACATTTCACCAAGCCATGACCAGCTATTTAAACTTTGGCCTTTCGTGATATAGACACGGGGAGGAGGGTCTGGTGAAGAGGGTGCTGACCCAGGACACAAGGGACAATGCAACAAAACTTAGTTCCTGTTGAGGGACAAAGGAATCTGAAGTCTGAGGCTAGAGGTAAACTCCAGGGTTGGGACCAGAGAACAGCAGGATGGAGAACCTGTAACTCTAAGCCTCAGCCCCAGGGATTCCCTGCTGCTCGCAGACCCAGAGTGGCTTCTCAGGACCCACCCCCTACTCCAGCTGGCGAGGTCCTCATCCTTACCAAAAGAGCTTGTCCCTCACATCCATGGAAGTAAATCCACACCAGCCTGGAAGTAGCTAGGCTGTGTGCCGGGCTTTTACTGAGGTCAAGCTCTGGCTGAGGGAAAGTGTTCTCAGGACAGCGGGTACGCACGATTTGTGAAGGACTGGGAGGTTAAGAATGGATAGAAAAGGACATTCCAGGGCTGGGGCTGGGACTCAGTGGTAGAGCGCTTGCCTAGCATGTGTGGGGCACTGGGTTTGATTCTTAGCAACGCATATAAATAAAGGTCCATTGACAACTAAAAAAAAAATTAAAAAATAAAAGGACTTTCTGTCCTCACAATCAAGAGTCAAAGGTGGGAAGAAGGACTAGAGATGCAGAGGGTCTAGGACGGTGGAATAAAGTAACGGTATCCATGCCCTAGCATTTTCTAGAACTAGGAAAGGTTACAGCTTTGGAGTCAGACAGGCCCAGGTTTATATCCCAGAACTATAAGTTCTTTACTATATGAACCCTTAGAAAATTCACTGTTTCCTCTGGGACTTGCTTTCTCGTCTGTAATATGGAGCTTCCCCCAAATGCACACTGTAAATGGGGCTAAATAACAGAACCTGTTTCTTGAGGATGATGTTGCCTTAGCTAACAGACATGAAGCTCCACAAATGGCAATTCTTACTATAAATGCCATTATCCTCCCTTCCAGAACATAGGAGGTAGTTATAAGATGAAGGGGGCTGGACAAGGGAGGAAGCAGGGACAATGTGGAATGGTTAGGAGCCGAGGCAGGCACCCTAACTTTGGCCCCATCCCAGAGATTAGAAGCAGGCTGGTCTCCCCAGGGTAGAAAGCCACAGGGAGGAAGAGCAGGGACTCCCAGGGGCCAGGATACCCAAACAGCAGTGAGAAAGGTCAGGGCAAAGGGGCCGCAGACACCAGCTGTGCAAGTTGAGCTGAGGTCCCACTGTGAGCAGGAAGAGGGCGAGGCCAAGGAGCACCCTCAGAAGTGGAGGTGGGAGGGACAGGATCCCCCATGGGCGTGGAAGGCCTTCAGTCCTCAGGCTAGGCAGGCTGGCAGAGGCTGTGTCCAGGCTCCATCCTGGGCAGCTGTGCTCAGAGCTCAGACCTGAAGGTGTCTGGGAGAGCTGTCAGAACAGTGACAAAGTGGACCTCCAACTCCACCTCTTCCTGAAAAGAAGTGGTCCACAAAGTTTGGGGCACCACAGCAGGCTTAAGGTCAACCAGTGCCAAGCAAGGGCAAGAACATAGGACCACAGGGTTGAATAGAAGGGAGGGAACAGGGCAACCAAAGGGGGCTAAGAAGGGCTAGAAATTGGGGGGCAGACAAGACGAACAGAGGGAGAAAAGCCCAAGAAAGAGAAGGCACTGAGGGACCTAACGGCAGTGGCTGAGGTGAAGAGCCCAGCAGCTTCCTACTAAGACAAAGTGCTGGGCTGCAGGAGAAGGCATCTGAGGCAGAGTGGGGTGAGGGTGTCTAAGGATGTGGGGGAGGCTGTGGAGCGTGCCTGGCCCAGCCCAGGCGATGACTTCATAGACATCTCCCCCCATTCCTTCCTGAGCTGCCAGTCCTGGTAACCCCCTGCCCGCATCTCAAGGGTCTAGGCCAAGCAGGCGCTGACAGGGGAGAGAAGGGGCCCTTCTGGGCCAGGCCCCCAAGGCTGGCCCAGTGCCTGCTGGGGGAGGAGGGGACTAGAGGCCCAGCCCTTGTCAGCATCCCGGGCAGGCACTTTGGAGGCAATTAGCAGCCCAGCTGAGCTAATCCCCCGCCTTCGAGGCCAACACAAACAGGCCCAGGCCGGGTGCACACTCACCTCCCTGTTTGCTGAGGGGCCCGGTGGTCCGCCAAGAACAACACCAATAACCCAGGGCCTACTCTAGGTTAAGAGCAGGACCGGGGCTCACTGAAGAGCTGACAGGGCCGATAGAGCATACTCTGGCCAGGGGCCCTGGCTGCCCCAGAAAGAAAGCCACTGTTCCCAAGCCCTGGACCAGGCGGGAAGAGGAAGCTGAACACAAGGAGCCATGTATTCTGATTCGGCACACACTCCCATCCCCACCCATGCCACCTGTGAGGGAGAAGGCCCAACTCAGGCCTGCTCCTCCTTGGCCAGCCCAATAACTAAGGCCACAAGCGACTGGACCCTCTGGTCAGGGGCCAAGGATGTAGGCTCCATGCTGGTCATGGGAGCCAAGAGGCAATTCAGACCTGGCCCCTGCCCTCAAGGAGCTCACAATCTAATGAGGAAATCAACTATGCAGCACCCCGGAACAAGGCCAGCATCTAGCCCCATCAGCACCTTCTAGTACTGGCAAGGATAAGGCAGAACCCCAAAAACAGAGCAGGCAAGAGGGACCCAGGAGAAGAAAAAATGTAAGTGACTGTGCCAAGGGAGGCGGAGGGGACCCAGGACAAGTTCTGCCAAACTGCTCCTAGACCAGGAAGTGGCTCTCTCAGGCACTCAGCAATGACAGGGCCAGCCTCAGGGGCACACAAGGCCTTAACTCCAGGCCAGCGCCACTTTCATCATCCCTAGGATTGGGGATGCCTTCTTATTAAGCCAAACCCTCTACTCTCATCGGTTCCTAACCTACTGAGACGCCACTTCTCCTCCTCCTCACAGACCTCCTGCCAGGGACAAAGGCCATAAATGGACTTAAAAGAACTACTGCACCCTGGGAGCTTCTACTTGGGAAAGCAACAGCTACAGCCTCCCCGGTGGGCAGGTCCCCTCAGGACACGGTGCTGGATCATCAGTGCTGGATCAACACCACCACTTCTTACAGAGTACTACATCAACTGTGGGTGAGGCCACAATAAAACTACTTACCAGCATCATTTTATGTCATGGAACGAGGAAATAGATGGACATAAATACTTCCCACTAGATAAGCCAACTTCAAGGCAGGTACATGCTTTATCTAACCTTTAGGGATGAGACTGAAGCCCACAGAAAAGAAACTTGCCTAAGGACACAGCCCAGGGCTTCAGGCTTCTGGTCATGGTACAGTGTGTCATGTCACCAGGGTCCCTCCCCAGTCCCTTAAGCCTTTCCATTTTCCTCACCCACTGCTGGCCTAAACCTGCCTTTGATGCTTCCTGGTTGGAGGGCCACAGAGCATTAAGCCCACACCCTCCCCTTGAAGAGGCATCCTCCGTCCCTGGCTGGGCCAGGCTGGATCCTGTCACTCTGCTGGGGATCTACACACTGTTCTGCAGACATCTTTCTCTTTAGAGCAGAGAGGGAGGGAGGCTGGAGTCTCACTGCTGGGCTAATAAAGCCATAGCAGGAAACAGCAGCCCTCCCCATCCCCCTGCCCAGCTCTGTGGCAGATGACTTCAAGCCCAGCTCCAAAGCTGCCAGATGGGCTGACAGGTTCCTGCCCACAACCAGAAGGGGCTGACAACCCACAGTCCCAACCCCTTTTGGGCTGTTGCACACCTGGCTCTAGAACATCTAGACCAAGGTATAGAGGAGATGAGTCCTTCCTCCTCCAGTTCAGCCAAATAGGGGGATATTTTTCAAAAATATATTTTACTAGGAAACTGAAGGAAAACAAACAGATCATAAGCACACAAAAACAAGCAAATTCCTAAGCAGGACTTTAACCAACTCCTAACCAGAGCCTCTAGATGCCGCTCTCCCTTCCTTCTCAGGAAGCCTCATTTAGCCTCCACTGCTGGCAGCCCATGTAACCTGAAGCAAGTCAGTAAACTCCCCACTCATCTGTAAGGCAGAGATGGAGACAACACAGGCCAGGACTGGACGTGATCTGATCTCCGGGTCTAATCTAAAGTCCCTGCTTTACACAGCATTCCTGCCCCAGCTCTACACCATTCTGGTTGTGGGAAGACCAAGTGAGACGCTGATGGGGAAGTGCTCTGCAGACGGGGAAGGGGAAGGGCTGTCAGATGCTGATAGTAATCACAGGCCTGTGCCTGGCTTGCTCTTTAAAAGTGAGGGGCCAGGGGCTGGGGTTAAAGCTCAGTGGTAGAGCGCTTGCCTCACACATGTGAGGCCCTGGGTTCAATCCTCAGTATCACATAAAAATAAATAAAATATATTTTAAAAAAATAAAAGTGAGGAGCCAGGCATGGCAGCACACACCTATAATCCCAGAGACTCCAGAGGTGGAGGCAAGACTCAGCTACATAGTAAGACCTTCGGCAACTTAGCAAGACTGTATCAAAAGTAAAAATATTTAAGCTATGCACAGTGGCACACACCTGTAATCTCAGCAGCTCAGAAGGCTGAGGCAGGAGGATCGCAAGTTCAAAGCCAGACTCAGCAAAAGTGAGGCGCTAAGCAAATTTGTGTGTATCATGCTGGGGATCCAACCCTGTCTCTAAATAAAATACAAAAAAGCACTGGGGATGTAGCTCAGTGGTTGAGTGCCCCTGAGTTCAATCCCCAGTACCCACCTCCCCCCAAAAAAAGAAAGAAAGAGTTGGCAATGTACATCAGTAGTAAAGTGCCCCTCAGTTTAATCCCCAGTACCAAAAACATTTAAAAATTTAAAGTGAGGTGTGGCACAGTGGTACACGCCTGTAATCCCAGCGGCTCGGGAGGCTGACACAGAAGAGTTCAAAGCCAGCCTCAGCAACAGTGAGGCCCTAAACAACTCAGCGAGATTCTGTCTCTAAATAAAATACAACACAGAGCTGGGGTTGTGGCTCAGCAGTAGAGCACTCGCCTAGTACATGAGGTCCTGGGTTCAATCCTCAGCACCACATAAAAATGAATAAATAAGTAAAATAAAGGTATAAAAATAAAATACAACATAAAGCTGGGGGTGTGGCTCAATGGTTGAGTGCCCCTGAGTTCAATCCGTGGTACCTAAATAAATAGACAAGGGGAAGTGTGTGTGTTGAGATGTGGGGGATGACATTGTAGGTTCCTGGGGCAGCAGGTTTAGCTGACACCAGGATTTGCTGGGTCTCTCTTCTCCTTGGAATCTTCCAATCCCTCCTTCTCCCTCCTTCCATCAACCCTTGTGGCCTGGGCCTCCTCCCCCATCCCTTCTTGGACAGCGCCTGGAGCCACCTGGGAAGCTTCAGGAATGGCTGATGGTTATCACAGCCAGGACAGGGCGAGTGGCTGCCCCTCTGATTCATCATGGTCCTGGAGTGGATCCAGAAAAATGACCAAGAGGATATGTGGCTGCTGCTATGAATTCAGGCCACTTCAATCCGGGAAGAGGGAGGCTGAGATGGGGGCAGCTCAGCCATTCAAATCAGATGTGAAAGAGGAGAGGGGGCTTTAGAATTGCTCTTCCAAAGAACAGTCATCGAAAGGCAGAAGCCTGAGAGCTAAAGTTGCACAGATCTAGGTGTGAACCCCTTTCTAGCCCCTCCATGGCTGGTGGCCTCAGATAAGTTAACCCTCATGAGTGTCAGCCTCCCCTTCTATACCATCTCAAAGGACTATGTGAGAAACAGACCATAATGGAGGGAGATACCAGAGCTCCCTCTCCTGTTCCCTGCACTGCAGACCTAGGCCATGCACTCCCCACCCCTGAGAAGTTACCAAGATTTTCAATACAGCACTCCACACACATGAACCCCAACCTTCTCCTCCAAGGACCTAGGATATTCTCAACATGGCATGTGATTCCTGGTCCTCAAGCTACTCAGAAGCCCAAATTCAACTAAGTAGGCCTCAGTTTGATAGGAAGAACCCAGCAGAGACAGGGAAATAAGTGACTCTCCTCCAGTAGTCCTCAAAAGAACCGCATACAGTTCACTCAGCAGAAGCATTGTTTAAGGCTCCCAACCTTTAACCTACCTCCCCTCCTCTAGACACAAAACCCTCACCTTGTGCATTCTGACATTTCAGAATAACTCTATGACTAAAACCAAATCAACAGTGTTTTGTTGTTGAAGTTTTGTGTGTGTGGTGCTGGAGATCCAACCCAGGGCCTTGCTCATGGGAGACAAGTGGTCTACCACAGAGCCAACTCCCCCGCCCAAAGCAAGGTAAGTTCAGTGGTTAAAAGCTCAGGAGTCAAATAATCTAGACTTCACCACCTCCTCGCTGTGTGTACCTTGGGCAAGTCATTTAACCTATTTTCTCAACCATACACTGGGAAAGAAAAGAGCAGCCATCTCAGAGCCATGTGAAGATAAAGTGTACGAAGCACTTAACACACTGCCTGTCATGTGCTAGAGCTTGGTCATCAGCTATGACAATGCTGAACAGTAATGTTCCTGCTTCTCCCCAGATCCCAAGAACCCTGTGCCAGCAGGTACTTGAAGTGAGGTCCCCAGACTTGAGTTGGGCAGAGCACATACTTCACAACAAAAAGGGCTAGTAGTATCCTTTTAAAGACCTGCACTTCCCCAAGTTACATGTCACATTGTCACATGCTATTGCTTACATGTTCAAATCTCTCCCAAATTGTGAGCTTCTTCAGCTTTGAACTGAAGTTTTGAACTTCTACTTCACATTGTGCAGGGTAGGGGTGGGGGGTGGGGGGGGGCAGTGCTACATAAAGGACAAATGAACTGAGGCATGCATGGACAGGTACAACATAGACTGACTCCCTGATGGGAGGCAGCACAAGAAGGGACTCTGATCCTTTATAAAGTTCCCAAAATGCTACATTCTAAATCCATTCCTCTGGGCCCCTCCTCCAGAACAAAGGAGTCTGGGGAATGGACGAGGCCATCTGCACTGGCTACCCCCAGGTGTCAGGACCGAAAATTCCCCTTTCAGGGCCCCAGAGAAGAGCCTTGGCCTGGGTGTTTGACCCCTGGCCCCTGCACAAGGCCTCCCTGGAGGGCCAGCTCACACAGCTTTGTTATAATTGATGCCCTGGACGGCCATCTGACCCACTGTCTCCTGGTCTCATCTCCAAGTTCCTGAAGTCTCAGCCAAAGACAACAGTGTGGGCTCGTTTCTTTGGGGCCCAGAGTGGAAGGCTCCCCAGCACCTGGGAGCAGCTGGACACTGGAACTCAAGGACTCATCGCGGCTGGTCTCCCTGTCCTGTGCCAAGTGCATCTATAAACAAGCCCTCTCAGTGGCTCCCTACAGCTGCTCCCTAAGGGTGGAACCAGGCTAGAATCAGGGCAGCCCACAGCCAGTGGAGCGTGGCCTGAAAGGTGGTCCCTGGGTAGAGTCAGACTTTGCACTGCTGGCTTTGTGCCCAGAGTCTTGGATGGATTCACCAATGCCCAGGGCTGCTGCCTTGTACCAAGCTGCTGGAACCCCAAGAGCCATGGGATGTGTGTCACACTGCTGTAGGTCCCACTGTGTTACAAGCTGGTGGGGAGCATGAGCCTGCTGGAGATGCCTGGATGCTGGGCTGTTGTGCGTGATCCTGTTTGCTATAAAACAGCCAGACATTCCTAGGACCTGGAATCACGCCGAGGCCAGGGAACTAGCCTTCCCAGCCATATATCTCCAGGCGGGGGACAGGCCTGAGACATCTGAGATAATAAAGACATGATTGTCTCAGTCCTGGGGCTTGTCTCCCCTTTGTCTCAGGACTCAACAGCCAGCAAGAAGTTGAAAGACATCCTCCCCCTTCTCCTGGGAAAGTACAAATTCATCAGCTTCTATAGCCCCTGGGGTGAGTGTCCCAAGAACCATGCCCAGGCTGAGCCTCCTGCTCTCAGTTCATCAGAGCAAAAGGTAGTCCAGGGCCCACCCATTGGCAGTAAATGGATTCACAGACAAACAGAGGCAGTGCACACTCACAACACACCATTTTCTGTACACACCTCTAGTTCTCACCACCCCTACTACACAGGAACTATTTAATTTTAGGGATGCAGAAATTTAGGAAAATTAATGGACTTTTCCCAAGTCACACCTATTATTAGATGGCACAGATGGGTCAGAAACCTACATCTGTTTTACTCCAAAACCTGTAATTTCTGAGGTATTTTCAACATTTTTTAACATTCCTTCCTCCACCTTCAGTTTTTCATCCCTTTAACATCTGAAAGGAAAAATGCACGTAAGGGAGGCAAAACCCAGACTCCTTAATCTGGAAGCCAAAGCAGCAGCTGCCAGCTGGTCCTCCCTGAGTCATTTCTACCTCTCTCTGACCAGGCAATAACAGAGCCTGCCACTAGGGTGTGTGGCTCCATGGAGGGAACACAGGGACATGAGAGGGGCTAAGGATGGACCTGGTCCACACTTTGTGAAATAGTGGAAAGTTGGTCCTGGCCTTAGCCTCAGAACCCACTGGCTTGAAACAGGGCACCCCAACACCAAAGCAGAGGGAGCACCGACTCAATCAGACTTGGTCTACCTGGAGAGATCTTGTGCAAGCTCAATTCCAAATCAGTTTTTTCATTTATAAAATAAACCACCTGTTCTACTGGCCTCGTGGGTCTTTATGAAAATGAACATGAATGCATTTCATCACAGCTTTATAAATAGATGGTATTCTGGCCCACGAGTGCTTTCCCCTGTTGGTTTCTTTGGCATTCCCGACACCTCCTTCTCCCTGCCTTTCTTCTCTTTAAACATGTGAAAGTACTACGTGCTCAACACCATGCTGGATATAGAAAAAGGCTCCAACACTGGTGAAGAAAAGACAATAGACATAATAATCATCAGGCACTGGAAGCCCGGAGCTGGCTGCAGGGCCAGATCTGCAAGGCACGGACACGGCAGGCCCATGCACTTTTGCCTGAACTTCAGGCTGGCAGCAGAGTCCAGTGTGTTGGCTTCCCCAGCTCAGGTTGTTCATTATAGGACCTCATGCTCTTTCCAAGCTACTTCCTTCCCGGCCCAGGATCCTACCAGACCTCTCCTAACTCACCTGA
Organism: Marmota marmota marmota; assembly: GCF_001458135.2. Classification (NCBI taxonomy): domain Eukaryota; kingdom Metazoa; phylum Chordata; class Mammalia; order Rodentia; family Sciuridae; genus Marmota; species Marmota marmota. The sequence goes on from NW_026000082.1 coordinate 38,591,672, forward strand.
CCTGCCTTTTCCATCCTCTACTCACTTGCCTATGCAAACTAGGGTGCTTCCACTCTTGGATCCACAACTGTTCTTGGGAGCAAGAGAAAGTTGAGAGAAACCAAGCTGTAGGAAATCTTCCTAAACGGCCCAAGAAAAAGCGAACATTCCCCTTTCTGGCCATCTTGGCTGAGAACCATGAGAGAATGTGAAGGTCATCTGGTCTAATGGTCCCAGCACATCCCTGAAGATGTGCTGTCTGCCTGCACACATTCCAACCAACCCCAACTTCTTCACAGCCTGGAAACAAACCACTTACCTCTAAACCCCAACCCTCACGTGGCCATTTCACTATTCCATAACAACACAAATTTGATGCTTCTTATAGGGGCAGAACACATCTGTCTATACCACACAATGTCTTGGTCTGCAAGCTTCCCAAAGACAGAGTCTGCACCAAGGCTTAATCATGACCCAATTCTTTAAAGTTAAAAAATCTGAGCCAGGCATGGTGATGTATCCCTGAAATCTCAGCTACCCAAGAAGCAGGGGCAGGAGGATCACAAGTTCAAGGCCAGTCTGGGAGATTTGGCAAGATATTGTCTCAAAATAAAATAAACAGGGCTGGGAGTATAACTCAGTGGTAGAGGGCTTGCCTAGCATGAGCTAGACCATGGGTTCCACCCCCAACTCCGCATATACATATATACACAAACAGTTTTAAAAAAAGAGACTAAAGACTGATCTTGGCTGAAGGTAACCTGAAAGGCAATTTCATGAGAATTAAGAAGACTGGTGTCTAAGGAACTGGCAGCAATTATTTGAGAAACGGGAAGGAAGATGATTGGTTTTGCAAGATAGTGGGCTTCTCAGAAATGGAAGTACAGGCTGCAGGTAGAGGATGATGAGACTCTGTGGGCTCCTTTTTCAGCTGTTTTGGAGTCTGTACTCTCCTTTCAGGAGCAATAAAAAAAAGACTCAGAGATCTTGCTAAGTCCCAGGTACATGAGTAGCCAGACTTTTCTTGCTATTTCTCTGCCACCTAGTGGCTGCTTTGGGTCATTACATGTCCACCTCAAGGCCTTCAGTATCTCCGAAATGATGGCACCATTTAGATAGCCAGCAGGCTGGTGGGTGCTTGACCTATATGATTGCTACTGTTCAGGACACCACAAGACAGGCATGAATTCCTTTTTTAAAAAAAGGAAAAACTAAGGCTTACACAAGTCACTTATCCCAGGCTTCAGGGTCAGTAAACATGTGACATCAAAGTGCATCCTCAAGTCACTGTGCACTCTTGAGCAAAAGGTGACCCCAAAACTAAGGCAACTTCATTCCTTCCACAAACCCCTACATGCCCTGAGTTCCTCACAGCTAGCTACCAGCCTGGTCAAACAGATGGCACCACAGCCTTCCTGGCAATACATGTTTCTCCGTTCTGTTCCCCTTTCTGAAAAATGCAAGGCCACACAAAATGGGTACTTGAATGATGATTGATAATGTTCCAACAAACAAAGAGTGGCTGGGGTGTGACTCAGTGGTAGAGTGCTTGCCTAGCATGAATGAGGCCCTGAGATCACTTCTCAGCAGCACAAAATAATTATAATAATAATAAATGTGACATACCACACAACAGAATGCCAGTTAGCCACAAAAAGGAATGAAGTAATGATACATGATACAATAAGGATGACCCTTGAAAACATATGCTAAGTGAAACAAGTCAGACACAAAAGACCATATAATATACAATTCCATTTAAATGAAATGACCAGCAAGGGCAAAGCCAGAGACAGAATGTAAATCAGCAATTGTTTAGGTCTGAAGGGATGTGGAGGCTTTAGGGGCAACAGCTGAAGAATACAGGTTTTTTTCCTGAAGTTAAAAAAAATATTCTAAAGTTTTTTTATGGTGATAGTTTCACAACTCTGAATAGAATGCATACTACATGAGTCATATCTCAGTGAAGCTATTATACCCACCCCACCCAAAGTGATAGGTTGATCTAAATCACCTCGAAAGCCCCTTCCAGCTGCCTTTTTAGCTGACAGTCACCTATCATGTCATTCCCAGCATCAATATCTTAGTCTGAATGGACACAAACTGATGCCAACACCAGTCCCATCAAGGTTAACTTAATTGCTCCATGGCCTCCCTTCACCTGTCTACCCACAAGAGGCGCATGCCCTCTCTTCTTACCTTAAGGAACCCAAACCTCAGACACGTACCCACGGTCTCCGGGAAAGAAAAGCAGGGCACATCTCTAAATCTAAATTTCCTGTAAAATGGTTATAAACAAGCTTCCATCACTGTTACGGACACACCATGCCTCACTCAGAGGTAATGGCCAATAGGCCAGGCCCACTGAGACAGACATTAGAAACACAGTCTCTGCTCTGAGCCTGCTGAAGAGCTCTCTTCTTAATTTCTACCTGACAGTCCCAAATCACTAGCACCTTCAGTCTTCCAGGCACTTGGGGTATAGTATAATGGCCCATAAGCTCAGGAGGGAAACTCCCCTATGTCTGCTCAGTTCCTGTTTTCCTATTATGTGTTGCAGACTAAGTTCAGCTACTCTTCACTAGCAAGAACTGTTCATCTGATACAAAACAGCAAGCACCTGCCAGGCATAGTGGCACACGACTATAATCCTGTAATTTGGGAGGCTGAGGTAGGAGGATCACAAGTTCAAGGCCAGCCTCAACAACTTAGCGAGACCCTGTCTCAAAATAAAAAAAATGGCTGGGGATGTAGCTCAGTGGTTAAGTGCCCCGGGGTTCAATCCCCAATACAAAATGGGGAGAGGGGGGCTTCTGTTGCATACCTACTTCCTGAACTGTGTATAAGATCCAGGTTGGTTCTGCCACTAAATGAGCTTTGTATGCCTTTGAGCAAGTAGCTTCCCTTCTCCCTGTGTAAAACAAGGGACTGAAGATAATCCTGACTCTCTCCTCAACATATAAAACCTTCCTCTAAAACTTGTTTGTCACTAATACTGATTTGTTTAAAAAACAAACTTAAATAGGCAGGAAAGACACCTGAATAAGAAAGTAGGGGGTCAGACTGGGCACCTGCCAAACTCTGAGCCACATCAGGTTTCCTCTTTCTACAGGACTAAGCAGGGATTTGTTGCCCTGGCTTGGGTGGGGAGAGAGGTAGAGGGGGATGACACATGCCCCGACTTCTTGAGGACTTTAAGTATGTCTAAGACTGTAAACATTCTAGCTCTTCAAAATACTTACAGTTCTATGATACATATAAAACCTAGACTTTTGAAGACTTCCAAGGACATCCTTTCTCAAATCCCAGAAGTCTAAGGATTCAGAGATAAACAGTGGAGTCCCTACTCTGATTTCTCCTCAGCACTTAACACAATCTCTGACATGCCTTACACTTCACTCATGTGCCTGACACCCTCAACAAGAATATAAACTCCAAAAGAGAAAAGAATGTTGTCTTGTCACCCACCTCACAGTGAATACAGTATTCTAAAAACTCTACTGACAATCAGAGGTATTCCCAAAGTCAGCTCGAGCCACCCTTGATGGGATAAGCCACACTTTGTTTTTTTTTTTTTTATTATCATTATTCCCAGAGGGGCATCAGATCTACTATGGCACCAGGGATCAACACCATTAGCTCCTCTGAGAGCTCCATGAGCCAGAAGTGCATTGGTTACCGTTCTTCCACCCCACAGATGGTAACCCTTGATTACCCCACATTTTAGAGCCCCCATTGAAACAGAGTAGGGTCAAGCTGCCATAAAGATCACAGGTGTAAACACAAAAGAGGCCTGGTGTTTAGTCACCAAATAGCTGTGCTAACCTAAGCAAACTGTTGTCTGTCCTAGAGCCCACACCTTTCGTTATTTTAAAACGTAATGGATTCGGAGCCCTAGCTTGCCCACCTCAGAGACTGTGGGGACACATTAAAAGGAAGTCAAACACTGTACAAATAGAAAATCTTGGTTGCCGTTTTTAGGGAAGAAATGGGCAACAACACATCTTAGCACGAGCTGGGTCTTACCCAAGGGACTTGAAGGTCCAGAAATGCTACTGGGACTCCTCGGCAGATTTTTACACTGCATTCCCCACCCGCAGACACTGCTAAGTGTGATCTCCAGGGAGGGTTCGGTTCAAATGAATCTGCCATTCAGGGCATCTTTAAAGTCCCTCGACTCTTCAGAAGCAAGTTTCCCTCAAGGTAATCACAAAACAGCTTAGAGCCAAATATGGCTCTAAGCACCTTACCAATGTGAACTCACTGAATCCTCATAAAAGCCCTATGAAGTAGGTACTGTGACAAGGAAGACATCAAATTTCATATAGCTGGAACAACCTGGGCAGTGTGGCTCTACGCCCACGTTCCCACTCACTACTCTATATTGCCTCCTGTCAAATGGACTCAATACAGACCAGCCACCCTGTGACGCCACAGTCAATCACAGTAAGTGACTGACCAACTAATGTTATAAAAGTGGACATTCGGGGCTGGGATTGTGGCTCAGTGGTAGAGTGCTCACCTCGCATGCATGAGGCACTGGGTTCAATCCTCAGTACCACATAAATGTAAAATAAAGTGGATGTTCTTCTATGTGAAAAAGTCTTTCACAAAGTTTTGACTATCTGCCCTTTCATCTGAGTGTTCACTGAAGCGGAGTAAGAGGAGAGAACACATTACCCTAATCTTCATGACAATTCTGCAAAAGGTCAGCAGGTATTACTGGTTCAGTTTTAGAGACAGGCAAATCAAGCCTCAAAAGCCAAAGTACTTTGCTCAAACCAGTTAGTTTAAAAGAAGCTAAAGCCGGGCACAGTGGCGCAGCTTGAGAGGCTGACAGGAGAATTGCGAGTTCAAAGCCAACCTCAGCAACTGCGAGACGCTAAGCAACTCAGTGAGACCCTGTCTCTAAAAAAAATACAAAATAGAGCTGGAGATGTGGTTCAGTGGTCAAGTGCCCCTGAGTTCAATCCCTGGTACCCTTAAAAAAAAAAAAAAAAAAAGCCAAGTTCAAATTCAGGTCTCCTACTCTGAAATGTGTATACTACTATTTCGCTTTAAAATTAAAAAGTTCTACACAAAATCTACACTAGAACGATTCCTGAAACAGAAACAAAAGCAGCAAATTTGCTACCTAATTTTGCAAGAATTATAAAAGTATCTAACTTCACCAATGAGTTGTATTTATGCTTGGATCCTACCAGTATTCCCAGAAGACAAAGTAATCCATAAGATAGGGAAATATCATGTCCACCACTGTTAAGAAGCCATATTGTACCTCCCAGCAAAACCTAAGTCAGCTTTTAGTGGACACTGCAAAAATTAAGCACTACACAATAAACCAAACCTAGAATCTCTCAAGTGTATCCATAAAAAGTCTAAACTCAGGACTGGGGATGTAGCTCAGTGCTAGAGCACATACTTAGCATGCATGAGGTACTGGGTTCAAATCCAAGGCCAAAAAAAACCTTCCTAAATTCATTGAAGAAGATCCTAAAATGGATAATAATCAAGATTCCTAAGGACAGTCTGGTGTGGTAGCACATGCCTATAATCCTCACAACTTGGGAGGCTGAGGCAGAAGGATCACAAGTTTGAGGCCAGCCTTAGCAACTTAGCAAAGCCCTAAGCAACTTAGCAAGATCCTGTCTCAAGATAAATAATTAAAATGGGGGAAGGGGGCTTGAGAATGTGGCTCAATGGTAAAGCACTCCCGGGTTCGATCTCTGGTACAAAAAAACGGAGGACTGGGGTTGTAGTTCAGTGGCAGAGCACCTGCCTCACACGTGTTGAGGCACTGGATTCAATCCTCAACACCACATAAATAAATAGATAGACTAAGTCTCCTAAAAACTCAAAAGTCTACTTGTATATTTACTACACCAATACCAACTGTATACATTTTTTATTAGCTACCTATCATTAGCTGGCAAAAAATATTCTTATAGCTATAAGAAGCTAGAGAAGCAACTGATCCTGTATAGGTAGTGTTCGACGATTCTCCTGGCAGTGCCTCAGAGGCCCCCAAAGGGAGCATACATGCATGCCCAGGACTTGAACCCAGGAGGCAGTGGTAGGAGCAAACCCGCTGGGCCCAAATCAACACAGCAGCTATTCATGACACCTTCTGTTTCTACAACAGAGTTCTATGTAAGATTTGTTGGAGTGGTGGATGAGGGGTCTATTACTAAAATACATATACCAAACAAGAACAGAAAACATAGGGCCCAAAGGAGTGCAGCAACTTGCCCAAGGCAATTCTAATGCCCCAATTAGAACCTGTGTCTCTAACTCCCAATCCAGGGCTTTTTCAAGTAGTATTATAACTAACATGGGGAAAATGAAGAAATAACATCAAACATCTTAATACAAGTTAACAGCAAAAATAGGCTCAACTAGTCACATATTAATTTACCAGGGTTCAAGGTCCCTAGGGGCTAAGGAAAGAGTGGTCTTGGAATAAACTGACAACCAAGACAAAGAAGTTTAATAACAGCAACAGAGATAAATGCAAACACAGCCTCCTTTGGTGAAATGGATGAGGTCATTCACACGAGAGACCAATGAAGAACTCACAGGTGCTGCCCACCCTCCACAAGTTGCCAAAGGATGCATCTAACTCCCTAACACCTCCATACCAACAGGACCGTGAAATTCTAAAGTAACAGAAAGAAAAAAAAAAAGGGCAGTCCTTTCAGAAGTACATACTTCAGAATCAAGCCCACAATCCCTCTCCATCAAACCAGGCAGACCTTGTGACACTTCACAAAGGGCTAAGATACAGGCATCAGGGCCCATGATAGGTCTAAAGCTCCAGACATATTTCCTGTGGTTAGAGTTGAGACATAATATAAAGTGAGGGAGGAGGACATACTCTCACATTCTCACATGAAGACTTTAAGCAACAGGCTAGGGGTCCCCTTAACTCCCCCAGCAGCCCAAGAACCCAAAGTTAACCGGGTTTTCTGATCCTGGTTTGCCATGAGTAAAAAATGATGATGGAAGTAATGACAACTACTGTTGATCCCATTTACAGATGGTACCTACAACTCTCAAAGTATAGCTATTTCCATCTCAAAGAAGGCAAGCCTCTAAATATGTAAGTTACTTGCCTAAAGGCAGAGATCAAATGACAGAGCCACTCAAATTCAAAGCCTACACGAGCACTTTGTAAAGCATCACAATGCCAGTTGTCTAGCTTAAGTTTTGCCATCTGACAAAGAATGGCAAAAAGAACACCATCTATTCCTGTCTCCCTTACAGGCTGTGTTTATGAGTTTACTACCCAAACTCAAAACTGCCCGAGGTCCCCTCACTGTTGAGCAGCAGATACAGCTAGAGCCCCAGCACAACATTAGAGGTACTGGGTTTAAATCCAAGCCAACAGAAGGGAGACACATTTTAGAGGTAGCTTCCCATCCCCTGGCCTACGGTACTCAGCCAGGTCCAGTTTTCTCATCAAAAACCTGCTCTGTCAACTCACAGGGCTGCTATAATGAAACCAAGGGCAGCGAGGCACAGACTCTAGAGGCAGACTACCCAAATTCAACTTCCAGATCCCTCGCTCAGCTCTGAAGCCACATCTGAAAAATGGGGTTGCTATGAGGATTAATTTACAAAAGGGCTTAGGAGCACAGAATAAACACTCCAATGTTCTTATTCTAAAAGACCAAATGACACAATGGACAAGGTGCCTCAAGATCCTCTAAGTCCTGCAAGGGAAAAGGATGTCATTCTCTCATGCTATAACTGATTTCAAAGCCTGTTTCTCCAAAACGCTGCTTCCCAATCAACCTACCCTTGTACTGGAAGCCTTTTCTAGGATTTTACTTGCCCCGGCTACCATGAGATACTTGAGCTATAATTTCAGCTTTGTAATTAGTCACAAACACTTCATTTCCTCACAATAAGTAATAGTCAAGCCCATGGGGTTTCAGAATAAGAAAGATCTGCATTCTAACTTGACTGGAGATACTAAGCACACAGTTGGTCTGACCTTCAGAGATTTATTCCCCTGACACCCAGGAGTCCCAAAAAGACATGAGCAATTTTGAAGGGGAAGCATATAGAACTCTTGGGAAGTAATGCATTGTGCACATGAAGGCACCACCTATGAACCAAGAAGCACCCTCACTAGACACCAAATCTGCCACACCCTGACCATGAAATTAGAGAGCTTGAGAGAATGTCATCTCTGTGTCTTCTTCTTTTATACATATATACATATATATATATATGTATGTGTGTGTGTGTGTATATATATACATATATATATACATATGTATATATATAATATATATATATATATTAGTTGTTAGTTGTCCAATAGTTGGACACAATACCTTTATTTTATTTATTTTTATGTGGTGCTGAGGATCGAATCCAGGGCCTCGCACATGCTAAGCAAGCGCTCTACTGCTGAGCCACAACCCCAGCCCCATCTCTGTCTTCTTAAAGAGAAGGTAAACTGCCTTGAGCTGAGACAGTCTACCTCTCAAAAACGCTAAATCTGCACTCCTATAGCAAATCAGAGAAAACACAAAATCCCTTACACACTCCCATGTGCACATCCAAATGCCATCAGTTCATACTTTACCCATGACCTAAACTCCTCCTACCACAATGTAAATCTGGTATCTGCTAATATTTGCATAGCACCTCTGTGTTCACAAAAAAACTTTCACAGATATGATCTCATTTCACCCTTTCAGCCTTGAGATGTAGATATTGCCATTATTCCTGATTTACTGATGTAGCTTAGGGACATTCAGAGACTTTTCCAAAATTACACAGTAAAGGCAGAGTCAAGGCTTTGGGCAATTATTTCCCTAGGGTAGACACTACCTTGAATTTTAGAGTTGGATTACCTATGAATTCCCAGGCTGACTCCTAACAGTCTCTCTTGAATAATTCAATAGTCTCTCCAGTTCACCGAGGTACTGTACCAATCTCTATTATTTTATGCCATAAATCAAGACTCCATAAGAAAATGGTTTAGGTAGAGGGTGCCATGGATCCAACCACCAAAGTTTTAACAAATTCACCACTAGGTGGAGCTAATCTCAACCACGCAAAATGCTCATGGGAAAAACAACAAAAAAGGCCAGAGTTAAAATTAGCTGGATAAAAGAAGCAAGAAACAGCCTGGTACTGGGACAAGCTTTCCCACTCTCATGAGGCTCTGCTACAAAACCCATGATCAGAGAGTTAGAATTTTCAGTTCAAGGCTCACGCTCAAACACTGAGTATTTAGAAACCCACAAAGGCACACCCTCTCCAGTTCCTGCCTCTGAGAAGACGTTTTCTTGTGACTGCCTCAATTTACAAATAAGCCATAAATCAAGACACAGAAACTAAGACTTTATGCAGTCAAATGTTAATCCATTACTATCAAACTAATCCACGAATGCAGCAGCTACTTGTTTAATCATTCAGTCTTAAAATTCAAACCCTCTGAAACTAGATATGCACTGATACAAATGAGAGCCATATTAACACTATCCTGCCCAAAGGTCTCACAAATAATGGGGTGGGGGTGGCATCTTAGAAAGGAATAAACACTTTTTTGTTTGTTTGTTTTAATATTTATTTTTTAGTTCTCGGTGGACACAACATCATTGTACGTGGTGCTGAGGATCGAACCCGGGCCGCACGCATGCCAGGCGAGCGTGCTACCGCTTGAGCCACATCCCCAGCCCAATAAACTCTGTTTTTAAGTTAGCAAGAAATTTCCTTTCCCAAAAAATCCAATTTAGTTTGCCAGATAGTTTCAATTTCATTCATTTCTAGCACTAACTTGTACTATTTGGAATTTAATCCTCTATACACTCTGTGGACAAATTAAAATGTTTCTGAGTACAAAGAAAATCCATTTCCAGTAAAATTTGTCCAGTACAGGTGTCTTGAAATTAGTGGGGAAATATAGCCCTCTTCTACATTTTAGCTTTGAGTTGAAAACCTTAGCTGATGTTTACAGTTCAAATGCCTGCCCTCTCTCAAATGGCTGCTTAAGTAATTTAATTACTTTGGAGTCTACCCCAAGTATCTTCAGTGCTATTTAGCCAATAAGATTATATGAGTGCCAGGTGCAGCAGTACACACACCTGTAACCCTAGATACTCAGGAGGCTGAGGCAGGTGGATCCCAGCCCAGGGAACATAGAAAGATCCTATCTCAAAATGTAAAGGACCAGGGATATAGCTCTCAGTGGTAGAACACTTGTCTATTATGTGCAAGGCCCTGGGGTCAATCCCTAGTATCACCAATTAAAAAATAAGAATTTATATGACTATGAACCCACTTTCCGATTAAGGAATCAAGAACCAAATGCTTGTTTGGGACAAGTGTGGAAAACCTTATTCCTCAAATAAAGAGCAGCTCAGTGAAAGAGTGCTTAACTAGCATGAGATAGGCCCTGGATTCAATCCCAACACTGGGAAAAGAAAAGATAAACCTTTAAAGAATAATGTCCCCAAAATAATTTTTATAAAAATGTGATAACCAGACCCTATGTCCAGAAAATGACTAAAATAGGTCCAAGCATTATTTTCCTTTTTAAAGCAGGGCACAGTGGCAGCACAGGAAGCTGAAGCAGAAAGATGGCGAGTTCAAAGCCAGCCTCAGCAACTTAGCAAGACACTGTCTCTAGATAAAATATTTAAAAAGGGTTGGGGGGACTGGAGTTACATGTAGCTCAGCAGTAGAGTGCTCACCTAACATGTGTGACACACTGGGTTCGATCCTCAGGACCACATAAAAGTAAATAAACAAAATAAAAGTGTTGTGTCCATCTACAACTAAAAAAATTTTAAAAGGTGAGGGTGGGGCTAGGGATGTGGCTCCATGGTTAAGTGCCCCTGGGTTCAATCCTTAGTACCTAAATAAATAAGTCATTGAAAAAAATGTCTGTAGGTGATATTCACCAAAACTGTTCTGTCACCAAAGTGTGCACTGGTCCCCAAACATAGCTAGCCAAAATTATATGTAAGAAACTTTTAAAACTTCGACTGATCCCCAAGTTCCACCCCATACCTGTAAATTCAGCATCTCAAGGAATTTTTTTAACCTTCTGGTGTAACTGCTGAACAACCAGACACCTGACTTACCTTTGAGATCTGAACACTGACTAAGTGCAGTTATTTTACAGAACCTGCCAAAGGGAATGCTGTGAGCATAGCCCCCACCGACTTCATCGCAGTGGAGGGAGGCCTGTTTAAACTGAAAGCGCCTCATCTCTACCCTCAGAGATTCACATTCACCGAGTTTTGCAGGGTCCAGGAAGCCTGGTGACTGAGAGGTGTCCACAGCTCACACTGAGAAAAACACTGCCACGGAGCAGAGAGCTGATGATGAGCCTGTACTCTATTTTAATAGGTTAGAAAATACTTACCTTTTTTTGAAAAATGTTTTTTAGTTGTAGATGGACACAATACATTTATTTATGTTTATGTGGTGCTGAAGATCAAACCCAGGGCCTCACAATGCTAGGTGAGCGCTCTACCACTGATCCACAACCCCAGCCCCTTAGCTTACCTTTTATCTTGAAATATCTGTCACTTCTACTTCATGGTTGTCCATTTACAACTATGACACCACACTAAATTTAAGGCTTTCTTTACATTTTAACCCCACTAATCTGCAAAATGACCTTAAAACTCCTAATATACTCCTTTATTATACTTTTTCTGCAATATAAGGCTTCAATGACTCACTGGATATGCCTCTAAGTTTAATAGTTCTGTGAAAAATCTAATTCTAATGCCAAAATTACCTGAAGGCAGCCAGACAAGAAGTACAGAAAGATTTTAGGAGAAACTAAGTAAAGCAGGAAGGCAGTGCTCACATTTGAGTAGGACACAAAGATGCAGACCTAAGATGCAAACCTAGACCTAGCAAGACAGCACCGAAATGGGAAGCCAGGAATGTAGGTTTTAAGCCACTATACAGCTGTGCAGTGACAGGCAAGTCACCTATATTTCCTCAACTTTCCTCCCATGTGTAAGATTAAGGGCTTATACTACCTATTTCCAATTCTGTGAATGTAGCATATAAACCAAAAAGCATTATAAAATTGTTCCACCACCCAGCTGTTCTTAGTGTATTCTAAATCCCACCACTTAAGTCCATTACAGAGTAACAACACCAAATATAAACTGTGCAAGGTATATACAAGGTATATAGAGTTGGTGCACAGGGCATCAACTCTAAGGCAGTACTCTTAGCCTCACAAAGTTGATTTGTGTATTTACTATGACAATTATAATACCAAATGGCAGCCAAATGTGTTGTTCTTAAAAAAAAAAAAAAAATCAGAATATTATCACAACACTTTCATAGAGACTTGGGACTTTTCCAATTGGCACAAAGGTTCCATGTGGGCTGGCAATGGCCCAGATACCCACTGGGGCTCCAGCTGACCACCACACTGCAGCACATGGAACACAATGCTCAGACTACCCTATGGGATGGTAGGTGGAAGTCTTTATCTCTGCCTGCTTACATCTACCCTGCTTGAAACTACCATTCTCCAAAGTCTCCAGTGGCCAATACAGAAAGTGCTCAATAAATAATGACAAATGAGTGTGTCATGGGTATGCACACACAGACAAGGCTTTGACTCTCTTGGAAGCAGTTTGAAGTGGGATGAAACCACATGGTTATTAAAGAAGATGCAGCTATCAAAACCACAAGGGAAAGAAAATTCCAATCAAAAGTCAGGAGATATTTATTTATTCTCTCCTATATTCTCAATGCCTTAAGCCCTTAAGAAAATAAAACTATTTACTGAATTTACAAATGAGTGTAGGAATAAATGAGTGGCACTAACTTTAGCTTGGCTATGTGACACCATCTAGACAACAGAATATAAGAAACTGTAAATGTGTTTGACTTGGCCCTCTTTTGCCCACCATGAAGGTCCACTCAGGTAGACCTTGCTCTCTGAAGATAGTCTCCATAATGAGAAAGAGAGTCCAGCTGAGCCCAATCTGAAGCCTAGAGGCAAATCTGACTGTCCCAGAAGTGAGAAAAACAAGTGCTTACTGCAGTAAGCTTCTGTCCTGATGATTAATAATGCAGTATTATGGCAGCACCAGCTAATAAAATGGGGCTTTAAAAAAAAAGGTGGGGGAGGGAAGAAAGGTGGGAAAGGATAAGTACTGGGGACTAAAATGAAGCAAACTGTTATATACATTTATAAGTATGTCAAAATGAACCCCACTATTATGTATAACTATAATGCACTAAGGAAAACATTTTTAAATGTAAAAGAAAAAAAGCAGGAGAATATATTCAGATTCTGAAGTCTCTTTACTGTGGGTTTTCATTTAAAAAAAAAAAAGTGGGACCACTTTGGGTAAAAAGACTCAAAGCAATACTTAGGCAATAACATGTTGGTGAGGTCTTCAGTTGTTCTATGTAATTAAATCACCATTCTCTGAAGTTCAGTGAACATAGGGTAAGACTCACAGAGAACAAGGAAAGCTACACTAAGAGTGATTTAAAGCCACTTTGCTGATAAAATTTATCAAGATACCCTAATCATGAAGAATCCAGCCCTTCCTTAAAGACAATGGAGCTGCTACTTCCAGGTGAGATGCTATCCCTTCCCTGTTACATAATTAACTCCTAATGTGGGTCAGCTGTGTCCAGCAGGGACTAAGTTTCAATCTTTCTTCAACAAAGCTGTGGTACACTATGTTTCTCAGCACCCAAAACACAAATAACCATTAATAACCTCAAAACTGGAGAAAGAAAAGGGGAAAATAATCCAAACTCAACAATGAAGAAAAGGGACATAGCACTATTATACTCATTCTATAGATAACAACTATAAGACACCACTGATTTAATATCAGTTCTTCAAAGCAAAAGGGGGCAGGGTGCACAATTTTAGACATACACAAATTGGAGGTCTTCTGACTATACTGTGAAAAAAAAGTCACTTCAGGATAAAAGACACATTGCAATGGTTCCACAATCCTTTCTTCCCCTTTAACAAACTACAGAGCCTACTTCCAAGATCTTCAGTAAAACACATTTTAGAACACCAGTGATATATATTCATGTTGTATCAGACTAAATACTGTAAATTTTGCTTCAAGCTAAGTCTGCAATAATCATTCACAATAATCCTTTTCCAACCTCTAAACCACACTCCCTGGGCAACATCACTTATCTACTATAAACAATTTGAACAATTTGTTGAGTCAATGAGAAAACAATATTTAAATAGAAAACCATGCCTCTTCATCTGCTCGCTACCCATGTTCTTTTGATATGCAAAAGTCAAATTGTTCTTCATTACCCTTGTTCTGATGCATGCATAATTCATCAACTCAGCCATGTGACCTATGTACTTTACTTGACTCATTCATTCTTAAAATCATGTATCCATCCAATGACTACTTTCAGAGCCATATCTTAGGTCCATCACTGCCCTAAATCAGGGGTACAGTAATAATTAAGGACCTACAAGTAAGGATACACGTCTCTGCTCTCCAGGGTATCAAGTAAGATCCAGATACCTCTCCCTCGTATAGTAAACAATAAATATGATACATTGGTTTAAAACTGGTAAAGTTTAGATGCGCCTCTTCCTAACCCCTTCCCAAACAACCCTGCTTAATTCTAGCACAGTATGAAATCGTGGGAATTATGGCAAATATAACTCCCTACGGAGAACTATCAAACCGAAATATCAACCTTAAATGAATTAAGGTTTTAAGATTCTCATACAGGTCCATATAGAGCCCTTAGAGCAAATATACTATTCTTGCCATCTAAAGAAAATGCTTCAGAAGGATGAGATGTACTTGCCTGGCATGAGTAAAGCCCTGGGTTTGATACCTAACACTGGGGAGTGGGGAGATGGAAGGAAGAATCAGTGACTCAGATTCACAATAATCTAAAATAAAATCTGAGACTCACAGTTTGGGACAACAACCTAGGAGCACTGGTTCTCAAACTTAGCTGTACTTTAAAAATATTTGGAAATTTTTTAAAATTCTAATGCTCAAGCTGCACTCTAGTTAAGTTACTAGTCAAATTTGAGAACTACTAATGCAGATAACCTAGGGCAAACTGGCTTCTTTCCAATTAATGATTAGAGATGTGCTAACATTTCCTTCCAACAACACAGCAGTGAGCTTCCTGAACAGTTCTGCACTAAGAACTGATGCTTACCTATTCAGTGTAAGGAAAGTAGTTTCTGGGCTGCCTGTCAAACTTAGGGAAAAGGCACAAACCTGAACATACAGAGGGGAAAATATCTCAAAGTGAATGCCAGTAAAGAAACCAAAATAATAAAGCTTTAAAATCTTACTTCAAAATTTGTTAGAATTTGGTGCTATGAAAGAGTCAAGTTCCCACTCCTAAATACCTGAAAAATAAGAGGCGGAGGGAAAATAACAACCCTCAGGCTGGCTTGTGAAGGGTTTTTGTTTGTTTAATACATCTGAAAAGAATGCATATACAAAGAATTGAGACAGGAAAAAGCATTGGTTCAACACTAATGAATCTACAAGTTTTAGGATTTGGGGAAGGTGGAAAAAGATTATCTAAACATTTTTAAAAACTGGAAACTGCAACCAAATAAGCTGGAAAAAAAAAAAATCCCTATTAACACTTATGAAGAGTCTCCACAATCAAGACTCTTGCCATGATTTTCATTAAAGAATATCAGTGGGCTAGGGGGGCCTCATATGCAAAACAGAAATAAGGGGATTCCCAACTGGTCAATCCCCTTGTTGGTAAATGTTCTCCCACCCCATCCACCACCAGCTTCTTTATGAAGCAGGCCCACATCCTCAAACCTGAAAGGATGCCAATCATCCTGCAGGCATCTGTCTTCTAGCACCACCCCTCATAGTTCCTCTGTGTGTCAGGTCTTCAGCTGGGTTCTAGGACCACCACACAGTGAGTTGCAAATCTATGCTAAGTATATAAAACAATGACTGACAGGGGAAAAGAATGTTTTTTAATTACAAACCAAATTCATTTGGTGTATTTCAAAAGGTGCAATACTTTTCTTCATTTATCAATGAAAGACGTTAGAAATGAACCCCCCCCCCCAAAAAAAAAAAAAAAA
>NW_026000082.1:38607757-38628983 GCF_001458135.2 Marmota marmota marmota
AAAAAAAAAAAAAAGTGGTTTGGTTTTTTTTTTGTTTTTTTTTTTTTAAACAACAAAAACTAGTACTTATCACTTTCTGACAATACACAATTACTCAAAATTAACTAGTATGGCGGGGTGGGGGGGCATACCTATGGGCCTTGTCTCACATGAGTGCATGTGGGTAGGTGCAGGGCATTTGTCATTATTGCAGAAACGAATTTTAATTTTTAATCTTTAGTTTGATTTAAACATTGCTTTTAGTATGATGCCGACACCAGCTGTGCAGAAAGGACTCTGAAGAGATGTTCATAGCAGCACACACCTGCGGCTCTTCTTCGGTTCTGGAGGCTCCAGGGCAGCCAATATTGCTTCATCAAACACATTCTTTAGGCCTTTCTGAAAAGGGGTAGAAAGAAGAAATCGGCAGTCTGATTTTCAGTATAATAGAGTTGGAGTTCAAGTTTTCAAAACAGTCAAACCTTCAAGAGTGGGCAAATGAAGAAACATTAAGAACAACCCTGAATATCAACATCACAGTCTCACTTCACCAAGTTTTGTCCAGGCAGGGCACTGGAAGGATTCAGCAATGCCAGAGCAGAGGAACAGATACTCATGTGTAAGACAATGGTCCCTTCATACAAGTTTTTACAGACCAATGTATGTCACAAAAAGCAAACAAGCACATTTGCTCATTCAATGAGTTTTGTTAACGTGCCACTGAAACACTTCACACAGAAACAGGGCAGCAGCTCTGCATTCAAATGAAACAACTGGATGTGAAAAAGGACTGAGAGGCCACCCAGGCAGTGGCATCCTTACTGTATGGAAGGCACAGGCAAAGAGCACAGTTATGGCAGCTGCGTAGATATTCACTTTGAACTCCCTTTATCCCACCAATTAGAACCAAGGGGATTCAAGGAAGCAAAGAGATGGGTACCTGATACATCTGTAGTTAGAGCCAGTCAATGCAACAGGAATAAAGCTTCATCAGCCATTTATACAAACAATTGTATATTTTTAATTTCAAAATTTAAAGGTAACCACAATTGTATGTTTCCCTCACAACAATAAATCAGAAGCAAGAAAATATAAAGGTGGTAGCTTTACATCTCAATGTTAACAAACCTTAAGTCAACTATTAAAATGGAAGCTATTCTTAAAAGATAATGTAACAAATGAACTCATAAAGCAGTAGCAGATACATCAATATCTTCCCCACCCCACACTGACAAATACTCCACTACAGCACTGACAGCCAAAGCAATAGCAACACAAAGTTTCACTACACAAAGGAAAACCAGAAAAGAATCCTCCCTTCCCCATTTACACTCTACTAGCAAGTCACCCTTTTTTCATAAAGTTCATCATGCAATTACAATTAACAATTGATCATAAGAGTAAAAAGATGTTTGTGTTGCTTTCTCCATCTAGAACTAAGATCTAGAAGTGTTAAAAACTCTTCTTATTTTCTCCAAGAGGACATTCTTAATGCCAGACCACATTCCCTTTTGCAACAGTAATTTCAAACCAAAAAGCTCTGAGCATCAGGCAACTCAAGCAGCAGAAAGTTAAACAAGCCCAACTTGACTACTGATCACAAAAAATAGTCTATTAAGATATTGCATTGTTGATCAAAAACTAATACAGAGATTGCTCTAAGGTGGTGAGTAAAAAGACGCAGAGGCTTTCAAACAGGATGATTTTATTCCTTTGTTTTTAAATTAATTTTCTACAGTAGTGGGACAGAAAGCAGCAGCAAAGAGGGGAAGGAGAAAACAGTTTAGAATATACAGCACTTCCTTTTGGGTTGAGTTTCCGGAGGCTCGAGGGCAGCTAGGATAGCCTCATCAAACACATTCTTCAGACCTCTCTACAAGACAGAGGGGAGGAGAGAGAATAGCAGCCAGGTTAGAGGATTAGAAAGACTAGCAGATACAATAGCAGTCTGGATTAAATGAGCTGAATTCACAGAAGCAATGTGCTTTTAGAAAAATAAATGCCACAATGTTAGATCTTCAACTCAATATTGGGAAAGCATATAACTGAACAGGAACTTCACCTCAAAAAAAGGTTCACTGAGCACTCAAGACAACAATTTTTATGAAAGTGCACTATTTTGATTTCTAAAATAATCATACAATGAAATCTAATATTACAACATTTTAATGTAAATAATGCCCAGGAAGAAGAATGGATATGTAAACACAAGATACTTGTGTTGGAAAATTAAGCCTCGTAAAATCTCCTAGTATTTCTATGGAAAGAATGGCACACATACTTTGGAAATAAATCTATTGCAATTTCAGGCTTATGTGAATTCAGCCCCTGAATAACTGAAGGACACAAATATCGACTAACAGGCATGCTACATGTTTCTAGATTCAGTGATATATCTGGATGGGATTAATCAGAATTTCAGAGTACATCAATTTCTTAGAACAAAAAAGTTAATTTAGAAGTGATTCACTGTGCAACAGTAGCAACTGAGAGGAGTCTTAATGAATGGACTCTAGAAACAGCATACACTTCAGTTATTCAGCAATGTTATTAGAGCAAGTAACCACCACCCGAATCATAAGAAAACAAAGAATGGGGTCCTAGAATGAGTTTTAGCAAGCAGTCGGTGCTTTAAGATGTCTGCATGGTATCAGGGCATAAAGCATGGAGTGAAAACAAATAATATTCTCAGATCTACAGCGATTAAGATGTAGAAATACACTTACACCTCAGCCAGAAACTCCACCATGACAGTGTGACTTGGTAGTAGTGGTACCTGGGCCCAGATCTATAGATTCATCTAAACTCACCTAAATCTGAAGCCACAAGTTTACCACCCAAAGCAGTTTCACATGTTCTTTAGGTCAATTTGAGCCCAGGTAAAAATGTCCCCAAAAGTCCTAGAACACAGCTCCAATGGTTGTGAGCCCCAGAAGGTGTGTTCCTTCTCACACCCTTACCCCACAATGGTGTCTCAGAGGAATGGTACTCACACATTCCATTAGATTAAAAACAAAAAAAAATTGCAAGACAGTAATCAGTACTTAAAAAGAGGGAAAGAGACTAAAAAGTTATCTTCTTTCTACCTTATTTTCATAGAAGAAATGCTATACAAAACTTAAAAGTTCCTCTACAATTCTTTCTATACATCTAGAAACAAATCCTCACAGTCAAATATAAAAGTAAGAGGTAGAAAAGGAAATAAACTTTATTTAAAAAAAAAAAAAAAAGAGGAGGAAGATCATTAGAAATTAGGGTATAATCCATAACAAGAAGGAAATCCTTTCTTATTATGGACAAAGCATAAATACCTTAGAAACCAAACTAATCTTGGCTTTACCCACTATCTGTTTACAGAGTTTAGTTTTAGTGAATCTGCAGTCTTGAAAGTACTCATTCATATACACAATCACAGACCCCATTTTCTATTTTCTCTTGCTTCAATGTCTAGCTTCAGAATCTGTTAAAAAAAAAAAAAAAGTACCTGCTATACCCTTCTAAACTTATTCTCTGCAAAGTGATTCACTATGTACACCTGTTCACAATGTACAAATCTTAAGTGAAGCATCTAATTATCTAAAATAAGCTTCATCAGTGATCTAAAACTAGGTCCATGTGGCCTATTGCCTCCATTTTCCCAAAAACAGCCCATATCTAGCAACACAGGACATGAAACAGAGTCTGTGGTGTCCAACTCTGAGGTGGATGTTCCACACACATCCCTCTCACCTCACCCAATAATACATACTGGGACACTTTTCTATGAAATGCAATGAGGCTTTTTTTTTTTTTTTTAATTGTCATCTGTGTTGTATGAGAAATATAAATTCTTCTGGACATCTAAATATTTGCTTTTACAATAGCATTAAATAGCTTGGGAAAACTTTTAGGAAAATGTGTTCAAATCGTCTGATAGTAGGACTTGAAGTTATTCTGGGGAATATCCATTTAAGCATAAAAGGGCAGGTACTGAGGACTGAATGCAATGATGCTTTATCACTGAGCTACATCCCCAGATCTTTTCTTAAGACAGAGTCTTATTAAGTTGCTGAGGCTAGCCTCAAACTTGCAATCCTCCTGCCTCAGCCTCCTCAGTCATTTGGGATTACAGGTGGGTGCCACCACACCCAGCATAAAAGTATTATCTTTAAATATCCAACCAAGCACAAAATGGGAAACACTAAGTTATGTGTTAGGTCCTATATACTAAATACCTAATGCAAATATAATATACATAATTATATATGCCACTTACCCATATAATCAAGAATCCAATAGTGTTTTTTAAAAACTTAATAAAAACAATTACCTAAAAAGCATGATAATAAATGTAATACAATTATTAGTAACTTCTACATTATCAGGCATGTCTTCTCATTGTTCAAATTTCAAAGCACCAGTACCAGTAGACGATAGAGCTCTGTGCTCATTATTTCCATAATTCTTTCCTTTGCCCGCAAAACAATACTCCAAGGAGGGGATCGGCAATAACAAAAAGGTAAAGATACTGAAGTATATAAATGGTTTACAACTCTCCCACTCATTGCTTCCTATCCTCAGAACCTGAGTTCCCATTAACTATTAGGAGAAATCGAAAGCACTCAGAAATGGCCAGAAGAGATCAGCATGAGGAAGGAATGCCTCCAAAAAGACAGGAATAGTGACACTACATGAAGCATGCTTGAGGACTATGGCAGAAATAGCCAAGGGAGCCTCTTCTGACCCGAAAAGTCTCAAAATATTTTAACTGATTCTCTGCCCCAATTGAATTGCCCCAGAAACAATATAGCATCAATTTTGTCGAAATTGGCCAAAAAAAAAAAAAACACATATATTTAAATGAAAATTTAAGCCTCCAAAGAGAAAAACAGTCATTTGTATTCTCTCCCATAAGTCTGGACCTCTCCTGAAAGTTTTTTTTTCTTCTTATTTTGTTTTTTGTTTGTTTTTAAACAGACTTGACCACTTCAATCATTCAGTAAAACAACATGGGAACCCACCAATGCAAGAGCTTTAGAGACTAATAATGTTCTCCATAAACCCAGAGGCCTCCATCAAAACAACATATAATGTATGAAGCCAATCGTATTCTTCCTGGGAAGCTTTGAGGACTGTTGACCACTGTTAGAAATTATCTCTGCATCTCAATGCTACAAGCAACTCTCAACCATAAAGAAACATAGGTTCACCACAGTCCTTACCTGTGTGAGTGCAGAACACTCCACATACTTGACAGCCTTCAGATCACGGGCCAGCTTTTCAGCAGTTTCTGGAGTGATAGGCTTCTGTTTGTTCTTGGCAAGTTTCTCGATAGTAGATGGGTCATCTCTGAGATCAATTTGGGTCCCGACAAGCAAGAAAGGAGTCTTTGGACAGTGGTGAGTTATCTCAGGCACCCACTAAAGAAAAGGTATTTTAAATAGACCTTTATTAATCTGAAAGCCTCCAAAGTTTTTTTATGACAGATCAACACAAATTGTGAAGACCTTTTCAGGAGAAGAGTATCTTACCAACTTACCTTTTCTTTCACATTTTCAAATGAGGACGGAGAGACCACTGAAAAACAGACTAGAAATACATCTGTTTGTGGATAACTCAGCGGTCGTAATCTGTCATAATCCTCTTGCCCTAAAGCAAAAAATTGGAGAGAATTCAGCAACTGAATTTTGGTGTTCTTATGTTAAAATCACAAGTCAGTCAACAGATTAAGCATGCAGCTTAACAACACACTAATCATTAGCCAGAAAGCAAATTATCTAATGAAAAGTCATATTTTTTTTAGACTTACAAAATGGTTCAGTAATAAAATACTTGGGGGCAATATTCTCACTTAACTAATTCCATTTATATATGTCAAGAATTCAGAACAGCAACAATTATATTAATTACTTGCTTTTATTTCCAGTTTATAGTTTTCAATCATTTAGTCCATTAGTAATTCAACGATAATGCAATAACAATAAACTGTTGCTACAGATATGGTTAAAAATCAGTCCTAGTCATATCTAAGAAGCAATCATAGTGAAACCACTTGAGGGAACAAAAATCTCAAACTCTGCTGATAAAATCCATTACTTCTCATGACTATCAAAGTAAATAATATGTATAGTTAATGTGTTCATAGAAGACCAGTATCTGAAACTGAGAAGACCTGGGGGGAAAATGGCAAGAATCAATGGATACTCAAAAAGAATAAAATACTTAGGAATTAACCAAAAGAGATGAAAGATTAGTAGAGTGAAAATTACAAAACTGCTAAAAGAAACGAAAGAAGACATAAATAAGTGGGAACACATTCCACACTCATGGATTAGAAGACTTAATATTGGGGTTTTTTGTTTGTTTTTTATATTTATTTTTTAGTTGTAGTTGGACACAATATCTTTATTTTAGGGATCGAACCCTGGGCCTTGCAAACACTAGGCCAGCGCTCTACCGCTGAGCCACAACCCCAGCCCCAAACAATATTAAGATGTCAACGCTACCCAAAGGAACCTACAGATTCAATATAATCCCTTCAAAAATCCCAAAGAATTATTTGGGGGCTGGGGTTATGGCTCAGTGGTAGCGCACTTGCCTGGCATGCATGAGGCACTGGGTTCAAGTCTCAGCACCACATATAAATAAATAAATAAATAAATAAGTTCAATTAATAAATTTTTTTAAAAAAGAATTATTTGGAATAGAAAAAATTTATAATTTTATCAATAATAAAAATTAAAAGCTTCATAGCATTGGACATGGCAATAATTTTTTTTATTTTTTTAGTTGTAGTTGGACACAATACCTTTATTTATTCCTTTATTTATTTATTTTTATTTATATATATGTGGTACTGAGGATTGAACCCAGCGTCTCACAAGCACTAGGCGAGCACTCTACCGCTGAGCCACAACCCAGCCCCATGGCAATGATTTTTTTATATAATAACAAAGGCACAGGCAACCAAACAACAAACTGGACTTCATGACAATTTAAAATGTTTATGTATCAAACGGCAACATCAAGGGGCTGGGGTTGCAGCTCAGCAGTGGAGCACTTACCTAGCACATGTGAGGCCCTGGGTTTGATCCCCAGCATCACACAAAACTAAACAAACAAAATAAGGGTATTGGGTCCATCTACAACTAAAAATATATTTTAAACAAAGACAATACCAAGGTTGGGAGTAGAGCTCAGTGGTATATCCCCTGGACTTAATCCCTAGCTTGGAAAAGGGTGGTGGAGGGGAGGCCAGTATCGACAAGAGTAAAAGGTTCCACAAAAATATTTGCAAATCACACAAATCACACATATCTGATAAAGAATTAACATCCAGAATACTACAGAGACATCCCGAAACTCAACCGGAAAAAAAAAAAAAAAAAAAACATTTCAAAAAAGGGCAAAGAGGGCTGGGGTTGTAGCTCAGTGGCAGAATGTTTGCCTGGCATGTGTGAGGCACTGAGTTTTATCCTCAGCACATTATTTTTTAAAAAAAAAAAAAAAAAGACCTTTTTTTTTTTAGAGGGCAAAGAACTAAAATAAACATTTCTCCAAAGAAGACGTGCAAACAGTTAATGAATGTATGAAAAGATGCTCAAGATCACAAATCATTAGTGATCAAGTCAAAATTATAATGAAGTCAGATGTGGCAGCATGTGCCTAGAGTTCCAGCTATTTAGAAGGCTGAGACAGCAAGTTCTATTGAACCCAGAAGTTCATGACCAGGCTGTGCAAGATAAAAAGACCCCATGTCAAAACAAACAAACAAACAAACAAACAAACAACCCTACACTATAATATCTTATACACATTAGGATGATTAGTATCAAAAAAAACAAAACAGTAAGTGTTGGCAAGGATGTGGAGAAACTGAATCCTTGTGCATAGTTGGCAGGAACATAAAATGGCACTGCGCTGTGGAAAACAGGTTGCTCAAAAAATTAAAAATAGAATTATCACATGATCTAACAACTCCATTTCTGGGTATATACCCAAAAGAATCGAAAGCAAGGTCTCAAGGAGGTATTCAAATACTCGTGTTTATAGCAGCTAAAATATGGAAGCAGTTCACAGCACAAGCATTTATAATAGCTTAAACCTGGAACCCAGACATCCATCAACTTGTAAATGGTATGCCCTTAGAATGGAAAACTACTCAGCAATAAAGAGAAACTATCGATACACACAACATTGATGGCTCTCACAAACATGCCAAATGAAAGTAGTCAAACACAAAAACTATACATTATTTGATTCCAGATACATGAAATACTAGAAAAGCAAACTATAGAAACCAAAAAGAAGATCTATGGTTGTCTGAGGTCAGTTCAAAGAAGGAAAAAATGGACTGTAAAAGGGCACAAGAAAACTTTTTAGGATGATAAAAAAAAGTTATATATCTTGATTATGGTGAATGTAAAACTCAAACTGAATACTTAAAATGAGTGAATTTTATTGCATTATACATCCACAAAACTTTTTAAAGTGGTATTAAAATTTTGTAAAGGCTTACAAAAATAAGCTTGGAAGTCTGGAAGCAAAATTTAATTTTCAATCACAAGTGGCCATAAATTGTCTTTTTTCAGCATACCAATTCCTCCAAAGGCACACAGAAAACGTCCTTCGCCTATCATGAGATTATAGGTCACTGTTTTCTCTATTTTTCAAGTTGCCTCTAATATGCCATTACTTTTACTACTTACAAGTCATTAAAATTTTCTCTAAACTTAACTATTTTCTATTATCTTTCCATTTCACCCTCCCAATTAAATCCAGACAGTTCCTCAAAGTGGGCGTAAACACACTCCATGAGAGCTGACAGACAATGGCAGAATTAACTCATAAAAAGAAGACAGTTTAGAATTCCTGTAAATTGAAAGATCACTTTTCTAAGATTTCTTTTAGGTTGAATTCATAAGAGACTAGAGAGAGAAGTCAGAAATTAAGACATGTAGCCACTGTTAAAAACAAGTAGAAAATAAAACTGAGGACACTGAAGAGTAAGGTACATTCAAGGAAGCAGACAGTTTGTTCTTATAATCTTGATAGCTGAAAACAAATGTAAATACTGTAAGATAAATTTGGTTCACCTGTAAAACTATTTTCAGATACAGTATAAAATAACAAGCTACTTACTATAAGCAGCTTTCTAAACACATACTACACTACATACTACATAAGCCTTCAAATGAAAGCAATCATAATGGTTTACAAAATTACAACCTTGGGCATATTTAGGAAACTCTAGGCACTAAAAAAGGGGAAGGTAGGAATGCAGTGAGACAATCAATAGTCATTTTTCCTCTGAATTCATTCCCTTAGTTACTCCCCAACCATCAACATAGTTCCCAAATCTCTGCAAGGTGTACACGTCAGGGTGTTGGTTCAATTAGAGCTTCTCTAATGCAGTCTGCTCTATTTGATCTCCTACCACACCATCCATCAGCATACTCTAAACTCCTAGTAGTCCTCCCAGGTTTGGGACTGCTCTTTGGTCATTATATTCAATCCTGCTAACTATTAACATAAGGTAAATGATTTGCTATGTATAAATTTCCCAAATGTCAAAAAAAAATCAATAACTATTACATTATAAAAGACAGTAAGTTTTCACCTGCAGTATCAAAAAGTCCAAGAGTATATGGCTCTCCACCAATCATAACTGTGACTGCATAGTTGTCAAAAACCTAAAAACAAAACAATACACCATTGTTAATGTGTGAAGGGTGGGTCAAAATGGAACAGGACTGTTCCTAAGGCAAAGTTTCCTTCCTAAGATTTATCATTCACATATATATATATATATATTTTTTTTTTAAGTTGTCAATGGACCTTTATTTATTTATATGTAGTGCTGAGAATCGAACCCAGTGCCTCACACGATAGGCAAGGGCTCTACCACTGAGCTACAACCCCAGCCTCCTTCCTAAGACTTAATCCTTCTTTAGTCAATCTTCCTTATATAACCAACCTTATCAACCAAACCCTTGCATGAACTAAATGGTTCTAGGAAAAAGTAACCTGGGATGGCTGCTCTACCCCCAGCAGACTAGATAAAGAGCCACAAAAGGGTTATAGGTATCATGGGAGGAGCCCCTACTTAAGCAAAATGATCCTATTCAAGTCAGAAACATTTAAGATAACAGTTTACTTCAAGGTTCAATCTGCTTTCTAAGGAAGTTTTTCCTTCCTAGACCATTTCCTTTTAAACTAGAATTAAAATCTCCTAGATCCATGATAATCTTTTTTTCTTTCAGAGTCTCAGAGGAGAAGAGCCTTGTGGCAAAAAAGCCCACATGAGAGACGTAGTAAAGCACTCCAGGAAAGTGTGAAAGAAAAAGCTGACAGATTATTTATTTAGAATTTCATAGTGAAATTCATGTTGGGCTGGGAGTATAGGACAATGACAGAGCATTTGCCAGCATGTGTGAAGCCCTGCATTTGATACCAGGCACCAGAAAATATAGTAAAAATTCATGTTATTGGGTACAAGCTACATGACCTAAGATATCGTCTTTGACTAGATATATATTAGGTATATATAATTGGTTGTACTAAGTTATTTGTGAAAATGGGAGGTAATGGTAAGTGGGCAAAGACCCAATATTAATCCATGGATTCCTCTGAATTCGTTTACAACCAAAAAGCAATGTTTGGGGGCTGAGGTTGTGGCTCAGTGGTAGAGTGCTTGCCTACACATGTGAGGCACTAGGTTTGATCCCCAGCACCACATAAAAATAAACAACAATTTTTTTTAAAAAGCAATGTTTTTATATATATCACTGTAATTTTGTCAAAGTACAATAAAAATGTCTAAATTAAATGATTTTAATCAATTTTTTGAAAAAAAAAAAAAAGCTATGCTTCTAAACTGGAAAGTGTACCACATTTGAAGACTAGCCCTGCTTAACCTTTTAGCTCCCTACTCAAATTTTCTGGTTCATGTTTTAATAAGTTGTTTGGGAGCTTGTTAAAATGTAAAGGTTGGAAGCAAGGACAGCAGTGAAATGGTAAAGAAGTCAATTCTGGTTCACAAGGAAATGGAATGAATTGTACTTCAAGTCTCAAACCACATAGGTTATTTTCTTAAGTTACATGTTAGAAGAGCCTAAAAAATAACCCTCAGCAACTTGATGATACCCTGCCTCAAAATAAAAAGAATGTAGCTCAGTGTCAGAGCATACCTGGGTTCAATTCCCAATATCAAAAAAAAAAAAAAAAAGTAAAAAGCCCTCATATACAAGACCAGAATAAGAATCAGTTGTTGCACATGGTAGCATGCAGCTATAGTCCCAGCTTCTCTGGAAGCTAAGACAGGAGAGAATCACTCAAACCCAGAAGCTGAAGATTAGCCTACGCAACATAGTGAAACAAAACAAAAAACAAACAAACAAAAAAAAGGGAATCATAAATCTTTAAAACAAAACAACAACAACAAAAAAAAAAACAGGGAATCATAAAAGCTTGTCATCCATTCCAGACTCTACTCATAACTAGTGTTTGATTACTTAAGACATCTAAGTTTCATACCCAGGTTGGGCCTGAATTCCTCATCAATAGAAGATAAATAAGGTGATAGATATATTTGATGCTTTCAGTTCTAAATTTCTATTATCTTATGTTATCTCAGTTCATAGGTGAACACAAATATGCATTTTATACCAAATCTATTTTTATAATAACTTAAACAGGAACTATGGGTACATTATGTGTGCTACACAGATCTATTTTTACCTAAATAATAGGTTCATTTAAAACTTTATTTTACTATTCCTCTCCCTTCTTTATCCTTTTCTCAGAGATCCATATATACACATATAAAAACCATATAAACCATATATACACATATAGAGATCCATATATACATATAAAAACTTTTATTACACCAAATAATAAAAGTCTTATAATACAGACTCAGAAATGTTTACAAGTGAAACAAACACTGTATCCCCAAAAGTATGTTTTCACAAGTGTGTTGTCACTCTAAATATGTTTCATCTTATTATCCTCATTATCCCCATTTTACCTCTACTCTTACAAGGAGTTATTTAAAAAATATATATATATATGGGGGAAGACAACCAAAGGCTTCTGTCTGTACTCTCATAACCAAACAGGTTTTCCCTAGAACTTCATTACTGCTAAGAAAACAGCTCCATAAGATACATACTACTTTCTCTGAAGTTACACGACTCTGAAGAGCACCCCAGAAGACCTCGAAGCATTGATCCATCATTGGCCAAGATATCAAAAAAAGTCATCTCATTCAAGATGTAGGGCATACTTCTCCAAGACCACTCTTTAGAATCTTATCTACTGGAGTTTTGCCTCCCTTTGCAAACTCTTGTGTCACCCTTTCTGGCTTTCCACTGTTTTTTTAACTGTTTAATTAAAGTGTATATAATTTACCCATGAGAAATTAAGATTTTTAAAAACAGAAAATTTCAGTACATAAAGAAATTTCTAAGGATATCAAGTTATAATACATTTCACTAACAGACAGAAGTCTTTATACTTACAGTTGGTACATATTCGGATGGAAATTTGTTTGTTGTATAGGATATCAGGAGGCATGTTTTACCAACAGCACCATCGCCCACAACAACGCACTTAATTGTCTGCATTGCGGAAACAGTTTTGTATCCACTTTAAATATTTCAAATTTGATGACCTACAAAAGATTAAAGATATTTGTTTTATTGATTTGTACTTTTATATTTATATGTATTTACATATATATACTTTCCCTCAACTAGCAACAAGTATATTCATAGAAACAGCACAATTACTACGGCTGAAAGATCCTAAAAAGAAAAATGGTGACTTGCTGAAAGTCACAATAACAAATAAGAGTCAATTTTCTGTTTCCATCCCTGGTAGTTTCAACTACTTAAGTGTTATTTTTTAAGAGTCCAATACAAAAATGAGCAGTATGTTTCTTTTTATAATGAAGGAGAAGAGGCTTCTATCAGAATCAGAACCCTGCAGTGTATCAGCTATTATTTTGTGAAACCTTTCCTTCAGTTGTATGTACACACATGTGCATTACGTATACCCCTATGCAAACTACACTGCCACACAAAGACCATTGCTTTAATGAACAGCTCATCTACTCAGCCTTAGAGCTATAGTTACTCAGGCTATAACCAACAAACAGCAGAGCACCACCACTAACACCAGAATATGTGAACAGCATGAACTGGACAAATATCCAAGTGATCCCTAGTCTCAGCAGCTACTGTAGCACCAGGTTGCATAGTTACTAGTTCAATATTCATGACATGAAGAATCCAAAATCTGCATTTCTAAGATTGCTCTAAAACATACTGACAGAATTACTTCAGCTTCATACTAATAGTCCTCCATTCTAAGAAGCTTCAATGACAGATTTGCCAAAGATTTATTGTATTTCATCAATACTGATACTTTCTGTCACATCTGTATCTCTAAAATCAGAATGTATCTTTATTGAGGACATCTTACAATTAATATCAGCCATTTTCCCCTCATATTTTGACATCTATGAAACTGGGATAAATGGAATCTTAGATTCAATGAAATACGTTAACTGTTTTCCTGGGAGAATTTTTAAAAAGAAAAAAAGAAAACACACTGTACACACCTAGATTTCAACATTAAAACCTATTTCAATTACAGCCCTGAAGGGGTTACAATTTTTGGCTAGAACTGCAACCCTATGGAATGAAAATAAAGACCCACCTAACTTTGAGTCCGAAATCAGGGCTATTTGCTTACAGAGCTCCCTTCATAATACTTAATCATGATGATTTACAAATGCCTATTAATATTTTTGAATATAGGTATATATTACTTCACACATCATGTATGAATATGACATAATGAATCCCACTATTAAGTATAAATATAATGAACCAATCAAAAAAAATTTAAAGATCCTGATCCCTAGCCTAAATCAGTAACTGGTTCAACTTAAAATTGTTCTCAAATAACAACCGTTATGGGTCTGGGGTTGTGGCTCAGTGGTACAGTGTCTGCCTAGGACAAGTGAGGCCCTAGGTTCGATCCTCAACACCACATAAAAATAAATAAAACAACTAATAAATAAAGGTTAAATTTCTTTAATTTTTTTAAAAACAGAGATAATGAAAATACTTACATAGCACTTACTAGATGCCATGCATGCACTCTTCTAAACACACTACACATACTCACACATTTCATCCTCCCAACATTCATATACAATATGACACTGTTATTACCCTACCCTACAGGTAAAAAGATGAGACATAGTTAAGTAATCAGGCCAAGGTTACTCAGCCAATAAGTGGTAGAATTGGGATTTAAACCCAAGAAGTCTGGCTCTAAAGTCTTTGCTCTTAAACATCATACCATACTTCCTCTCCTGAAAAGTAACATTAATAAAAACAAATATGATCACAGCTAGTGGAGTGGCAATTATATGGCTATGAGAGTTGCCAGCAATGCAAAGAAGGTGGCAAAAATAAAGAGGAAGTAAGAAGTAGGATCTAAGTTCATTTCCCCATTTCTTCACCCTACAGACAACTAGTGAATTTTTAATAGAAGTGTGTCAAACAAGAATAGAGAGTAAGAAAGATAGAGTAACCCACAAATCTTTATATTGACCCACAAATCTTTCATTTCTTAGGCTTCCCAACCTGACAGCTCAGCAATTTGTTAGAAACTAATGTTATCTGTTACGAACAGCCTGGGTTCTAGAGTCAGACTGGCTCTACCATACTCTAGCTATGGGAGCTTAGGGGTTTTTGTTGTTTCTGTTGTTTACTGTTGTTGTGGTACTGGGAAATGAACCCAGAGTTTTATACGTACTAGGCAAGCATTTGACCACTGAGATACATCCCCAGCCCTTTTTTATTTTGAGACAGGGTCCCGCTAGATTGTTATAGCTGACTTCAAACTTGAATCCTTTTGCCTCAGCCTTCCAAGTAGTTGGGATCACAGGTGTGTACCACTGTGCCTAGCTTGCACAAATTATTTAACTTTTCTGTGGCTTAGCTTCCCCTTCTCTAAAAATGAAGACAGCAATACACACCATCTTCATAGGGTAAACTGAATACATAATACATGCAAATTTAAAACAGTGTCTACATACACTAAGAGTTTAGTAAATGTTAGTTATTAGTATTGACTGAGTAAAGGCAACCTTAAGTCAATATAAGGAGTTATAACGAACTCCTTAGAAAGGAATACAATTTTTCTCTTTTTTTTTTTGGTGCCAAGAATTGAACTTAAGGGCACGTAACCACTGAGCCACATTCCCAGCATTTTTTTGTATTTTATTTAGAAACAGAGTCTCACCGAATTGATTAGGGCCTTGCTAAATTGCTGAGGCTGGCTTTGAACTCGTGATCCTTCTGCCTCAGCCTCCCAAGATGCTGGGATTACAGGCGTGCATTATGGCACCCTGTACAATTTCTTTTTATTTCCAGAATAATTATAGTACTCATGGTTCTTTTTTTTAAGTTATTATTTTTATACCTTTATTTATTTTTATGTGGTGCTAAGAATCAAACCCAGTGCCTCACATGCTAGGTGAGACACGTGCTCTACCACTGAGCCACAACCCCAGCCCAGTACTCATACTTCTCACCAAATATATAATTGAATTTTGAGCTACCTACCATTACAAAGGGGGTCATTTCAGAATCAAGCTCGAATATAATTAAGACTATTCTGCAAAGCCCTTAGCAGGTATTAATAGTTATTTCATATACTAAAATGAGCACTTGCCTCACACAGGTGAGGCTCTGTGTTCGATTCTCAACACTACATATAAATAAATGAATAAAATAAAGGTCCAGGGCTGAGGTTGTGGCTCGATGGTAGAGCATGTGTCGCATACATGTGAAGCACTGGGTTCAGTTCTCAGCACCACATATAAGTAAATGAATAAAATAAAAGTCCACCAACAACTAAAAAGATATTTTAAAAAATTATAAAGATCCTTCAACAACTGAGAAATATTAAAAAACAAAACAAAACCCTTTAAAAAAAAATGATACCAGATGACCCACAAATTGTGGCCAGAAAAGACACTTTGCTTTTGCAATATATATACAATGACAGCTTCAACAGCTTCAGGGGAAACTAGGCCAGATATATTAGTATATCCCATGTTAACCTGTCAAAATAAGGTCAAATCACTATAGCAGGAAAAAAACGATTACCATTTTGCTATCCAATGTTCTAGTGACTTGGCTAGAACAGTTATTTTGCACCAATAATTAAACACTATACCTCTTTGATAATGATGTTCATTTGTACCATAACTTACAACTCGAATTGGGCAATTTACAGTACAAAAAATGATTCTGCCGATCATAAAAGGAAAAACATTGTGAAAGAGCATGTATCTTCCACTTTCTTTGCCAGTATTTATTCCTCCATCAGACAACCACACCAATATCCGTATCTTCTAGGTTGTTAACATTTTAAGAGTCTAATCACCCTTGAGAATCTCAAAGTTAAATCCCAAGAAGTTTTGTGGAGTCCATGCACTACACATTTAAAAAGGCTATGAACTCTCTCTTTACTTCATTATTATTGGCGAACACTCAAATAAACTCCACAATCAACAATTCCTGGGAAAAGGATTTGTATGGAAGAATGGGAGGATCCCAGCAACACATCCCAAGGTTCTCCTGGAACAAGGCACATACAATATATTGAAAGATTTGAGATTAAGTACTTACTAACAAGTGTTTTTTGAAAATTTTATATTCTCTATCAGTATACCCCTTTTAAAACTATGTTAAGTATTAATAATAAGATCTCCCCAGACTGGTCCTGAACTTTTATTCTTCTTGCCTCAGTTTCTGTGCCCAGCTATGGGTTTTGTTATGGTACTGAGGACTGAACCTAAGGGCACGCTACCACTGAGCTACATCCCCAACTCTTTTTATTTTATTTGAGACTGGGTCTCATGAAATTGCACAGAGAATTCAAATTGGCTACAAATTTGCAATACTCTGCCTCAGTATCCCAATAGCTAGAATTATAGACATGTGCTACCACCCTGATAAAGTGTACTTTTTAAAAACATTTACTATATGATTCTTAAGAAACCACAAATGGGACAGGATTGTGGCTCAATGGTAGAGCACTTGGCTAGCATGAGTGAGGCACTGGGTTCAATCCCCAGCACCACGTACAAATAAGCAAATAAAATAAAGGTATTGTGTCCATCTATAACTAAAAAAAAAAATTTAAAAAAAAGAAACCACAAGTATCCAAACTAAAGATATATACTATGCACTCACATGTATGCAGATGTTGAATATTGTTGTTTAGTCTACATCACAGAATATATATAAAAAAATTAAATTAATATAGCTGACCTTATTTGTTTAACCAAGAATACGATATTGCTTAGAAAGTCCTAATGAAAGTCCTTAATGAACTAACTTTACCCCCAACATCTTACATATAAGAAAATTCTGGCCAAAACACAAGGATTAATGTTGCAAAGCTAGACAGCACCCAAATATCTTTTTTTTTTTTAATATTTGTTTTTTAGTTGCAGTTGGACACAATACCTTTATTTTATTTATTTATTTTTATGTGGTGCTGAGGATCAAACCCAGGGCCTCACATATGCTAGGCGAGCGCTCTATTGCTGAGCCACAGCCTCAGCCCAGCACCCAAGTATCTTGACATTCTTTTCCAACTTTTTTAGACTGCAAACAAATACAGAACAGGCCTCGGAAAGATAGTTACAATTTATTTTCAGAATACACAATAAACAATCTTAGAAAACTTTGGCATCCCTTCAAAAAGTCAAAGAAAAAACATCCCTGCTCAAAGCATCTGTCCTAATAAAAATCCAAAAGAAACTTTTCAATAATATATCCATTTCAACTTGAAAACTCAACTAAAATTGGAATTCTATAAGATATTTTTTAGTAAAAAGTAGATAATTTAGAAAGCTAAAGCAGGAGGACTGCAAGTTCAAAGGCTCAACAACTTAGCGAGACCCTGTCTCAAAAATAAAATTAAATTAAAAGGACTAAGAATGAAGCTCAGTGGTAAAGCACTCCTGGGTTCAATCCCCCCCTCCAAAAAAATAAGTAGATAACGTTGTGCTAGAAAATATAGTCCTGATGGGTCTCTTGTACCCCTATAGTTACATCTTGCTGGTAAGCCAAAAATTTAAGTTCCCCTTTTACCCAGGGAATTCCACAGAGCTGTGTCTTGGGACTAAGAGAAGTAACACAGAGATTAACATCATGCTACATACTATGCCTTAAGTAATAAACTTCTTTGTCTATGACCCACAAGTCTCCTGTCTTATGCAAACATCCATAAAACAGTACACAGCTAATGCATTAACTCCTAAGTAGGGTTAAAAAAAAAAAATTCCAGACCATGTTCACGTGTTTGACTAAGATTTGTGAGAAATAATTTGTTAAAAGAGTTTATGTTTTCAAAATATATATATATCAATTATATAGCAATTAGATAGTTTCTTAGCATAATTATTAAAATTAATGCAATGTAATAATGTCCAGTCTTACATATTTTATTCATTACCCTAACTTTTCTTTATAAAATATGTTCCTTAAAAATTTTTTTAATTATTTTCTACCATCTTCTCTCATTTCTAGGCCAGTCAGCACATCTCTAAGAATTAAATAGTTTTCTTTTGTTTATGTTTCATCTATTCTAACAAGGAAGAAATTAATAAAGACCCAATCCTGCCATCAAGAAAGGTAGGAGCCGAGCATGGTGACACATGCCTATAATCCCAGCAGCTCAGGAGGCTGAGGCAGGAGGATGGAAAGTTCAAAGCCAGCCTCAGCAACTTAGCAAGGCCCTCAGCAACTGGTGAGACCCTGTCTCTAAATAAGATATTAAAGAAGGCTGGATGTGGCTCAGTTGTTACACCAAAGTCCAAAGTCAGCCTCAACTATTTAGAAAGCCCCTGTCTCAAAATAAAAAATAGAAAAGAGCTGTGGATGTGGTTTAGTGCCCTGGGTTGAAGCCCCAGTGCTCCAACCACAAAAAAAAAAAAAAAAAAAAAAAAAAAACCCAGCTAGGTTTAACCTGATTTAAACATTACACAATACATATACAAGGCACCACATAAACATGTACAAGTTTTATGTTTTAACACATCAGTTAACTACAAATTTAGTTTTGGGGGCTGGGGTTATGGCTTAGTGGTAGAGTGCTTGCCTAGCACGCATGAGGCCCTGGGTTCGATCCTCACCACATAAATATAAAATGAAGATATTGTGTCCACCTAAATAAAACTAAATAATATTTTTTTAAAAAAATTAGTTTTAAATTTTAAACAGTTGTAAGCAAAGTGGCTTCTCACAGTGAACATATAAAAAGAAATGAAACAATTACAAACATTAAATAAAACAATATTTAACTTGTTTTACTTTAAATTAGCAAGACTAGCCAAACACAGTAGCACACACCTGTAATCTCAGCAACTCAGGAAGCTAAAGCAGGAAGAACCCAAATTCAAGGCCAGTCTCAGAAACTTAGCAAGGACCTAGGCAACTTTGCAAGACCCTGTCTCAAAAGATAAAAAGGGATGGGAATGTGATTCAGTTATTAAGCGCCTCTGGGTTCAATCCCCAGCACCAAAATAACAACAAAACAATAATAAATTAACAACATTAATCAACTTAATTTTTCAAAATAATCAAATCTCATTTTGATTTCTATCCTTAAATAGTTGTAACTTCATTTTCTCCCCAAACACTCCATTTATTCACTCTTAATATTGAATCATTATAGAAATTTAACGGACAAGGCCTCCATGGCACAGAGTCCTACTGCTGTTTTTTTTTTTTCCTTGCTTTTGACATGAGACTGGTGAATATGTGAAAAATTGGTAGATATTTTACCAATAGTCAAATCTGAGGTAGACTAGAACAGAAATATTAGTAACATGGGCTATATCATCTTTTGATTGTTGAAACAGATACTGGGATTTATTACCCCTCCCCTCTAACCCATTTTGTCCCACTGTCCAAGATATCATATTTGCCCACTGTCCCTTTTTACTGGGCAGTTTATATATGTAAAAGACAATAATGTCCCATTGTCTTTTTATAGGACAATGTCTTTTTAAGATAGGATTTTGTAAATTGCCCACGCTGGGATCTTCCTGCCTCTCAAATAGCTGGCATTATTGGCATGCACCATTGCGCACAACTCATCTTACTTTATACTATCTTTCTACCCAAAAATCTCACCTTCCGTCGCAATGGTCTGACCTCCTGGTATGATCGAAATGTTTTGGGTCCCTTTAAAATTAATGAAACCTATCCCTGTGGTGATAGTTATTAGGAAACAGGGTCTTTTGGAAGGCAATTAAGTCTTAATTGGTGAATGGGATCAGTGAAAAGGCACCATCTAAGTACCAAAAAGCCATCAACCACCAGAAATGAAATCTGTTGGTGCCTTGATCTTGGACATCCCAGCCTCTAGACTTGTGAGATAAATTTCAGTTGTTTACCCAGTCCATGGTATTTTGCTATAGCAGCCAGAGCAGATTAAGACAGCTCTCAAGACAAGGCCTTTCTTAACTTTCAAAACTCCTATCACATCCTCATCTCCCCATCTTCACTCTCCATGTTCTCGCCACTTAGGTTTTTGTTTTGTTTTCTTATGTACTCAAACATGCCAGTCTCTGTCCTGCCTTTTGTCTTTAACAACAATACTCCTTCCCATTGTTCCTGAAGCTGTTGACTTCCAACCTTTCAGATCTCAGCTCAAATCACCACTTGTCCTCACAAAGTCCTCCCCTGAATATACTATGTGAGTAACAACTTCTTCCCTCCTTACACTCTATCATATTACCCTGTTTATTTCCTCTACAGTTTGGTCATAATCTATAATTATCTTGTTTATTTGTAATATTGCAGTAAAGAAGACAGATCTTTAAAATAAGGACATTTCCAAAAACGCAAAAAGACTTGTTTTATGCCCCGAAAAACAGTACAATACCAGCCACATAGCAGTCACTCCAGTGAATAAATTAATCACATGAGTACTATCATGTTATTTCTTATTCATATGTGATTGCCTTTATTCTAACAGATTTTAAGCTCTCTGGGGGTAGTACTAGGCTTATATTTCTTTATCTCCCTCCCAAGGCTTCTAACATAATATTGAGCCATATATTAAAAGGAAAAAATTAAATTTTAAAAATTTATTTAAAACATTGTTGACTAAATAATAATATGGGAGGGAAGTATGAGCTTTTCAAACTTTTTTTTTATTG
>NW_026000082.1:38632295-38637759 GCF_001458135.2 Marmota marmota marmota
CTTTTTTTTTTTTTTTTTAGTTGTTGACAGACCTTTATTTTATTTATTTATTTATATGAGGTGCTGAGAACCGAACCCAGTGTCTCACACATGCCAGGCAAGTGCACTAATGCTGAGCCCCAGCCCCCGCCCAATACAGATCTACTTTTAAATGGGCAAAAACAGAACAAAAACCTTTCCTTAGAAAAGCAGCATCCCAAAAAAGTACACATGCACCACACTGTGCCTGCAACTGTATCAGAGTCAAATCCTTAATGTAAACAATCCTATACTCCTTGGTTTTGGATTAAAATATGCCTCTAATTCTGAACAACTCATTTAGATTTTTTTTACTCTGGTACTGACAATTGAACCCAGGGAGCACTCAACCACTGAACTACATTCTCAGTTCTTTTTTTTTAAAATTAGTTATTGATGGACCTTTATTCATTTATTCGTTTATATGTGGTGTTGAAAATCAAACTCAGTGCCTCACACATGCTAGGGAAGCGCACTACCACTGAGCCACAACCCCAGCACATTCTCAGTTCTTTTTAATTTTTTATTTTGAGACATGGTCTTGCTAAACTGCCAAGGTTAAACTTGCCATCTTCCTGCCTCACTCTCCTGAGTTCTTGGAATTACAAATGTGCACCACCACACCAAGTTCTTTTAGATTTAAAATCAATTAAAGGGGGCTGGGGATGTGGCTCAAGCGGTAGCGAGGTTGCCTGGCATGCATGCGGCCCGGGGTTCGATACTCAGCACCACATACATACAAAGAAGTTGTGTCCACCGAAAACTAAAAAATAAATATTAAAAAATTCTCTCAAAAATAAAATTTAAAAAAATAATAATAAAATAAAATAAATTAAAGCACATAATGTTAAGGAATCACATAACTGCAAATAATTATCTCCAGAATTTAAAAGTTGCTTCTACCAGGCACAGTGGCATATATATAATCCCAGTGATTCAGGAGACTAAGGCAGGAAGATCACAAATTTAAGCCTGGCCTCAGCGACTTAGCAATACCCTGTCTCAAAATAAGAAATAAAAAAAGACTGGGGATGTAACTCAGTGGCAGAGTGCCCCCTGGGTTCAATCCTCAGAACCGCAAAAGGAAAATTTTTAAAAAAAAGGTAAACTTTTAAAGAAATAGGATAAGGGATAGGGATGTGGCTCAGTGGTAGAGCACTTGCCTAGCGTGGGCAAGACCCCAGGGTCAATCTCTAGCATCATAAAAATCAAATAAAAATAAAGAAATAGAGTAACCCAAACCAAGTTCCTAGTCCCAACCCTTATAAAGTTCCCCATTCCATCTCTCTTGAATAACTGGTAACAGCAATATAATATGTGAAATAACTGTTCTGTTCATGGTTGTGATTTAACTAGAACCAAGGACACCTGTTAAGGATAATATATCATCACTTCCATGTAATAT
Organism: Marmota marmota marmota; assembly: GCF_001458135.2. Lineage (NCBI taxonomy): Eukaryota > Metazoa > Chordata > Mammalia > Rodentia > Sciuridae > Marmota > Marmota marmota. Next base: position 38,633,719 of record NW_026000082.1, read on the forward strand.
ATACGAGGGAGGGAAGTCAATCTAAAAGATGAGGACTTGACTTTTTCAGGATGGAATAAGGGGATTTGGGGCAGTATGTTAAAGGAAAAACAGCAAAACTATATACCACATTATAAAATACAAAGAAAGGGCTGGGGATGTGGCTCAAGCGGTAGCGCGTTCGCCTGGCATGCGTGTGGCCCGGGTTCGATCCTCAGCACCACATACAAACAAAGATGTTGTGTCTGCCAAAAACTAAAAAATAAATATTTAAAAAATTCTCTTTCTTTAAAAAAATAATAAAAAATAAAATAAAATACAAAGAATTATGTCATACCACAAGATCCTAAAAAAAATTACATATGTGAACAATTACTAGGAAAATTTTTAGAGCAAAAATATAAAACAAATTATTTGAATCACAAATGGAACAGCTAATTATAGAACTTTCAGAATGATAAATATTGGCTTTGAAGTACTGTAAACTTTGCAGAATACTAGAAAACAAATTACTCAAACTAGGACCAATGACCCAAGAAGAGAAGAAATTGGAGACAATGACTCCATTTCAAAATTTCCTTTGCAGCCAGGGGACAATCAATTCTTCAGTCCCAATACTGGTCTCCCTTCTAACACACCTTGCCTAATTTTAACTTGAGATGAAGCTACACCCCAAAGATCTCTTTCATATATATCAGGTTCGGTTCCATCTCAAGAAAGTCCAAACTAAAGTACTTGTACAATTCTTCTGTGAGGTTTAAGCCAAAGCAATAATAAATCCTATGTGTCTCTACCATTCACCTGTATTAGAAACTTAAGGGAAATTTTATTTCTACTTTTCTACTCATAGCAAACATTAATTGACACCCCCAACAGCCTTGGACATAATGGAGATTACTAATCCACCATTTTCTCAAAACTTTAAATTTTTCCATGGTAGGGGCTGGGGATGTGGCTCAAGCAGCAGCACGCTTGCCTGGCATGCGCGGGGCACTGGGTTCGATCCTCAGCACCACATAAAAATAAAATAAAGATGTTGTGTCCACCGAAAACTAAAAAATAAATATTAAAAAAAATTCTCTCTCTCTTTAAAAAAATAAAAAAATAAAAAAAATCCATGGGAAAGAAAAAAAACTTCATCAAACAAGCATAAGAAATACCAAGCTAAACAGATTCTCTGATGATCTAACTTCTCTGAATTTTTAATAAACTTACATACATTATGAATTCCAAGATCAGGATATAATAAGTAGAATTTCTAATTTATTTGACACCCAAACCCATAGAAACATCTTTTAGGTATTATGAAATACACTAAACACAGGCACTATTCTAACAATTAAAATTATCCCCTACCTCCATATTTAGAAATTTACAAACTATTACAATGATTGAACATTCCCTTTTGCCCTATAATGAACAGGGCAAATAAATAACATAACCCAAAATAATTCATACATTTCCTAGCTTACATTTTAGGAATATATTTGTATACTCTGTGAAACAAAGGAAGATATTAGACATTGTTTAAATCCTAGCCCTGATATTAACAGAAAATATCCATTTATTTCAAGTTATCTGATAAATAAAAATTTACATTTTAAAATATAATAATTTATTTTAAAATCTTACTTTTGGGGTTGGGGATATGGATCAATGTGTTTGCCTACCATGCACACAACCCTGGGTTCAATCCCCAGCACCACAAAATATAAAAATAATCTGTTAATCTTAAACCCTACAATAAAAGTATGTTTTTTCTGGAAAAAAAAAATAAGTGATACATAGATGGTTCAATTTCAGAAGAGCTCTAAAACAGAGCTCCTCTCAAAGCATTCAGCTAGTAAAACAAGTACTAGTAGTTATAGTAATTATATTATGATGAAAGTGTATGAAACAGGGTTGGGGGGGTTGGGGGGACGGGGGGGGGGCTAGTTTACCAGAGACTGAACCCAGGGGTGCTCAACCAATGAGCTACATCCCCAGCCCTTTTTATACTTTATTTAGAGAAAAGTTCTCACTAAGTTGCTGAGGCTGGCTTTGAACTCAAGTTCCTTCTGATCCCGATGAGATTATAGGCATGTGCTACCACACCAAGTCCAGATATTATTCTTCAAAAAAAAAAGTATTCTTTTAATTTTCCTACTCTTCTTCATCTGCTTTTAACAGATTAAAAAACAAACCAAAAATATTACAAATAAACTGCCTACTAAGAGAACAAATGGGGGGGCCGGGGTTCAGCGGTAGAGCACTCCCCTAGCATATGCGTACCCTGGGTTCGATCCTCAGCACTGCATAAAAATAAATAAAGGTATTGTATCCAACTACAACTAAAAAATAAATACTTTTAAAAAATTCTTTAAAAAAAAGAGACAAAGGGACTGAGCTTAAATATTGCTTATTCTTTCTTCTAAATTTATGTTCTTCTCACACTCATTTTAGCACTAATACAGTATTCCTTTATTCCACCACAACTTCTTCCTCTGATTTCACTTGTTCTTCCTTTGAACTGTTCTCTGACAGCTTTTCTCTTTTCAGTAACAAATACTGATAATCTCTTCACTGAAAGGATAGCTTTATAGCTAACAATATAATAGATGGCTTCAGACTGCCACCTGGGAGGAAGAGGATGGACACAGGTGTACCTGAGATACTGATCCCCCAGCTCTCCTGGCATACTGAGTCTCCTCTGACCAGCAAGAACAGCCTCTCCATTTACCCTAGGGTGGCATACAGATACCCTTCTATAGCTACTTTGATTTGAAAAGGGTTGGGAAGCATTACTCTAGAGCATATACTGCACAAAAATAATGCTGGTGAATTTCTCCTACACCCAATAGTTTAAGAAAAAGGAAACATATTAGGGAAATAAATTCAATGTATTCCTTGAAGAATAGCAATAATTTTTCAGGATGGCAGCTTAAGTATTAGTTATTAACATTTCTCCCCTGAGATTAGAGATGTGGCTTATTTTTACTTCATTTATTTATTTTGGTACTGGAGATTGAACCCAGGGGTGCTCTCCCACTGCACTGAACTACATCCCTAGCCCTTTTTTGAGACAAGGTCTTGAACACTAAGCAAACTTTCGATCTTCCTGCCTCAGTCTCCCAAGCAGCTGGAATGGGCTTAGAGCATAGCACCACTATGTACAGCTAGTTATGATTTATTTTAACAAAGAAACCAGAAAATACTTTTCAAGTTGGACCACCTAAATGCCAACTTTGTATTTCACCTCTAAGCTTTCATAACCAATATGAATTATCCTGATCATAAAGTTAGACCATTCCTCAACCAGAGCAACTGGTTTTCAATAAAATGTCATTTAAGTTCAAAAGTAAATTCATAAGCTAAACTAGAACTTATGATTATTACTAAGGGAAGCAATAGCACTTTAATAACTTCAAACAATTCACTAGTTCCTCATAAGGAACACAGACAAGGAGGTGATTCTACACCATAAGCAAGAAAGCATAATTCCTTTAAATGCCAAACAGAGCTGGGCACAAAGGTGCATGCCTATGATCCCAGAGGCTCAGGAGGCTGAGGCAGGAGGATTTCAAGTTCAAAGTCAGCCTCAGCAATTTAGCAAGGCCCTAAGCAACTCAGTGAGACCCTGTCTCTAAACAAAATACAAAAAAGGGCTGGGGATATAGCTCAGTTAAAGCACCCCTGGGTTCAATACCCAGTACCAAAAAAAAAAAAAAAAAAGGCAAGCATAATTCCTTTAAAAGCCAAACAGGCTTCAGATTCATTTTCAAATTAAAATCCTTGCAATTCTTACATGGCCTAAAAGAAACCTGGCTATCCTTCAGTAGAGGGGAAAAAATAATGCACCCAACATTGTTTCTGAAATACCTTACAACATCACCATAGCAGTTCCAGTTTCGAAAAGAATGCTTCAAAACTTAATACACGGGGACTAGGGATCAGCAGTAGTGCACTTGCCTGGCATGTGTGAGGTTCAATACTCAGCATCACATATAAATAAATAAATGAAATAAAGGTCTATTAACAACTAAAAAAAAAGGTCAAATTAAAAAAAAAAAAAAAAAAAAATGC
>NW_026000082.1:38639287-38644397 GCF_001458135.2 Marmota marmota marmota
AAAAAAAAAAAAAAAAAAAAAAAAAAACATGCTGGGGCTGGGGCTCAGTGGTAGAGTGCTTGCCTGGCATGTATGAGGCACTGGGTTCAATCCCCAGCACCACATAAAAAAACTAATAAACAAAATAAAGGTATTGTGTCCATCTACAACTAAAAATATTTTTTAAAAAAAACAATACAGGGGCTGGGGTTGTGGCTCATTGATAGAGAGCTCGCCTACCGCATGCGAGGCCCTGGGTTCGAATCTCAGCACTACTTAAAAAAAATAAAGGTCATGACAACTACAACTAAAAATAAATATTTTTTAAAAATTCAAATTATAAAAATAAATAATAAAAATTTTAAGAATACAAATAAAAATAACGCAGGGATTGCTAAAATACAGTCTGACTCAGAAAAACTGGGATGGATCCTGAGATTTCTAATGAGTTCCCAGGTGGGCTTATGTTCCCAGCTGGGTCCATAGACCATACGTATATTGCCTATCTGATTCCTCACATCTTACTTCTATCATATTGGTAAAGATAACTTATAAAAATGTTTATTAAAAAAAAAAAAAAGCCAGGTATGATGGAACATGCCTATAATCTCAGCTACTGGGAAGGCAGAAGCAGAAGAACCACAAGTTCAAGATCAGTCAGTCTGGGCAACTGAAAAAGGCCCTGTCTCGAAACAAAAAATAAAATGGGCTGGGAATGTAGCTCAGTGGTACAGCACCCTTGGATTCAATCCCTAGTACCACACATTTAAAAAAAAAAAAAAAAAAAAAAGTGAAAAGGCAACATACCCACTTCATTTTTTTAAATTTTATGGATTTAGTCTGGGGGAGGGATGGTTATTAAAATGTTTATGTTTAGAGTAAACACAATTTCTCAAAGGTTGGAGGGGGTCTAAAAAGTTGGAATAGTGAGAGCCAACACCTATATAGCACTGTGTCACTGAAGTTAAGTACTTCACATATCAACTGATTTAATCTTCAACACTGTAAGATAGGTATTATTGCCAGCTCTATTTTATAGGAGGAAAACCAGAGTCACAAAGATGTTACTTAGACTGTGTTTAACTAATAAATGGTAAGGCTAGAATTTGGACCCAGGAAATACAGAATGAAAATCTACACTTTGAATCACTATAATAGCAGTCTATCTCCCAAGGACACACAGCGGCAGAATTAAAATGGCAAATGGAAATAAATGGCTTACTTTGAGAAATGGTGTTAAAGTGTATAGTGTTAAAGAACAAAAGCAAGGCCAAATGTGGTGGTGCACACCTGTAATCCCAGCCACCCAGGAATCTGAGGCAGAAGGATTCAAAAATTTTAGGTCAATTGGGTAACTTAGCAAGAACCTATCTCAAAATAAAAAGGGCTAGCAATGTAGGGATGGTAGAGTGCCCCTGGATTCAATCCCAGTATGGGGTTGGGGGTGACATACACAAGTGAGCAACACAGCTTAAATCAGAGGTTTTATTCAGGTGACAGAGCACTTACACTTTCTGAATCCATAACTTAACAATTCATCTTTTACTGTATTAGACACCATTCTGGCCAGGTGTGATAGCACATGCCTGGAAATCCAGCTATCTGAGATACTGAGGGAGGATTACTAGAGCCCAAGAGTTGTCAACCTGGGCAACAAAGCAGTTTTTTTGTTGTTTTTTTTTTAAGTTGTACATGGACACAATATCTTTTTTTTTTTTTTTAATATGGTGCCGAAGATCAAACGCAGTGTCTCTTCCATGCGAGGCAAGAGCTCAACCACTGAGCCACAAACCCAGCCCAACATAGCAGTTACAAAAGGAAAGGAGAGAAGGAAAAGAAATTGTTTTGGAATTTTGCATAATCATAAAGCCAATAATAGGTTAAAATAATTTTTTTTTCTAAAATTGCAAGGAGGAATACCATTTTGGTGGCAAGAGATTTGATTTCACTTCATCTAATTAAGCAGTGAAAACAATGTTCTGAGCAACTAGTGAAGTATTCTGACATCTGGGATTTACAATAGCAGCAATGGCAAACACAGCTGAGATGGCATTAATAAAAAATTGTTTTAGTAAAAATCCTTTGGACTAAAGACATGAGCAACTAAAAGTAGAAACTCCTAAGAGACAAAGCATAACAGAACCAAGAATGTGATAGTGTAGAGAAGCAGCAAAACTAAGCTGTTGTTTGGAAATAAAGAAATAGAGGAAGATAAGGAAACAAATGTTAAATCAGAATAATTTTTAGGAAAATAAGCTAATCACCAAAAGAGTTTCTAAATGGTGGCAAATTGTCCACAGATAGTGCAGCTGCAGAAGATATAGGACTTAACAGATGGAGAAGGTAAAGCAGAGATTAGTAATCACCACTTCAATGGGCCCAAATATGGATATAGCTGACCAAGCACAAAACTTGTCTCAGAAAAAACAGCATGAAAGCCTAGGAAATATTCAGAAAGAGAAAATGTTAACACTCTGACATCACCAAATTCATTCATTTGATAAATATTTCTTGAAATCTATTATGTGTCTGGCAATATTCTAGGTGCTAGAAATCCGTGATGCCATACCAAGATAAAGCCCCAGTCTCTTGGAATTCACATTCTAACAGGGGAAATTACCAAATATATTTGGAAGAAAACACTGAATAAACATTATCATAAAACAATGGAGACCTTTAATATATAGGTATATAAAGAGCATAAGTGAACACAATATTAATCCTCCCTCCCTATCAGACAAAGTCTTATAGCCTAAAGTGATTATTGTCTTCATTATCCTCTAGGGATAATCAATAGAGAAATTCATTTAAAATGTATCTACAAAGAAAAGTACAATTTGATTTTTACTTTTAAGAAAGCCTGTCAATATTACAATCCAGGGGCTGAGGCTATGGCTCAGTGGTGGAGCACTTGCCCAGAATGTGTGAGGCACTAGGTTTAATCCTTAGCACCACATAGAAATAGAATAGAGGCATGCTGTCCATGTACAACTATAAAATTTTTAAAATATATATATATATATATACATATATTACAATCCAGACCAGGCAAAGTAATGGTACTTCAAAGTTTCTCAAATTTGACAGCTATTGGATCAAAACATTTTATTAGTGTAACTTTGTAGTATAAAAATAACTATAAATGCTTCCCTAATATACCATACAATTATAAGTGGAAAAAATATCCCAAAAAAGCAATATGAATCTTGAAGCAAAAACTTCAATATATGGTCTTGATGGGCTTTAAGAATCACACTAATTCACACCCACATATTACTCTAGGCTGCAACATTTGGTTTAGATTCCTAAAAAATAATTTGGTTTACTAAGCATGGGTGTTGGCCATAATATGAAAACATATTTTAGGGGTAAGGAGAGGATTTGATCCTTTCAGGCCTTAAAGAAATTAATGGGGGCTGGTGTTGTGGCTCAGCGGTAGAGTACTTGCCTGGAATGCCCGGGGCCCTGGGTTTGACCCTCAGCACCACATAAAAATAAATAAATAAAATAAAGGTATCGTGTCTAACCAAAAAAAAAAAAATTAATGGAAAGCAGCTCATTTCCCACCCTGCCACTGCCCCTGTGTACTGGAGACTGAACCTAGGAGCACTCAGTCCTTTCTATTTTGAGACAGCATTTTACAAAGTTGCCAAGACTGGCCTTAAAACTTGTGATATCCCTGCCTCAGCCTCCAGAGTAGGACATGAGCCACCACACCTGGCTAGGAGCTCATTTTTAATATTTGATTACCAATCTCTTATCTTCTTGTCTCAGTGTAAGTATTGCAAATCCAAATTATTGTTAATATAAGAGACAAATGTGTGTATATATAAATCTGTTGCAGAAGACTCAAGAAATAGATAAGTGTTCCAATTTTATGCTTCTAAAATATGATACCATGTTAAAGTTAACAAATGTATTTCAAAAGATCCAAGCTCCATACCTATCCAATCTTCTGTAACACCTACATACTACAGAAATCTGATTTCAACCTACCACTCCTTTTAAGTGTTTCTTAACAAGTAATCTGTTCTCTACATACAAATGAGTAACAATGGGAAAGCAGTTGTTCCAACAGGAGCTACCCTTGATTATAAAGAAGCATAATATAATTGGATCTCACTTGCTTTAAAATGTTAATATTACTCGGGGTTTCTTTGATTAAAAATGCAAAATTCATTTTTAGTAACAACACTAAAGTCCCCAGCAAACAAAGATTAGGCATAAAAATAACTGGTTCTCTTTTCAACATATCCTTGCCACAAAGAGGGAGCTTGAGTAGACTTGGGCTTATTCTCTACATCAAATAAGTCATTGAGAAGTCGAACAGTCTAGGAAAGCCATTTTGGACCAAGGAATTGCTCCCTCAAATAAGTTGACTGGGGACCTTAAAGTTAACGCCTAAGAGACTACAGATGGTGTGTCTTAGGTTTTATTCCCTGGCACAAACTAATTCTGAGATGTTTTAACCTTCCTGGCTTTTAACACATTTGAAGCGGCCAATAACGCAGATACCAGGATTTCAAAACCTCATGTCTGAATCCGATGTGTTTGGGAAGCCGGCAGAATGGCCCCTGGCTGATGGCCGGACCAAGTCCGCAGGAAGCTGTCTTAACTTGGTGAGCCCCTGACTTGTAGGAGTTAAAACTCTCACCCCTTATATACTGAGATGACGTAATCTTCCACACTGCATTTCTCTTGGACTTAAAGGGGAGGTGGGGGGGAACGAACAAAGAAAATTTCCCCCTAGCAAGGGGAATTAAGGAAGCGGCCGACGAGGGTTTCGGGAGGTGGTTAGGTAACTCCCTGAAAGCGAAGCCTGAGCTGAACAAGAGCAGAGTCTGAGAAGCAAACGGCAAGACCAGGAACTCAACCCAAGGCAGGAGTCGGTGCAACCGGGGGCGCCGGGCAGAGACCCGCCCTGCCCAGCCAAGCACCGGGCGGAGCGGCGCCCGGCGGAGGCCCAGCCGGCAGCCGGGCGGACCCTCCCCGCCGCCACTTCCCCGCCGCGGTCGCAATTCCGCTCCCCTCCCCCGCCCGCCGCAAAATGTCCGCGGCGGCGCCCCGCGAAGCAGGAAGTTCACGCCGGAGCGCAGCGGGCAGGACCCAGCCCCCGAGCTCCGAGAACCGG
>NW_026000082.1:38644449-38655420 GCF_001458135.2 Marmota marmota marmota
AGCCCTATGTTGTATTTTATTTAGAGACAGGGTCTCACTGAGATGCTTAGTGCCTCACCATTGCTGAGGCTGGCTTTGAACTTCCGATCCTCCTGCCTCAGCCTCCCCAGGCAGGCGCCACCCGGTTTGCTTATTTCATTCATTCATATATATATTTTTTTTTAATTTAATTTTTTTTTTTTTTAAGAGAGAGAGAGAGGGCTGGGGATGTCTTCGGCGGACACAACATCTTTGTTTGTATGTGGTGCTGAGGATCGAACCCGGGCCGCAAGCATGCCAAGCAACCTCGCTACCGCTTGAGCCACATTCCCAGCCCCTATATTTTTTTTTTTATTATATTTATTCACCTGTCTTCCCTGACACTGTGCAAGCTGCGGGAAAATAGAGATCTTCCCTTTTTCATTCACAGATGCATTCTAATGATGGAGAAAATAACTTATTTTAATAATATTTCACATATTTGGCCAAGAAAGTCTCCTAACTCCAATATAGCTGATCTAATAGTCATGTGTTTTTTTTAGGTGTACATAGACACAATATATTTTATTTGTTTATTTTTATGTGATGCCAGGGATCGAACCCAGTGCCTCACGCATGCTAGGCAATCTTTCTACCACTGAGCCACAATCCCAGTCCTAATAGTCATGTTTTCTTTTGTATTTTTTAATTACAAGAGCAACTACATTTTTTAGTGTTTATTACAGGCCTGATGCTAACAGTTTTCCATGTGGTAATAGATTATTTATTTATTTCTTTGTGTACTGAGGATTGAACCCAGGGATGTTTTACCACTGAACTACATCTCCAGTCCTTTTTATTTATTTTGAGAGAGGTTCTCACCAAATTGCTTAGGCTGATGAACTTGAAAAATCCTCCTGCCTCAACCTCCCAAGTAACTGGGATTACAAGTGTGCAACCACCAAGCCCAGTAATAGTTACTAATTTAATACAACCAACCTGTGAGTTAGGAAGTATCACCCTCGTTTTGTGGATGCATGAATTGATTCTCAGAGGCATTAAGAGACTTGCCTAAGGTCATCACAGCAGGCAGTGGCAGAGCAGGGACTTGCTCTGCAGAGTCTGGCTCTAGTCGACAACTATGATATCACACCACCCAGCATAATTTTTTTTAAGTCTTTTTTTTAGTTGTAGTTGGACACAATACCTTTATTGTATTTATTTTATTTTTATGTGGTGCTGAGAATTGAACCTGCGTCCCACACGTGCTAGGCGAGTCCTCTACCGCTGAGCGACAATCCCAGCCCTCAGCATATTTATTCTAAAGAAATCATAAGCCTGGGCTGGGGATGTGGCTCAAGTGGTAGCGCACTCGCCTGGCATGCGTGCGGCCTGGGTTCGATCCTCAGCACCAATACAAAGATGTGTCAGCCAAAAACTGAAAAATAAATATTAAAAAAAAAAAATCCTCTCTCTCTCTCTCACTTTCTCTTTAAAAAAAAAAAGAAAGAAAGAAAGAAAGAAATCATAAGCCGGTCTGGGATTGTGGCTCAGCGGTAGAGCTCTTGCCTACAGCGTGCAAGGCCCTGGGTTCGATCCTCAGCATCACAAAAATAAATAAATAAATAAATAAAGGTATTGACAACTACAACTAAAAAATAAATATTAAAAAATATATTTAAGGGACTGGGGTTGTGGCTCAGTAGTAACGTGCTTGACTAGCATGCGTGAGGCACTGGGTTCGATTCTCAGCACCACATACAAGTAAATAAAATAAAGGTCCATCAACAATTAAAAAATACTTTTAAAATATATATTTTTTAAAATAAATCATAAGCCTCTGTGTAGTACCACACCTAATGATACCAACTGTGAACATGTTGGTATACATGTTTTCACAGTATGCATTTTTCTATGGATATACATTTATTGCAGAAAAATAAAACTGTAAGCTCCTTCTCTCACTCAAAAACTACACTATGGACGTCTTTCCAAGTCAAATAAAGCATCATTTGTAATGGCTCATTCTACTATGTGGGCATTACAATATTTACTCAATCTCCTACTGTTGGAATTTAGTTTGGGCTATTATAAAATTCTTTTTCATTGCTGGTAATCAAACCCAAGTCCTTCTCCATACTAAGCAAATGCTCTGCCCCTGAGCTGCACCACCTCTAGCCCAGGCTACTGTGATTTTTGACTATCATAAATGTATAAGCTTAGTTTCTTAAACTGCAGGGGGATGTGGTGTTTCCTTCCACAAGGCACTGCCCTTTCCTTCATCCCATGTCACAAAATCCCATGAATGTTCCCAAACAAAATCTGCCCTTTCCCTAGTAGCAGTATCGGCTATTAGGCTTTTCCTGCCTTTATTCTGAGGACAGGAACTCACTTAGCACTTCGTTAGGTTTTTGTCAGTCTCTCCTTGACATTTCACTGACCCCAATTAGAAAGGTGTTACTATTTGACCCCAACCTCTGCTGTGCTGCCAGCCCAGACTCCAGCTTCTCTCTCCTAGTAACTGGGGAGCCGCCCGTGAGCCTCCAGCTCCCCTTTGCCTGTGGATCGCATTCCAATCTCTCCTGAAGGAGCCCCTGCCTCCACTCTCAATCCAAGTACCACTAGAAGAGAAGACCCTGTCCCTATATGCAGGGACAAACATGTGACCCAGGCTTGGCCAATCAGAGCACTGTAGAAAGACCCTTTGCCACTGCATTTCAACAACTGGCATGTGATCCAATAAGCTCCAATTATGGAACTTGGACAGAACTGTCCAGTTCAATGGATCTATTTGCTGGGAGCTGTGTGTGATGGTGGCACTACTGGCAGCCAGCTTCCCATAGGGAGGAGAGAGTCTGCCTGAGAATGAGACCAAGGCAGAGGGGGGAAGCAGAGCAGAGAGACGGAGATGAGATGTAAAACCAAGTCCTAGTAACCTTGCATGAGCCACTGGGTCCAGTCTTGCTTCAGTTTTTGGTCATATGAGCCTTAAAATTCCCTCTGCTGCCTGAACCAGGTGGAGTTACGTTTCTCTTACAATCCAAGATTCTACAATCCCTGTCCCCCAGGGGCCCTGTGTAATATGTCACTACCCTCTGTGCAGAGAACTCCCAGATCTCTACCTCCTCCAGCCCCTGTTCTCACCCCCATTTCCAAATCCCCAGCTTCTCCGAGGTTCCACGAGCATCGTCAAGTCTGTCCTCCATTCCTATCTTCTGCAGGTGCTACAGGACCTCTATTTGTACTTGGCTCCTGTACCCTTGACATCCAAGGGAACCCAACCTTTTCTGCCTTGTAGACTCTATGTCCATGAAACTCAGGTCCAGTCTCTAGAGGCTTCCTTTAAGAATCTGTGCTTTAATTCATTTTACTCAGGGAAACATTCACCTTCACAGATCTCAGCTCCAATGAGTCATTCCTTGGTTTTCTCTTTTGTCTTCAGAAGAAGATTCAAAGTTCTTTAGTTGGGCATATATACTGGGCCTCCGCAGTCTGGCACCAACTTGCTATTCTAAGTTCTTGCTATTTCCCTTTGGTATTAGCCAGGGTTCTCCAGAGAAACCAACCAATAGGATGTAAACAGATATAAAGATCCATAGACAGGCAGAGAACTGGCCTATGTAATTACAGAGGCTGGCAAGTCCCAAGGTCTGCAGGATGGGTGGGCAAGCTGGGGATCCAGGACAGTCAAGGGTTGTCATTCCAGTCCAAGTTGAAAGGCCTGAGACCCAGGAGAGCTGATGCTTAGACTCACTGTTTGAGCAGGGCACAGTGGTGCGCACCCATAATCCCAGCAGCCTGGGTGGCTGAAACAGGAAGATTGCAAGTCCAAGGCCAGCCTCAGCAACTTAGTGAGACCCTGGCTCAAAATAAAACATAAAAAGGGCTGTGGATGTAGTTCAGTGGCAAAGCACCCCTGGATTCAATCCCCAGTACCAGAAGGGAAAAAAAGAAAGAATTCGTGTTTTAGCTTGAGTCTGAAAATGAGAAAAAATTTTTTGCCTTACTTGGGGGAGGGTCAGCCTTCATGTTTTACGCAAGCCTTCAACTGATCAGATGAGGCTCGCCCACATAAGGAACAGCAACTTGCCTTGCACACTCTCTTCTAGAAACATGCTCACAGACACTCCCAACACAATGTTTGATCAAACATCTAGGCACAAATCAAGTTGACATAAAAGTAACCATCACACCTTCCCTCACACAGCTAGACTGGATTTCTTAGCATTACACATACAGGCACCATGATTTCTTAGCTCTCTGCCCCTGCTCTTGCTATCTAAAACACCTTTCCTGCTCACCCATCCTATCCGTCAAGTCCCACTCTCCTTCCCAAATGGACCATACCTTTCACCAACACTGACCCTGTGTCCCCACTCCGCCAAACTCCAATTCTTCTTTCCTTCACTGAGTAACCTGGGTCTCGGCTCAGAAGCCTCCTGGACAACCCCTGGCAACCAGTCGTTTCAAGATTTTGTATTTAAAACATACCATACTGGAATCATTCACTGGTGTCTACACCAGCGGCTGCTTGAGAGAAGCCTGGAGCTGCATTCCGTGCCAAATGGCAAAGACCACAAAGCCGCTGCCATCTATCTCCTGGAACCTGCCAAGGTTCACTAAAGGGGAAGAGGATCTACCTCAAAGACGCAGTTCTCTGTGGTCTGCAGTTTTAGAATTTATGTGAGAAAATCCTAATTTAAGGCTTTCAATGTGATTCATAGGCAGCAAAACTAGAAAAAAAAAAAAGGATGAAGAGATTATCCTAAAAACCGAGCTACTGGCCACATCTAAAGGGGGTTATAATCCGGAAGGGAGGGGGAGGGGGCAGTGTTGGCAACATCCATGACCTGGGTGATGCATGGGTATTTGTTTCATAATTATTTGTTATACTTGGGCGTTTTATGTGCTTTTCTCATGTGTAGTAATTCATAAAAATGAAAGTTAAAAATAATAGCATTGTGGGCTGGGGCTGTAGCTCAGGGGCAGAGCACTTGCCTAGCATGGTGTGAGGCACTGAGTTCAATTCTTAACACCACATAAAAATAAACAAATAAAGGCATTCTGTCCATACACAACTATAAAATTTAAAAAATAATAATAATAGCATTAAAACAAAATCTCTCAGCTTGAAACTGTGGTGAACCCCTATAATCCCAGCAACTCAGGAGGCTGAAGCAGGAGGATCACAAGTTCAAGGCCAGCCTCAGCATCTTAGAGAGGCCCTAAGCAACTTAGGGAGACCCTGACTTAAAATAAAAAATAGGGGCTGGGGATGTGGCTCAAGTGGTAGCGCGCTCGCCTGGCATGCATGCGGCCCGGGTTCGATCCTCAGCACCACATACAAAGATGTTGTGTCTGCCAAGAACTAAAAAAAATAAATATTAAAAATTCTCTCTCTCTCTCTCTCTCTCTAAAAAAAAAAAAAAAAGTTTAAAAAAAAAATTTTTAAAAAGTGGTAGCGCACTCACCTGGCATGCATGAGGCACTGGGTTCGATCCTCAGCACCATATAAAAATAAAATGAAGATATTGTGTCCACCTAAAACTAAAAAATAAATATTTTTAAAAAATTAAAAATAAAGGGCTGGGGTTGTGGCTCAGTGGTAGAGTGCTTGCCTGGCACGTGTGAGGCACTGGGTTTGATCCTCAGAACCATATAAAAAATAAATTTAAAAAGGTATGTGTCCATCTGCAACTAAAAAAATTAATAAAAATAATGTCTCTCTTGTTAAAAGGCTAATATCCTTGCATGAAATCTGTATAAATAAGTCTTGAGCTGCACCTTCATCCTGACTGCTCTGGCCGCTCATGGGCCAGGCCTTGCAGCGATCCCCAACCTGCTGCTGGGACTCCAGAAATGTTCCTGTTTGGTGGCCATACTTTAAGGGGCTCTCACTGAGGGACTCCTTCTTGTGCAGCCCCCTGCTATGTCCGTGTTCCATATCATTATGCTTGCTCAGAGACCTGAACCCTTCTTGGAGTTGAAGAAAGGGGAGGAACTGACCAAACCTGTTTCGTTCCTGACTTTTCTCTAACTGGTCCAGGCTTGCCTCCCTCATCTCAGTTACACCTCTCCAGTGCAAGTGATCTGTGTCACTGCAGATAGGTGGATGAGTTGGGACAGGGGAGGGAAGAAAGTCTACCAGTAACAGAACTCCATCCCCACCCCTGCAAGGTTTGGTAAGAATCCACAGCCAGGTGTGGTGGTACACACCCGTAGTCTCAGAAACTCAGGAGGCTGAGGCAGGAGGATCCCAAGTTTGAGGCCAGCCTCACCAACCTAGTGAGGCCCTAAGCAATTAGCAAGACCCTATCTCAAAAAAAAAACAGAGTATCACATGTCACAACTTCAGCTTGAAAACAATCTAGAATTGCTCATGTTGGCTGGTTGGTCAGGAGCATGTTGTAGTCTATATTCAATAGTTAGTGTGTCTTTCGTTCTCAGTGCCTTGGATACAAAGAATGACATTCCCCTCTTATTAATGCCTTCAATGGATTAATGGATTTCCCCTCCCTTGGGATAAAATCCAAAGCTGTGACCTACAAGGCCCTCGGCAACCGGCCCTTGTCCATCACTCCATCCTCAAGTAGACCCCGCACTCTCTGGGCTCCAGCCACACTGCTCTCTTCAATGTCCTTAGACATCCTGGGTTTATTATGCCTGCCTCGATGCCTCTGCACATCCCTGCTGCTTTCTACCTGCAGATCTTTGCTCAATGCCATCTCTTCCAGAAGAGCTTTTCCAACCACTATCACCTCACGCTGCCTTATTTCCTTCCTCAAGTTTATCACTACCTCCATATTGTCTCACTTTTTAGTTTTCTTAGTATCTCTCTCCTCCTACTAAAAAGTCAATTCAGGGGTTTCCTTCACCACTGGACCCTCAGTGCCAGAACATAGTGCACACTGAATATGTCTCTGTTGTGGAAACACAAGGAAATGAAAATCTATGCGCTACTCAAGGAACTAAGTTCTCACAGTGAGGCAAACAAGATTTAAATCTTTGGACAGATGTAGGGGAATGAGGAAAGCAGAGCACTCACAATAGTCACAGCTGCTGCTTATTAAGTTCTTCTTCTGCTTCAAGCACTGCTCTAAGTATTTAATATGTATCAGCTCACTTGAAATTCAGAGAACTCTGAAATAGGAAAACTGATCAACCAAAATCAGGCATGGAGAGGTTGGTAACATTTGCCATCATACAGCTGAAAGGTGGAGGAGCTGGGATTCAGACTCACAGGTGACCAAGGAAGGTTTTCCCAAAGGGGGAAGGTTTGATCTGGGTCTCAAGAAGGTGCCCAGACTGGGTGGGCCAGGAGAGGGCACGCCACATCCTTGCAGAAAGAACTGGCATGTCCAGGTGCCCAGGCATGGAAAACAGGATGCTCGACGTCATCAACCCAGCACAAGAAGCCACATACGAAATGATCTCACTGGTTCAGAAACAGGAAACTCTACTCTAGGGCAGTTAGAAATGCAGAAATCATATTAAAGAGCAGTTATCTCTCAGAGGATTAATGGCTGGAGGAGGACATGAGGAAATATTCAGATTTTTGCTATTGTTGTTGTTTTCATTTTGGAGACTTGGTCTCACCATGTTGCCCAGGTTGGCATGGAACTCACAAACTCAAGCAATCCTCCTGCCTCGGCCTCCCAAGTGGTTGGGACTACAGGCATGTGCCACTATGTCTGGGTCAACCTTCTATATTTCGATCTGGAGGGCAGCTATTCCAATATGCCCACTTCTACAAATTCATTGAGCTGTTAAGATTTGTGTACTTTACAAGAGGCATGCTATATTTAAATTGTTAAAAAACGAAAGATCACTACAGCAATAGTAATGACCTAAAAAACAAAACGCTTGTGATTTGCCAAGATGTAGATGTTTGGGAGTCTTGACAAGATTTGACTGTGCAAAAGATAATCCTAGGGGAAAGGGAGGCAGGGGGAGTGGGAAGGCAGGACAGGATCTGTAGAAATCAGGACTGAGAAGATGAGGCTGGCTTGGCAGAGGGGCTCAGAGGAAAGAGCAAGATCAGACAGATGGGGAAGAATGACTCAGTCCTCCCCTCACCAAGCAGACTCAGGTACGAGAGTACTTATGGAGGTCTTCTGTTCCTCCAGTGCTGTGCCAGGCAGGATGGCCTTACCTGGGAACGAGACAGGGACAAAGCCAATATAGGAACTGAAGCTCAGAGAGGTGACACAACTTGTCTGAGATCATACACCTCATTAGTGGAGATGTGACCACTGCTAGGGACTTCTCATTTGTGCTCCTAAGATAGGGCTCCAAAACACTGTGGGCCCAGCCGGGGGTGGAGTTTGGAGGGAGGAAGTGCAGGAGGCCCAGGCTGTTTTGGTGGTGGTGGTGGCTTCCTGCCCAGGAGCCACACCCAGCTTCAAAATCATCATTCTAAGCACTCAAGGTTGTTGCTAAGCACCAAAGGGGCCCTTGAGCTTTTAAGCAGAGCCAGCCAAGGGCAGTTAACCTCACCTCATTGCAAGGTCAGGTGCTGACAGAGCAGGAAGCAGCCTCCTGAGTGAAGCCTCCCCCCCCCCATTTTTGTTTTATTTTTACCTCCATCCCCAACCCACCCACAGGAATTAGTGGTCCCATTCTTTGTTCCCTCCCCAATGTAACATTTAATGGTCACCCATTTACTACAGTTAATTACGTTCACTAGAAAGAAAAGCCGTAAGTCAGGTGGCAGCCACGTGTCCCACAAATGTCAGGCTGTGTGCTGAGATCAGCCCTGCGCAGGCCCTATGTCAGATGACAGAAATGCAGATTCCCTCTTGGAGGAGCTCACAACCTGCCAGGGGACAGAAAGGAGAGGGTGTGCTGTAGTGTAATACCCAGAACAGGGATGGCACATCAGGTACATAATGCATACGTGCTGAATGAACAGGGACTGAGAGAGAACGACAACTAAGGTGTTACTGGAACGCAGGGGAGGACCTCAAATGTAGGTTCAAAGCAGAAATCAAAGAAGGCTTCATTAAGGTCACCAGGTTCATATCATAAAGAACGAGGGGCCCGGGTACAGTTCAGGGGTAGAGCAGTTTCTCAGGATGTGCGAGACCCTGGGTTCAACTCCTAGCACTGAAAAAGAAAGACAGGCAGGCTGGCCAGCACGGTGGGCTGTGCTGTAGTCCAAGCTACTCAGGAGGCTGGGCAAGAGGATCACTGAGCCCAGGACCACAATCAATCCCAGGAGTTGAAAGCCAGCCTGGCATCATAGTGAGATCACAACTCGAAAAAAAAAAAAAGAAAAAAGAATAGGAGTAGGCTGGCAAAGATGCGGGAGGCAAAGTGGAGGGACATTCTGGGCCAAGGGAAAATGCCCAATAAATGCACAGCAGTGGGTGGGAAGAAAATGTTTAGAAGAACAGTCAGGCCATTGTCAAGTGCCTTGCACTGAGCCACCTATGGAAACTGACCACACATGATATTCCTGGGAAGGCCAGCTGCACCAGAGTCCTCCAGCCACCACCCCCATCGTGGTGGACTCCTCGTGGCCTCCATGTCCCCTGGAGCTGGCTTCCTCCCAGCAGCCAGGGCCTGGCACCCACTCACTGCTCAGGGAGTAGCTGCCCAAGAGATGACATGTTTTTCCATGTCACCAGTAGGTCACTAGGAATCTCAGGTTACCTGTCCTCCCAGCACCAGCTTTCACTGCAGCCACCTGGTAGGGACATTTCTTCATCACCCTCCTCCTTCCACATCACTCGCACTTCTATAAGTTCTCGATTCTTTAGAATCAGGGTCTGGATTGACTCAAGAACACACAATCGACTGGCTACACAGACATACCAGAGCCACTCAGGGAGGGGCACTAGGTATGGGGAATTTCTCTACCCTGAATTCCAAGGGTCTCAAGACATTGGAGCTGGTCCACTCTGACATTCAGATAGTGTGGCCTATAGCAAAGGCATGAGGGGCTAGGGCCAGAAGAAATGCAGATGAACTCCAGCCTCCCCACTTCTTGTTTATGTGGGAAAAGAAATCTCATCTGGAAATTCACTTCCTTGGAAAGAACTGGTATCCCAGGGCTGTTGGGAGAAACTAGTGATGGTTTCAAAACATGGAAAACTGAGTCCTGGCTCTGTCACTCACCTCTCTAAACCTCCCTTGTGCTTCAAAGGTGTGACTCCATGCCTAAATCCTGACCTTGCACTTCCTATTGGAAAGCCGAACAAGGCGACATTAAACAGCTGCAAAGTAAAGAAAGCAAATCTCGGGGCTGGGGATGTGGCTCAAGTGGTAGCGCGCTCGCCTGTCATGCGTGCAGCCCGGGTTCGATCCTCAGCACCACATACAAACAAAGATGTTGTGTCCGCCGATAACTAAAAATAAATAAATATTAAAAAAAAAAAATTCTAAAAAAAAAAAAAAAAAAGAAAGCAAATCTCTCTATATTGGTAAGCAAAAGACCACTAGGTCTCACCGGGCAATAAAGAAATTTATGGCACAGGAAGTACTGAATGAACATCACCAAGGACTGGGTTATAGCTCAATGGTACAGTGCTTGCCTAGCATGTGTGTCACTGGGTTTGATTCTTAGCACCACATATAAATAAAATAAAAGTCCACTGACAACTAAAAAAATTAAAAAAAAAATATATACCAAACATGCTTATGTATTTTGTGTAAATAAAAAACAGTTATATAATGTGTGTGTATGTTTCTGCTCACATATGATTTTCTGGAAGAAACTAATAAAAAATTAATATAACAAGCTAATTAGTTTTTACTTTTATACCATACTCTTTTATATTATTGAACTTTTTTTATCCACAGGCAAATATTTCTTTCACCTTTAAAAAATGTCAGTAGGGCCAGGTGCAGTGGTGCACTCTTGTAATTCCAGCAGCTCAGGAGGCTGAGGCAGGAGGATCACAAGTTTGAGACCAGCCTCAATAACTTAGCGAGACCCTGTCTCCAAATAAAAATAAAAAGGGCTGGGGATGTGGCTCAATGTAAAGTGCCCCTGTGTTCAATCCCCAGTAC
>NW_026000082.1:38658354-38705055 GCF_001458135.2 Marmota marmota marmota
AAAAAAAAAAAAAAAAAACCAAAACATTAAACATATTACAAAGTACAAAAGAAGGAGGCATCTCGTAGAAGAAAAACTCTTGTTCCAAGCAGCAGGACACTTGTCCTAACAAGAGGGCAAAGCAATTCCTTCTGGAATTTACAGTCCCAGGAACTAAAGCTGCTCCAGCCAAAAGGAGGTCCAGTCACGGGCTTTGAAGGATTCTTATTTCAACTAGTCAAAAACAAGCTCAAAGATGGAGGCTCAGATTTCCCAAAGCCAAAGTTGGATTCTACAACAAAGAGAAGCTCTGCTTTACTTCTCACAAGCAGGCAGAGAGCCAGTGATTCTGACTCCAGGTTGACCCCTCAGCACTTGAGCGCTGAGCTTCGCAGGCAGCACAGCCTGGAACTGCTCCTCGCCAGCATCTCTCCTTCACGTGACTATCAAAATCTCAACCGCTGTTCAGCAAGCTCCCGAGATGTCTGAGGATGTCCCCGGGCCCAGCTGCAACTTCATAACAGGACTTCCTCAACCTCTCCCTGGAGGTTGAAGGGTTGAGGGAACTGCTTTGTGGCACAGCAGTGAGGGTCTCTGGAGGGAGTCCAGCAGGTTCCCATGGAACCTGAACCCAGGAAGCCAATACTAGGATGGCTTCCAGCTCCCCGGCTACCGTCTCAGTTGGTGGTGAGCTCATTTGATCACTCTGTACTTCTTTATCTGCAGCCCTAGGGAAACTTCAGTCTCCATTCTGGAACTCTGCACATATTTCAGACTCTCAGGCACAATTACAAAAGTCAAGGTCAGCTAAAACAGACCAAAAAGATCCACCCTGATCTCGCGGATCTTGTCCAGACCCAGGTTGTGTAAGCTTTCCAAATTTAACAAGGTTTTCTTAAAAAGCTACTAGAAATTTTATTTTTGTTTTCTTTTTGCTGGATCAATTGACACAACTGAGAAAATGTGTGAACGGTTTGCCAAAATGAGAAACAGCTTTGTTTTATCGTTGAGGAGGCGCTGTACCAGGGATTGAACCCAGAGGCGCTTAATCATTGAGCCACATCCCCAGTCTTTTTTAAATTTTGAGACAGGGTCTCACTAAGTTGCTTAGGGCCATGACAAGTGGCTGAGGCTGGCCTTGAACTTGCAATCCTCCTACCTCAGTCTCCCAAGTCGATGGGATTAGCAGCACTTGCCACCAACCCCAACAAAGAGAAACATGGATTTTTTTGTTGTTCTTTTTAGTTATATATTATAATAAAATCTGTTTTGGTATATTTATATAAGCACGGAATATATCTTATTCTAATTAGGATCCAAGTATTGTGAATGTATACAATGTTGAGATTCACTATGGTGTATTCACATATGTACACAGGAAAGTATAATAAATCTGACAAAAGTATCTTTCCTATTGAGAAATGTAGATTTTTTTGTTGTTGTTAAATATTTGTAGTTGTAGATGGATACTTTATTTTTATGAGGATCCAACCCAGTGCCTCACATATGCTAGGCAAGCACTCTGCCACTGAGCTACAGCCCCAGCCCCAAGAAGAAACGTAGGTTCTTAACAGCAGAAAGAATGAATGACCTTGCTTGCACTTCCTGGCATTCTATCTGACATTAGGCTACAACAGTGAGAATCATATACACACACAGGAGTGGGACTTTAAAATCATGGGTGCTCGCTTCTTCCAGCCATCTTTACAAAACATTTTCCAGACCCATAAAACAATTGATAAAGA
The DNA here is from genome assembly GCF_001458135.2 of Marmota marmota marmota. Taxonomy (NCBI): domain Eukaryota; kingdom Metazoa; phylum Chordata; class Mammalia; order Rodentia; family Sciuridae; genus Marmota; species Marmota marmota. Next base: position 38,660,079 of record NW_026000082.1, read on the forward strand.
TGTACCAAAACAGAGAAAAACTCCCCATCTACTCTACAATCTGTTCTACCTCCCTACAACTCTCAGAGCTACTTAGAAGAGCAGGGGCTAAGGCTAAAAAAACAAAACATCCCTCTGCTTTAGGATCCTCCTCTTCCTCCAGTACCAGTATAAGGGAGCATGTCAGAATCCTAGCAGTGCAGAACTCCCACCCTTTGGGTGTACGACAGCCCCAGGACTTTCAAACAGCTGTAACAGAAAGGGAGTATAGCACACAGTAATCCCAGCTACTAGGGTGGCTCAGGCAGGAGAATCACAAGTTCAAGCTCAAGGCCAGGCTGGGCAATTCAGTGAGACTCTGTCTCTAAGTATAAAAAAATGAAGGGCTGGGGATGTGGCTCAGTAGTAGACCATTTGCCTAGCATACATGCCATTCAATCCCCTGCCTCAGTCTCCCAAGTCGATGGGAAAAAAAAGTGTTCAAATGACAGAAATTTCTGAATTCTCACATCGGGGTACATCCAATAACACCATTACAATTACCCTTTTTTAAAAATATTTTTTAGTTGGTGACAGACCTTTATTTCATTTATATGTGATGCTGAGACTCAAACCCAGTGCTTCACACATGCTAGGCAAGCGCTCTACCACTAAGCTACAGCTATAGCCCTACAATGATCCTTTCTAAGGATCATCTTTTTCATGAACATCCCTCCCAGAGTTCCATAGCAGGAGTATTGATATTTAGGATCCCTCTCACCTCAGTCTCTCAAATCTGTTTCCTGGACAACTGACAGAGGTAAGCACTAATCAGTTGTCCTGCATTTACTAGTTCTCAGTGCCTAGTTACCTCTTCTCTAAAAAGTTTCCCTGACCTATTTTCTAATGGCCTTAAACTAACCTTAAGGTTATCAAATAGTTTGTTTACTTCTGAAAGACCTTGTAGGTTGGATATTCTGGGGAGTATACCAGCCCTCATGTAATCTGGGGTTTCTGCTCAGTCAATAGGGTACTCATCCCCAAATGTAAGTTGTTACCAACCTAAATGATGAAAAGGGCGGTGCTGCTGCAGTTTGGATGTGGTTTACCTCTGTGGGTTCACGGTTAGAAGCCAGGACCCCAGTGTGATATTAAGAGGTGGTGGGGCTGGGCACCGTGGTTCACACCTATAATCCCAATGACTCCAGAGGTTGAGGCAGGAGGATCATAAGTTTGAGTCCAGCCCCAGCAACTTAGCAAGGCCCTGTCTCAAAAATAAAGAGCTGGAGATATGGGAAGTCATTAGGCTACTGGAAGTGATGCCTTGGGAAAAAATGGATATTGACCTTCTGGTGTGAATTGGTTGTTCTGGAGAGTGAGCTGTTGTTAAGAGAGAGACTGGTGTCTCCCTGGTCTCTGTTTCCTGTCTCAACACGTGATCTCTGGATCCTGCACAACCTTCTGCAGCTGTAATGCCATCCACCAGGAGGTCCTCAGCAGAGGCAGTGCCATGCCCTTGAGCCTCCAAAACTGAACTGAATAAGCCTCTTTCTTTATAAAGGACCCAGGCTCACAAATTTTGCTGTGGCCACAGAAAGCAAACAGGTACCTTGACTAAAAAACAAATATCCAGTCAAGGAAAGCAAAACATTGGGTACAACTGAAGCAATCAACAGGTAAATGATTAAAAGTATTGGCAAGCAGTCCGTGGAATATTATACAGCCTTGTAAACAATGAAGCAGGCCTGAATACCTAAGTGAAGTCATCCATAATATATCACATGTAATCATGTTAGTTATATGATTCCATTTGAGGAAATTAAAAATATATGCACATAAGCATATGTAACCTGACCTATTCAAAAACAATATCTGAAGGTTATCAAATAGTTTGTTTACTTCTGAACGGCAGGAACACTAAAAGAAATGGGGAACATTCCTCACTGTTTCTCTGTATTTTTTTTTTCTTAACTACAAGTATATGTCACTTTCACATCAAGACGGAGAAAAACTTTTCTGGTTTCCCCTCCCGCCCCAGACCTTTCTGAGTGGAAATCCCTAAACCACTCAGAAAACACCTTTAAAAAAAAAAAAAAAAAAGTCAAGAGCTTTGTAATATTTTGAACAACCAATTAAAAAAAAAAAAAAAAGGAAAAAAAAATTGTTCTAGTTCCCAGCACCAGGCCTTCACAAACCTGGCTTCTAGAAATAGTCTCAATGGTCAGTAAGACCATTTTCAAGGTCAGATCTAAAAGATGGACTAGCTCCACAGGTGAGCTATCCTATAAACCCGACCAGTTCTGCCCCAGCTCTCTTCATCAGCAGGAGCAGCTGCTAACGCTGTTGCATTTGAGGGACAGACACCCAGAACCTTTCCTTCACCCAACCCTCGGGATAACCCACGGGGCAGACACTGTCATCGCCATTTACAGAGAAGCACACTGAGACATGGAGTGAGGGGCCCCCTCAAGGTCACAAAACTAGAAGGCAATGCAACGGCTCAGTCCAGTAAAGAAAAGCCTGGACTCCTCCCGTAGCACTGCCCGGACTCAGGGGCCCAGGCTGGAGGCCGAAATGGGCTTCCGGGGTTCCACTTCCGGCGGAGGGGAAGCGAAATGCAAGGTCACGCCAGACCGAGGGGGCCACAGATCGCAAGGGCAGGGCCTCCCCACTCCTAGAGCTGCCACCACCAGGCCGCCCGCTCGCAGCTACCAGGAGCGAGGGAGGATGAAGAGGGAAGGAGGGAGGAAGCGTTCACCCGCGCAGGTGCCACGCCGGAGGGCGGGGAACCGGGCGGAGAGGACCACAACAACACCCAAAACCAACGACGGCATCCAGGAAAGGAACACCACCTCAGGCCCGGAGCTCGGTGGCGCACCGCCGGAACCGGAAGCCGCACCCCCGGAAGTTGGAGGAGACTAGGTTAGAGGGACTAGGCCTCTCTAGGCCTCGGCGGTGCTCGCCAACTTTATGATTTTAACCCTTGGTGGTCTCTGGGCGTCTTGGGTCCTCAGGCCTCCCGACCGCGCGGGTACAGCCAAGGCCGCTTTCTTGCTGGGGAGAAGTTCTTCGTATTTCGGAGCCGCAGTTTGCCCAGTTACAAAATGGGAAGAAAGGAGCGGGAATTGAGATCCTCTGTGAGCCCGCCTGCCGCTGAGTCAGCGCGCCCCACCCTGAGGTTCCACCCTTGGGCCTTTGCACCACCCAAAGGAAAGAAACCAAAAAGAGAGGCTGCAGGCTGCTATTTGGAGACAGCGGTCCAGTGCGGCGCACCTGGTGGAAGTCAGTCCAGACGACGCAGGGCCCAGTCTATAAAATAGGCCCTGCCTCTTTGTACCCAGACAGCAGTGGGCATATGCTCGAGAGGTTTGACCGTCTGTCCAGGAAGGGACCCTCTGTGTATAGGACGGTAAATCTTAGCCCTATGTGTCTCTGCCCCAGGTCTTTCCAGTTGCTACCAGGGTAGGCACGCCAGCCTCATGTTTAAGAAATGAAGCTTTAGGTGGGCTCAGTGGCATGCGCCTGTAATCCCAGCGATTTTTCAGGAGGCTGAGGAAGGAGGATTGCAAGTTTGAGGCCAGCGTCAGCAACTTAGTAAGACTCTGTCTCAAGACTTAAAAAATAAAAATAAAATGTACTGGGAATATAGCTCAGTGGAATGCCATCCTGGGTTCAATGCCCAGTACAAAGTACAAGTGTGTGTGTGTGTGTGTGTGTGTAATCATCTAGCGACATCATAGCCATCTTAGTAAGCAGAATATACTTCAGGATGTTTGAGCAACAACATCACCCGATGCATTCCTGTTCATATCTCTGGTTAAGAGTTTATTTTCTATCTTGGGCTGGGGTTGTGGCTCAGTGGTAGAGTGCTCACCTAGCACATGTGAGGCCCAGGGTTCAATCCTCAGCACCACATAAAAAAATAAACAAATTTTTTAAAATGCATTTAAAAAAATAAAAATGAATCATGTAACTTAAAAAAAAAAAGAGTTTATTTTTCTATGTTACTGCTGGAGGTAGATCAACAGGACCAAGGGCCTTGTCTGTCCTCTCACCATCAAGTCCCCAGCACTTAAAACTGAGCATAGACTGAGTAAGCATTGGTTGAATTAAGAAGGAAAAGAGATACAGAGAAGAGTTTTTTTTTTTTTTAATATTTATTTTTTAATTTTCGGCAGACACAACATCTTTATTTGTATGTGGTGCTGAGGATCGAACCCAGGCCGCACGCATGGCAGGCGAGTGCACTACTGCTTGAGCCACATCCCCAGCCCAGAGAAGAGTTTTATGATAAAGCCAATCTGATACCGATCACCAGCAACCTAGCTGTGATTTCACAGAATTAGGTTTCTGAACTTGACGTAGCAAGGGAAACAGCACACCAAAGAAACTGGAGTGTCTCCCCAAAAGAAAGGGAAGGGTGGGCTGGTGCGATGGCCCACACCTGTCATCCCAGCGGTTTGGGAGGCCGAGGCAGGAGGATCGCAAGTTCAAAGCCAGCCTCAGCAATGGCAAGGCGCTAAGCAACTCAGTGAGACCATGTCTCTAAATAAAATACAGAATAGGGCTGGGGATGTGGCTCAGTGGCTGAGTGCCCCTAATTTCAATTTCAATGCCTGGTACCCGCCTCCCCCCACCAAGAAAAAAAAGGAAAAGAAAGGGAAGGGTGGAGTTGAGGTAAAATTAAAATGAATCGGGTGGATGGGCGCAGAGCAACCCTGGCAGTGTGTTAAGGTCTAACATCTGGCTTGGACTAAAAATCAGACTAACAGTTCTGTTTCCTTGGACACCACAAAGTTAACATACATATAGACTGTAGTTCAGAAGCCTCTTTTCAGAAGCTCTGCACCTGGGCTGGAAATCTAGGCTGCTTCTCTTATGTTGAATCCGGCTCCAACCAACTAGGCAAGAGTGGGGTGTTCTGTTCTCAGGGATGTGATTCTAAACAGCAGAGTTTCCAACAGTCTCTGACTTTAGACAAGGTTTCTCAGCACTATGTCTTTGAAACTGATTAACACAAGGAAGTTTGACAGAGTCACATTTGATGGGCATCCCTGTCTGCCTCTGTCATCTGGTGAACGGGCCATTGAGACTTCCAGTCTTCTGGCCCCAATGTGACCCATCTCCTGGGGCCCCTCAACGTCATAGGTCTCCATTAGAACGTGGAGCCAAGTCATAACCCTTGCTTGGGGGGATCCAGCATCCCAGTTCGGGTCATCTTCCTGTGTCTCCCAAACCTGACACAGAAAACCAGTAGGTATGCAGCCTATGTCCAGTAAATCTAGTTGCTGGTGGGTTTTCTAAATGCAAAGAAAAAGAAATGGAAGCAATAAACAAATGGGTGAAAGCTGTAAGAGAAGTGGGAAAGGGGGTGACTTGGGAGGGGGATACCAGAAATTGAACCCAGAGGTGCTTTACCACTGAGCTACATCCCCAGCCCTTTGTATTTTTTTATTTTGAGAAATTTCACTAAATTGCTGAAGTTGGCCCTCCTGCATCAACCTCCCAAATTGCTGGGGTTACAGGCATGTGCCACAGTACCCATAACAGAGTTAATTATTTATTTGTTTATTAGGGGATTGAACTCAGGGACACTCGACCACTGAGCCACACCCCCAGCCCTAGTTTGTAATTTATTTAGAGACAGGGTCTCACTGAGTTGGTTAGCACCTCCCTTTTGCTGAGGCTGGCTTTGAACTCGAGATCCTCCCATCTCAGCCTCCCATGCCACTGGGATTACAGGCGTGCGCCACCGTGCCCAGCTGGAGTAACTTTTTGAGAGCTCTATTTCCCAAAGTCAACACGTCTGAACTATGGCCAATATCAATGTTCCAGGAAAGGAAAAAGAAACAAATAAAATGGAATCGTTGACTTTTACGATTAAACGAATGGCTCGTTTGACACTTTGATGATTTTAACAGGAGAATGAAATTGTTAGCATCAGGCATTAAAGAGAGAGCATCCCAGTGCTGATCCTTTACCATCTTTAAAAGATGCTTTTTAAATGGAGATTGTTGATTTTTCATGATTTAGAAAGCAAAAGTGAAAATTGTTGTTGTTGATGACTCCAATTGTTGCCCCAAAACTTAAATTATTGACTAGATGGTCTTTAAAAGATTTAAATTGTTGAGATTTGGAGATTTAAGGATAGGAAGACTGGATGGTCAAATTGTTGAGTTTTAGGAAAGATTCCTTGACTCTCTGCCGCCCTTGTGTGGCCCATAGAGGGTCATAGCAGCCCCTAGCCTCCCCCAGTGGCTGGGTGGAGGCCCCTGGGCCTGCAGCTTGGTCACAGTGTGGGATCACACAGGACTCACTTCCCTTCATTCTGAAACTGTTTTGGAAAATTATCCAAGGGCCCCTCCCTGGGCTGTGGGGAGGAGAGGACTTTGCAGCCCACCTGCAGTCGCCCGCACCTGCTTGGCTCTGTGGTCGGACTCAGTAAAAATGATTCATGTTTGTGTGGTTCCAGAACTTCCTCTCGCCCTCCCCCACACCCCCTTGATGCAGAAGTCTCCTTCCTTGCCTGCCCTCGCTCTGGCCTTGCCAGACCAGTTCTTGGGTTTTGTAAGAGCCAGAGTAGGGCTGAGGGCTGGAAGAAAGTTTTGTGGAGACGGTTGAAATCCCATGAGTGGCCTTAGGAGAAAGATGTGGGCAGTTTGTCATGTGTGGGGGCAGTGTTAGAGAAAAGGGAAAAGAGGGGGGATTTTAGGAAGTATTGTTGATACAATCATTTTGAAGAACCATTTGGTAATTGGTAAAGTTGAAAATGAGTACAGCCTCCCACTCAGCAATCCCATTTCTTGGAATATTCCCTAGAGAAATCTCGCACATGTGCATCTGGAGGTAAGTCCAAGGACATCCACTGAAGCATTGGTTGTAATCACAAAAACATTGGCTCTGTGTAAATGTCCACTGTTGGGGGGAAAAGCATAAATAATTGGTGGTGTTATGTAATAAGGTACCCTACAAGCTCTCAGCAGTGAACTAGAGATAGATAAAGCAGCACAATTGCAGCTCAAAAAAGTAAACATTAAATGGAGAAGTGAGTTACATGTCAGATCACGTAACATGTCTGTATTTAAAAAAAATGTAATATATTGTTTATGGATATTTATATGTGCAGTACAGCATGGAGCAGAAGGATAATCACCAAACTCATTTTGTCAGCCAGAATAAGTTAAGTCCTTGCTGCTGTGACGAACATTACCCCCAAGCTTAGTGTTATGACAAACAGAATTTATTTCTTGGTTGTGTGACATGTTCATCAGGGGTTTGGTGGAGTTTCTGCTCCACAACAGCTCACTCTGGGACCACGTTGACCAGCAGCCACCAGATGCCATGGCAGAGGGAACAAGAGCTTGGCAGACAGCCCCTGTATGCCTGTGTGGACATCTCCTTCCCTATGCACCTAGGCTAACTGTGAGGTTGGCCGACTTACCTGTACTCCCAGCCCTCAACCTGCTCTAGGCAGGTAGCTAGTAAATGTTTAATGACTCTGATTTACTCATTTCTCTTTAAATAATGAGCCATATCAGCGCAGGAACCGTATCTTCCTCCCCCTCTGAGCCTTCTTCTGGAACAAGGAACGAATGTTCGATGAGTGAATGAACAACCATGGCCCTCCTTCTCCAGCCCCAGAATAGAAACCCACCGTCTTCCCCACTGTACCGTGAGCCTTCCAGGAGGCTGACAATGTCAGCTTTCCTGCAGGTTTTTATTCTATTTTTAACACCTTTATTAAAAGCCACTGGTTTGTGTGTGACTGTATACTAGGGTGAACACCTTGTCCCAGTTTTCCAGGGACTTTCTGCACTAAAAGTCCTTGGAAACCCTCAGGCAACCAGGATGGCGGGGCGCCGCTTCTTCTCTATGGGCCTCGTGTTTTTCTCATCTTCATCTGAGAGGGTTGGATCTGGCCTCCCCTGAGCATTTCAGATCTAAGATTTTAAGAACCAGTCAGAGGGGAAACGGTAAGTCAACGAAGGCAGACAGACTCGGGGCTTTCTGAGATCTTTATTCTTTATTCTCCAGGAAGGGAGTGAGGTCCACACTGCCGGCTGGGCCGTGGTGCTAGTGGCTTGCTATGGTCTGTAAAAACACAAGGCAGAATAGCCTAGTTAGGAGGGCAGATTCCGGAACGGGATGGAACTGGGCTCCACTCCCAGCCCTGCCACTCACCACCCTGTAGTGTGACCCTGGAAGAGCGACTGCACCTCTCTGAGCCCTAGGACTTGCCAGGGGCTTCTGGATCCAGCTCTCGGCCAGGTTCTGTTCTCACCCTGGGCCTGGCACTCCTGTACGCGGGCTACTACTGTTACCATGAACAATAGTCGTCCTCGCTGACCTCCTGTCCTCACATGAGGGCTGTGTTCTCCCTGGGGCCTGAAGTGTCCCCTGTCCCATGATGCTCACCACCTTCTTTTTTATTTTATTTATTTATTTGGTATTTGGGGTTGAACCCAGAGGCACTGAGCCACATCCCCATCCCTTTTTATTTTATTATTTTTATTTTGAGACAAGGTCTCAATGAGTTGCTGAGGCTGGTCTTGAACTTTCGATCCTCCTGCCTCAGCCTTGCCAGGTGCTGGGATTAGAGGTGTGCACTGAGGCACCCAGCCCGCCTCCCTTATTCTTGTTGTTTTCCCATCTGTCCCCTCTCAGGCAGCCCTTTGTCGGGCATCTCTCTCTGTCCTCCAGAATAAGAAAGGTCGTGATCCAGAGAAAACACCTCATAAACACCCCAACGCTCCCCAGAAAACTAAGGGGCCCTTGAGGCCCCACTACAGCAGACAACACCCCCAAGGCCCATGGAATGTCTTCACGGCCCTGCCCTGGCCTCAGGAGCCTCCCAGGCCCCTCAGGCTGTGGCTCCTCTCCAGAGCCCCCACCCCCAGGCCTCCTCACCTCCTCTATCCACTCATTGAAGGCCGAGACGCGGGTGAACACCGTGGGCTTCTTCAGGGTGTTGCAGCCATAGGCAGACACAAAGCTGGTCACCCCGTGGACCTGCCAGGAGCCATCCTCTGTGGGGCAGTTGAGGGGTCCTCCAGAGTCACCCTGGAACATCAGGGAGGGGTGAGTTGGTTCTGAACCTTAGAGCTTTTGAGCAACCCTCATAGGAGTTGAATTCTCTGGGAATTGGTTTGCTTATCTTTTTGTTTGTTTTTTATTTTTGGTAACAGGGCCCTTAACTGCTGAGTCACACGCCAAGCCCTTTTTATGTTTTATTTTGAGACAGGGTCTCACTGAGTTGCTTAGGGCCTCACTAAACTGCTGAGACTGGCTTTGAACTCATGATCCTCCTGCCTCGGCCTCCTGACCCTACTGGGATTTCAGGTGTGGGCCACTGCGCCCATCTCCGTGTGCTTATTTGTGATGGGAAAAATAGTATCTGCCTTATACAATTTTGTGTGGATTAAATAAGATGATACAAGATCTTAGCACAGCACAGACGAAGTACTCGTTAGTTTCCATTCACGCCCCCAGAACAAAGAGAACTTTTTTTTTTTTTTTTTAATGGTGCTGGGGATTGAACCCAGGGCCTTGAGCTTGCAAGACTAGCACTCTACCAACTGAGCTATATCTCCAGCCCTGAGGACATTCTTAATGTTATAACCTCAGAGCCAACGTTGACAGGGCTTTGGAACTGATGGGGAAGCCTGAGGACCCCGGGAAACGGTGACTTCTGCAGGTCAAGTCTGCATGCGAACTGGGCCTAGGAGCCAGGGCTCCTCACTCCCAGGCCTGGCTCTGTCTGGGCTCCATTCTTGCCTAGTCTGGGGGTGGAAGGAGCAAGTGGGCAAGATACCTCCTCCACCTTCAGGCAGGTGGCAGAGGGACTTCAGGGAACTGCACACCCCACACCACCACGGACAGGTGAGAGCTGACTCACGTTGCAGCCGGAGCGGATGTCCCCACCAGCGCACACCATGGTCCTCTTCACAGAGAAGCCCCACCAGTCCCACTGGGAGCAGTGCTGGTAGTCCACCACGGGCAGCAGCGCCTGCTGCAGCTTGTCCGGCAGAGGCCCGTTGGCTGTGGGGATAGAGAGCGCTGAGAGGGAGACCTGGGGGTGGGGGCGAGGAGCCCGACAGTGGGGGGCATTCAAGGCACACAGCTCTTCTGATCTGAGGGGGCCCTTGTAGTCCTGCATCTGATTGACACCGCTCCATCCTTGGCACCTGGCACCCGACAGATACCCCAAAATGTTTGATTGAACACATTCACGTCTGGGAGGAGGGGGGACAGGTTGTAGCTGGAAAGGGACGGGAGTAAGGTGCAAGGACCCATCCTGGTGTGGCCTCTGACCCTCCAGCCCTTGCCCTTCTGCCACTGTCCCTGGGGCTGGCTAGAGGGGTCAGCACTTACTGTAAAGGCGGCCCCAGCCGCTGATGTAGCAGGGGGTCTCATTGGGCAGGATGTCACCAGGTGGAGGGAGGCTGGCGGGCTGGACAGTGTCCCCCAGCCGGGCGCTGCGTGAGAGCTTCACAAGGGCGATGTCATTGCTGGGGAGCAGGGGGAGAGTCACACGGAGCCGGGCCTCCAGGGGATCAGCTCCCACCTGTGGCCCTTAGTGCGGGCATTTTGGGCTCCAGGGGCCCCTCTTTTACCCTGCTCTTAAATCTGTCAAGCAGTTTAGAAAAGCCCCCAGAGCCCCTTCAGCCTTGCTGGCCTTGGCCTTCATGGTGGTCCTGGCCATGTTCCCAATGGCCCTGTCACTTTAGCTGCATGGGAGACACCTGGAGGGCTGGTCAACACAGGTTGCTGGGGCCCGGCCCAGTATCTCCAAGGCAGTGGGTCTGGGCCCAGAGGACTAAGAATCCGGGGTTCCCAAGGGCCACAGCTGCTGCTGCCCCAGGACGGCACTTGGAGAAATCCCGCCCTCTGTCTTCCTGTGCCTGCTTGTCCCTCAAGCCGTTTCTCCAGGCTCTGAGTTGTCTCTCTGCTCACCCCAGGAGCCCTGCGAGGATGGGTGGGGTCTCATCGTTGTGGCCCCAGACGCCTACGCTGCACTTTCAAGGGCTCTGCTTAGGAGAAAGCTGAGCTTGAAAGGCTTAAGGTGGTCTCCTTGACCTTCCCACCACCCAGGAAGTCCTGCTTCATGGACACCCTTTGACAAGTGGCAAAACTGTGATCCAGAGAAGGACAGTGATTTGCCCAGGCTACTCGGAGCTGTGCCGGAGCCTGACTCCCAGTCCCCACGGCGCTGGGGACCCAGGATGGCCATCTGTTGAAGAAGCCTTGGATTTGGGCGAAGGGGGCCAGAGGAGCCCTTGGTTTGGCAAGTTCCTATTCATCCCTGGGCTCTGCTGTCCCCTCTGTAGGGAGAGGTCTGGTGTCGGTCCTTGAAGGCTCTGCTGACTCCTGCCTTGGTGATGGGGCCTGGGCCGAGGCTGCTGGCAGACCCCCTCTCCCTGCGGTTCTCCTCAGGTTCATCTTGGGTCGTGGAGGGACAGGTGGAAGAGCCCGGTCCCACACCTGAGTGTTTACTCACCCACAGGCCACGCAGCTGGGGTTCCACTTTGGATGTACAAAGAGGTCCCCTCGGTTGATGGGGATCACCTGCTCAGGGCCTTCCTCCACACCCTGGTCGTACTCGCCCAACACCACCTGGTAGGTCAGGGAGCTCCTGCAGGTGGAGGTTGGGTGAGTCTAGGCCTCAGCCAACCCAGTGTCCCAGGCTGCCTGAGTCACACAGGGGAGGGCCGGGGCAAGTGAGAGAACTCACGAGATGCAGTGGCCTGCAGTCAGAACCCAGTCAGGGGCGATGAGGCTGCCGCCACAGGTGTGGTAGAAGACGCCGTTCTTCTTATACTGCAGGGAGACCTGGTGGCCAAGGAGGAAAGAACCGGAGTGGTCTGGGCCCCACTGTTTGGGTCATCAGCAATGATTTTATTGGTTGTACACTGTACAACTCTAGAGGGCGCTGTCCACACAGAAAGAAATGTGCAGTGCATAACCTACACAGCTGCTCAAGGCGGACTTTCCCTCTGGGATCATATTCTGATTTTGCTAAAGCTTTATGTCCCCAGGCTCTGTGACTTCTCTGGGAACCCCAGCATTCTCTGATCTGTAGGGCATCCCCAAACCTTCCGTACCTTGAGAGTTTCCCAAGGCCCTCTGTTCTGTCACCACCCCCTTCCACTCTTCTGACCCTCAGATCTCTCAAGGACTCTGGGATCTGGTGGCGCACAGCTCACCCAGAATCCTTTGCCTCATTTCTCATTCTCTACACATTCCTGATTTTAGAAATTCCCTCTAGACCAAGGGTTGGCAAGCTACGGTCCATGGGCCAAACCAGGCTCACACTCATTCATTTATGTGTTGTCTGTGGCTGCTCTCGTGCTACAGTGGCAGAGTTAAGTTGCTGATGCAGACACCATAAGGCCAGTAAGGCCTTCCATATTGACTGTGTGTCCCTTCACAGAACAAGCAGGCTGACCCTATCAGCTGGACTTTCTGTGATAATAGGAATGTCTTTGCTGTCCAATATGGCAGCCACCATGTCTTGATCCCCAATATGGAAGCCACCATGTCCCATTTTTAACTTTGGTTCCCAAGATGGCAACCACTAGCCTCATGTGGTTAATGAGTATTTGGAAAGTGGCTACCAAGGAAGAACTGAATTTTTAACTTCGTTGAATTTTAGTTAAATTTAAATAGCCCCACGTGGCTGGTTTCTACTATGGCTGACAGTACAGTGGCTCTGACTCTCTGGGCTTCCCTCCACTGGCTTCTAGAAAGTTCCTATCTTTTTGCTGCTCTCAGACTGTACAACCCTGTTGTGGGATTCAAGGAATCTAGAAAGGAGTCCCCCAAAATCTCCTTCCCTAAACACAGTGCCTGAAGTTCTACCCTTAGTGTGCCACATCCTTAAACATTGCCCTCACTCCAGGTTCTATATATATATATAGTTGTAGATGAACATAATACCTTTAGTTTATTGATGTATTTTTATATGGTGCTGAGAATCGAACCCAGTGCCTCACACGTGCTAGGCAAGTGCTCTACCACTGAGCTACAGCCCCAGCCCCCAGTTTCTATTTTTAAACAGCAAACAGCCCGGGGAGATGTTACACATGGGCAAAACCTCTGTGAGAAGCAGATTGTCCAAGGGGTTTGGAAGCTGAAGCAGATATTGGAAAGGAAGCAATGCAGCCGGAACTGGATGCTACGTGACCAGAGGCTGGGGTCCAGAGCCCACAGGGGGGACGAGTGTGGCTGCCATTACTCTTACCTGCCAGGGCCAGCTGTAAGGAACCGCGTCCTCACCGTTGACAACACGGCCGATGGACTTGTAGGAAGGTCGGGCGCAAACTGAGGCTAGAGTGAGGAGTAGATGTGTCAGTCCTCCAGAGGGTTCAGGGTCCTGGTCCTATTTGTGCCACCGATTGGCTGTGTGACTCTATACAAGCCCCTCTCCCTCTCTGGACCTCAGTAGCCACATTTGAACTAGCATCCCCAGAGTGTAGGTCCCCTTTAGTGAGAGGATTGAATGGTACCTGGCCAATGAACCCTTCTGAATGATAGCTATTGTCACACAGAGAGGAAGCTTCGAAGGACGACTGCCTGGGTTCAAGGTGCAACTAGGTCACTTGTTTTAGGATGAGCTACTTTACTTCTCTGAGGGTCAGTTTCCCCATCTATAAAACGGGAACAGCAGAACTGTCCTCATGGGACCCTGATGATGCCATGAGGTCATCTACAAAAAAGCCCTGAGCATTCTGCCAGGTACACAGTAAGCACTCAGTAAATGTTATCCTTTACCATTATGGTCAGTCAAGGGAGACTGCTTGGAGGAGGTGGCCCTGAGATGGACAGTAATATGGCAGAGAGATGAGGAAGAGGATGTGAGCTGGGTGGAGGGAGAGGAAGAGGAGAGTTGGAGTGTTCAGCCCAGGAGTGGAAATTCCAACCCAGCCATCCAAGTGCAGGGTTCACCCTCTCGACCATGAGACATTGTTCAAGGACTCCCACAGCCTTTGGGGGCATCTGGTTTCTGCTGACCTACTCTGGCCACAGCTTCCCTCCAGCCCCCAGCTGAAGGCCCCACAGTCATGCCCTGGGTTCACCAAGATTCCCTCCTATGGAACCAGAGATGGATGCAGAGTTCAAGGGCTCCCAGGCCAACGCAGCTCAGGGACAGAGGTACAGGTCGGGGGTCTTACCAAGGGCCACACATAGGAGGGAACTCAGCAGCCGGAGCATGGTGAGTTTTGAGACGAATAGAAAGAATCAGGGAGCCGGGGCTCTAATATAATGCAGAAGGCAGGCGGAAGGGGCCGACATGGCCCCAGAACAGGTGGTAGAAGACCAAGTTTCCCACGGTCAAGGCCATGGCTTTTCCCACGGCAGATAGAGGACCAACAGCCAATACAAGGGCCCAGGGTCCCCTCCAACATGTGACTGCACAGGTGGCCCGGAAGAGCCGGCTGATAACAAGGGACTGGGGAAAAGGGTTCCATCAGAAGGGCCAGCCTCTTCCAGGAAACCAAGTGGGGCTATGAGCGGGGCAGACCTGGCCAATCAGATCCCGGCTCTGTCACGTCCAAACTCTGTGACCTTGAGCTCATGGTTCAACCTCTCAGAGTCTCAGATTGATATTGGTCTCTACCTCAATTAAAGTGATTTTGTTGGCAGGCGCAGTAGCACCCACCTGGTAATCTCCGCTACTCTAGAGGCTTGAGGCAGGGGGATTCCAGGTTCAAGGCCAGCCCCAGCAACTTAACCAGAGACTGTGTCTCCAGAGAAAAAGAGTTAGGATGTAGCTTGGTGGTAGAGCATCCCTGGGTTAAATCCTCGGTACCTTATAAAAAAAGTAAAAGTATTTCACTGGGCACTTTCTGTCCCAGGCCATGAGCTCCAGTCTAGTGGGGTGAGCCGTGAGGAATCAGCATAAGTGAGTGAAGCCTATTTCCAGGGGAAAGAGGTGGTGGGTGCTATGACGGGAAGCATCGTGGCTGGGATGGGAACAGAAGGAACCCCTCCTTTAGGTGGGAATGAGGGAAAGGGGCATTTGGGCTGGGAGTAGCCATTGGATTGAGTCCTAAAGGATAAGTAAAAGCCAGTCACGGGAAGTCCTGCTGGTAAAGCGCTCTGGGTGGAGGGGACAGCAAGCGTGGAGCTCTGGGGGCAAAAATGGACTTGGTTTGTTCGAGAAAAGGGAGCCTGGTGTGGCTGGAGCTCAGAAATCCGCGTGGAGAGAGTGGGGAGACCCTGCCAGCCAAGGGGAAGCTTCTGGAGCAGAAGTCACACGTGACCCAGCAGTTCCACCCCAGGGGACGTGGACATTCATCTGTAGGAAAGACCGAGCCCCTCCTGGTCATTTGTTGGGAACAGCCTCCCAGCCCAGGGCCTGGCACTTTGGAGCGCTCCACACGATGTTTGCTCAGTAAGGCCAGCAGCTCCAGCTCCCCAGGGGACTCCTCCTGTCCATCCCCGGCACCCTAGGGCAGCGCGTGGCTCCCTCTGGGGCACCCACAGTTTGGAAGCCTGGGGAAGGGCAAAGCTTAGCTGTGCTAAGTGAACCTCTACCGGTGGCAGGTGGGGCACCTGGCTAGAGCGGACCCCCTGCAGTCACACCCACAGTGACACCTGCCACTCCAGTAGCCTGGGTCTGTGGAAAATGTGTGGAGGCAACTGAAGCAGCTGTGAAAGTCCTTCACACTGTGATACCAGCAGCCTGGGTGTGTTTGTTTACCCAGCTTTGACACTCGGAGCCAGTCCCCAGACCCCCGCCCAGGAGGAAGGAGAGAGGGCCCGGAGCGGGCAGCATGGAGAGGCAGGTCAGCACTCCCAGATGCCACCACAGAGGGCCTGACACCCACAGGGCCAAAACACCACCTAGTGCAACCTCTGCTATCTCAGAGAGGGGGACGTCATTCCAGAGAAAAGCTGGGACTTGCTCCAGGTCCCCCGGTTTGTCACTGTTTGGCCTGGCAGAGGCTCTCCCAAGGGCATAGGGGAGGGTTCAAACCCTCCGCCAACTTCAAACAAGAAACCTCCTCAGCCCTTATCCAGGTGGCCTTGAGCAAGTCCTAGTCACACTGTACGCTCCACACAGACACGCGGCCACCTGGCCTCTGCTTGGTCCCGAGAGAGAGAGACGGCCTTCTGAAGCCAGCTGTCCATCACCATCCCTGCCAGGTGGGTCTCACCCTTGAGGCATGCATGTGGGCGGCCACTGGCACTGCACTGCTGATTAGCCCTGGGGGAGGGGGGCTGGCCCGGGAGATACCTGAGCAAAACCACAGGAGAACGTGTGCCCAGCCAGGAGAGGGGGGGGGGGTCCATCCCATGAGCCTAGGCAGGAAGCAGGGCGAGCCGCCCCTGGAGAGGGACGTGTTAGTGAAGGTCTGGTGGGAGAGCGTGAGGGGTTAGGAGGTAGGTCTAGGAAGCCGGGGAGACTTTATCTTGGAGCGTGGTCCATTATTTCCACCCAGTAGGAAGATCCACGGGGACCACAAGTTCATTCATCTTCAAATCCTCAGTGCCTAGAAGGCAGCTCAGCACATAGTAGGTTTTCAATAACACTTACTAAAGTAGGCGACAAAGGGTAGCTGAAGGGACTGTTTGTTTGTTTTGCAGTGCTAGGGATTGAACTCAGGGGCACTCGACTACTGAGCCACATCCCCAGCCCATTTTTTATTTTAAGAGAAGGTCTCACTGAGTTGCTTATGCCTCAATAAGTTGCTGAGGCTAGCCTCAAACTTGTGATCCTCCTGCCTCAGCCTCCTGAGTGGCTGGGATTACGGGAGTGCACCCCTGAAGGACTCTAAATGCCGTCCTCTTCCTACTCTGAAAGCGCAGTTGACCCTGACATTCATACTGGACACATCTGGAGGCCACCCCTGTGTGTCCCCAAAAAACTTAGTAGCAGCTCTTGGATGGGGACTCCGAAGAGCAGTGTCTAGAGGAGATGAAGAGAGTTTCTGGATCGACGAACCCACCAGCGCAGAGCCCCACGGAGCCAGGGGCTTTGTCTGCTTGGTTCATTGCTATGGCATCACCTCTCAGAGCAGAACCCAGGGGGCATTCAGTAACGCGCCAATAACCTGATGAGATTGGGCGCGGTGGCACACACCTGTAATCCCAGCTGCTCAGAAGCCTGAGGCAGGAGGATCGTAAGTTCAAAGCCAGCCTCAGCAATTTAGCAAGGTGCTAAGCAACTCAGTGAGACCCTGTCTCTAAATAAAACAAAGAATAGGGCTGGGGTTGTGGCTCAGTGGTCGAGTGCCCCTGAATTCAATCCCTGGTACTCCTCCCCAGAAAAAGATTGGGAAATATGAGGTCAAACAAAATCCAAACGGCTGTTTCCTACCGCACTTCCCTGAGCCTTTGATGTGGGGGTGAACTGTGAGTCACGCACAATGGTGTAAGCCCAGGCCCCTCTGGAGCTCCACCGCCCTGAAGCTCCCCGCTACCAGCCCATCTCTCTCTGATGGGCAGCCCAGCACTGGGGAGGAGAAAGAGGCCCACGGTCAGACAGGTGCCCCGTCTGTGGCCCAAAAAAAGCCACTGAGAGGACCCAGGCTGGGACAAGCACAGGTGTCTCTTGTCTCAAGGAAGGTGCCACCTCACCTGGAACCCAAGGAGCCGCTGGGCAACGGGCACAGCCTCATTCCCACGGCAGGTGCCACGGTTTCCGGGGTGAGCGGGGAGGGGGGGGCCGGGAGAAGCCCTCCAGCTGCCGTGGGGGGAGGGACAGAGGCACCAGGACCCCTCCTGGCACATACGCACTCAACAACAGGGCACCTTCCAGAGCTCGGGCACTCTTCAGCCACCAGGGAACCCTCTGTGCAGCCTGCAGAGGTACCTCACCAGCTTATAGATGCAGTGGGGGCCTCCGGGATTAGGGGTGGCCCCACTGAGCAGCCTCCGGCTGGCTGACCCTGTGGGTAGCCTCTGGGGGCTCCTATGTGCCCTGGCCTTGGTCCGGCCAATGGGAGATGCCAGCAGGAGACTAGGGGACGGAGAGCAATTTGGGAATTTGTCCCTCGGCTCCCCACTCATGAGCCTCAGGTGTGTAATGGCTGCAGTCTTCCCCAGAGACCCTCGCTCATGGCCAGTGGCCTTCTCTTTTCCCCACCTCTGGGCTCCATTAACTGCTCCCTCCCTTTGCCCCTTGAGGCCTGGGCGGGGGGACCTGTTCCTCACTGTAGCTGGCCTCTGGACACTTCACTGGCCCTGGGTAAGTTACCCAACCCTGTCCCAGCTTCTATTAAATAGTCCTCAGTGACCCTTTGGGGTTGACGTCTGTTCCCTTCAAGACTCTTACTGTGATGAGGGTTTGGTTGAATAAAACCGAAGTCACGAATAACACAGAAGAAGAGAGACGTTTACTGCCCTCGACGTCAAAGCCCATGCTAACTTCGCACCTCTGCTCTGTGGCCTTATCTGCTCCCTCTCAGGCTCTTCCGTCCCCAAGATGGGCCCACTTTACCAAGGCGTGTATTACGGGTCAAGTCGTGTTCCCCAGAATTCCTCCACGGAAGAAGCCTCACCCCTTGTGTCAGTCAGCTTTGTTTCACTATAATGAGTGCCTGAGACCATCACCTTATAAAGACAAAAGGTTCACAGCTGTAGAGGTTTCAGTCTGTGGTTGGTCGCTCCTGTTGCTTTGGGCCTGTGGCAAGGCAGCCCATTGTGGTGGAGTGCATGGGGAGCAGAACCCCTCACCAGTGGCAGGAAGCAGAAGAGGAGGAGACCTTCGGTATCCCACAATCCCCTTCCTCGGCACCCCCCCCAGTGACCTGAAGACCTTTCCTAGGCCCCACTTCTTAAAGGTTTCACCCCCTCCCAGTACTGCCATGAGCACCTGGTTCTTTAAGGGCCATCTGACATCCAGACTGTAGCACCAGGTACCCTATTTTGGAAATAAGGTCATTGCCAATGTAATTAATGAAGATGGGGTCCTTAGGGTTGGCCCTCATCTAGTATAACTGATGTTTTGATAAAAAGGGGAAATTGGGACACAGAGAGACCCAGAGAGAGGAGAGATGGCCTTCCACAAGCCACGGAGAGAAGCCTGGAACCGGTTCGTTCCTCGTGGCCCTCCGAAGGGATCAACCTGCCTCTGTGGAGGCAGCCCTAATAGTCCAGCATGTGACGGCTGTGATCACATGGCATTCCAGACCGAGAGAGGGCAAGGGCCGGCTTCATCTGTATTTATTTATTTATTTACTTTCAGTCCTGGGAATTGAATCCAGGAGCATTTTACGACTGAGCCACGTCCCAGCCCTTTTTATTTGCTTATTTATTTTTGAGTCAGGGCCTTAGTAAGTCACCCAGGCTGGCCTCAAGTGTACAGTTCTCCTGGGATCACAGGCAGGTGCCAGCTCACCGAGGGGCAGGCCTTATCTTTAAGCTTTCGACCTGGAATTTGCAGGCATCCCTTCTGCCTGCCCAGGAATCAGCCCCCAGCCTCCTCTGTCTGCCTGGGGGGCAGGAGAACGTGGCTTTCCTTCTGCACAGCCCTGCACACAGTGAAAATCCTCCTAGTGGGGAGGAGGGGGAGAATGGATGGCAGGGGCAGCTACAGGTCTCTGCTACGAAGTACAAACATTCTCGGACGCAAGTGACAGAATCACAGTTATGAGATTTATAACCTCACAGGACTGGATTGGGGTTGAGAGGTGGCGGGGGGGGGGTCAGAGTGAGGCTACCAGGGCCCAGCTGCAGTTCTCTGCAGTTCTCTTGGCTGTGCCTGGTATAAGCCACCAGCCTCTTCCTCAGGCTGGAAGTAAGAGGGCCACCCGGGGCCAGCCAGGTCACACCAGAAGAGAGAACTCTCAAGTATGGAGTTTAGTCCAGGGAACTGGCTACCTAGGCAGGGGAAGTGCTGAGAGGGAAGGTCAGAGAGCCCAGGGATCCGACCCTGCCACTTCCCGGGATCACCCAGCAGAAGCTGGGCCCAAGCCATGCCTGTCCTGGGGGCCATGCAGGAGGCACAGGGAGAGAGATACCTTGGTTTCTCTTTTCCTTTTCGGCTCCCACCAGGAGCCTGCAGACACAGTTGGCTCCTGCCCGCCAGGTGCAGTCAGAGGGGGCCCGGGCTTCCATGGGGGCAGGGTGGGGCAGAGGGAAGCTGCTCTGCTCACAGCAGCTAGGAAGTGGGGGGGGAGGCGTGTCCCCAGTGACCTACTTCCTCCAACTAGGTCCCTTCTCCCCACAGCCCATTCAGCCATCAGCAGATTAATCCACTGGTGAGATCAGAGCCCTCATGATCCAATCACTACCCCAAAGCCCCACCTCTGAACACATGAGGCTTTGGGGGACATTTCAGATTCAAACTGTAACAGCCACTTCACAGGGCCCTGTACACAGCAGGCGTCAATGCACACAGGGTACACACACACACACACACACACACCAGTGCGCTGCATCCTCCGGGACAAGGCCACACCTGGCTACTGACCTGCCTCCCACATGGCATGCACCTGGAGAGTGCTGAATTCTTAGAGTTTTCAGCCACAAGTTACAAGTTCCCATTAAAACAGCCTTAAATGCTAAGGGTGTTCTCGCCTCACGGGAAGGCAGGGGTGAGTCATCAGGGTTGGCTAACACAGCAGCACAGTGATGTCACCATGGACCCAGGCTAGTGCCATCTTTGCACTCTGATGACCTCTGTGTGCTGTCATCTCCCCTTGGGCTGCCTCCTTCCTGCGCCAAGAGCAGACTCCAAGACAGAATTGGAGAGCAGGCAGTTTACTTAGAAGGTGACCCCGAAAAGCACGCCCAGGGGAGGAAGAAGCAAGGGACGGGAGGGAAGCCCATGCAGGTACATTAATGGACAACTGGAGCCCATCCCACGAGGGAACCTGGGGACACCGGCTCAGAGGGGACCTGTCTAACTATGAGGCAGCTGCTCTCACAACCTCCACTCAGAGATCCCGCAGGGTGCACAGGGAAGGCACCCCCATCGTGGCCAGAGCTGGACAAGCACACACTCCGAATTTGCACCCCGGCATCCCCGTGTACACACAACACAGGAACATGCACACATGCAACATGCAAACGCACCACAGAGCCCCCCACGCTCTCCCCCCTCAAGCGCATCTCTCTCTCTCTCTCTCTCTCTCTCTCTCTCTCTCTCTCTCTCCCTCCCTCNAAAAATAAATATTAAAACATCTCTCTCTCTCTCTCTCTCTCTCTCTCTCTCTCTCTCTCCCTCCCTCCCTCCTCTAACTGCTTCTTACTCTGGCATTTGGTTCGGGCAAAGCCTGGATCATCAAATATTTCTAACTAGAACCCCACTGTTAGAAACCCCTAAAATGGAATTGCTCAGGGATGAAAAAAACAACAACAACAACAACAACAACAAAAAAAAACCCTCTGGCAGCAGTTGCCGCTCGCACTCTCCAGCCCGGGTGTCATATCCAAGTGAGCAGCAGGGGGTGCCCAAGAGCCACGACTGCCTCCAGGATTTTTCTAGTAAGTTTATGTAAGGGTGTTTGTCCCTGGGTGTGTCTGAGGCCGAGGACTGGTGGCAGGGGCTCCTGTAAGGGTTTAATTCAGTTTGACAGATGCCCTCACCACCGGCTCTAGGGCTTGTCTCTCAGGCTCCATGGCCCTGGGACCGAGTTGGAGCTCAGTTCACTCAGATGGATGGATGGATCAACAGAGTGGGTGGAGGGGTGGCTAGATGCATGTATGAATAGATGAATAAGGAGAGGGGACTGGAAGAGCTAGCCCAAGAGAAAGACGGTAGGAAAAGAGGAATCAGACAGAAGGACAAATAGCAGACAGACTGGGGAGAGGCCGACAAAAACGCGAAATGTAAGAAAGTCCTGGGGCGGGGAGGAGCTTGGGAGTGGGTGAGTGGAGTGGGAGAGGCCTGGCTCGGCCTGCCTTGGCCCACAGGGTCTCCTCCTCCTGATGCCTTCTGGGGCTGCCCCCTCAGAGCTCCCCGTCTTCCTAGGCTGCTTGGCACTGGCACCTCCTGCAGGGAGCCCTCCCTGCACCCCTTTCTCGGATCAGTGCTTCCCGCCTGGTGCTCCCAGCTCAGGGATCCTCTGCTCTGGTGAGAATGTGGGCAGTGGAATCAGACAGACCGGGCTTGGTCTGAATTCCGGCCCAACCACAGGTGTGTGGCTTTGCCAAGAAACCTCCCTGTGCCTCAGTTTCCTCAGCTAAAGTAGCAGCAGTGACTCCTTCCCTTGGGAATCCGGGCAGGTAAAGCACTTAGCACGAGGCTTAGTCCGAGGGAAGCACTGGACGGAGTGGCAAACCATTGATGGTACCTTCCAGGGAATCCCAACCTCCATCGGCCTCATTGTCGAGTCATTTGTCTCAATTTGGGTATAGAACATGCTGTCCTTAAAGTAAATAGTGACCTAGCTGCTGTGGCGCACACCTGTAATCCCAGTGGCTGGGGAGACCAAGGCAGGAGGATCAGGAGTTCAAAGCCAGCCTCAGCAACAGCAAGGTGCTAAGCAACTCAGTGAGACTAAATGAAACAGAAAATTGGGTTGGGGATGTGGCACAGTGGTTGAGTGCCCCTGAATTCAATCCCTGGTGCCAAAATAAACAAACAAACAAACAAAATAATTCAAAAGGGCTAGGGATGTAGCTCCGTGGTAGAGTGTTTGCCCAGCATGTATGAGGTGCTGGGTTCAATCCCCAGTACTGGAAAGGAAAAAAAAAAAAAAAGAATACCACTGATAAGTGAATGTGAGCTCCCTGAGAGAGCTCATCTTTTTTATACTTATTTTTTGGTTATAGTTGGACACAATCCCCTTATTTCATTTATTTATTTCTATGTGGTGCTGAGGATCAAACCCAGGGCCTTGCATATGCTAGGCGAGCACCCTACCGCTGAGCCACAACCCCAGACCCTAGAGCTCATCTTTACCTAAAACATTTTTGACATATACAAGGATTTTTCAGTGTTGTTTGACATAAGGAAACGTAACTGGACCCAACCTCAGTGTGTACCAGGAGAATGGATGAATGATGGTAGATTTGTTAAAATGCAATACTAACCCGCACAAATGACTGAACCACAGCTGCACATGTCAGCCTGGCTGGATCTCCACAGCATTTCACGGACCGGAAAAGAAAGCCATAGACGAACATATCCAGCATAATGCCATCGTCTATGTAGCGCTTGAATACATGCAAATCAGTGCCACACTGGGTGTGCACAGACATACCAGCAAAGAAGTGGGGGGTCAGATGATGTCAACCAAGGAGGGAGAGAGCGGAGCTGGGCGGGCTACAGGAGCTGTATCTCCAGGCTTGTTTTTGAGTCCTTGACTATGGAAAAGGAGGGGACTTGAGATGAGACCTTGTCTATCTCAGTCCTCAAGATGACCCTAAGCATGAAATGGTATAGCGACGGAGGCTCGGGATGGAGGGGGAAGTGCCACTTACCTGGCCTTTGGGATGCAGAGGTAGGAGCAGAACCCAGGTCTCCTGGCCCCCGCGGCCCTCCCTGCCCAGGAGGCTGCTTGGCACTGGCTGAGCTGCTAGTGGCGGTTTCAGGGGTGAAGGTGACTGGGTACAGGCAGAGCGGTGAGCTCTGTTAGGCTGGGCAAGGAAGGCAAGCTTGGTCCTCTGGCTGCAGGACTCAGCCCGCCCGCCTGGTAGGCACGTGGACCCAGGTCAAGGAAGGCTTCCTGCCCTCGGGTGGTGACCCGGACTCTCCTGGTGGTGAGGCAGAGGTCTAGTTCTGGAGCCAGGCCTTGAGCCTCCGGGCCTCCGGGCCTCCAATTCAGCTCCCTCCTGTTCCTGCATCTCTTCCTGGGCCTAGGGGATCTGGGGGCCCAGGCAGGAGGAAGTGTGTAGAGGGAGCCCCAGCTTCAAGGACACCCCAGGCTAAACCACAGACTCAATGCCTTCAGGGGAGCCCGGCTTGGTGGTGCGGGCCTGTAATCCCAGAGGCTCAGGAGGCCGAAGCAGGAGGATCACTAGTTCAAAGCCAGCCTTAGCACCTTAGCGAGGCCCTGAACAACTTAGTGAGACCCTGTCTCAAAATAAAGAATAAATTAAGCAGGCTGAGGATGTGGCTCTGTGGTTAGGTGCTGCTGGGTTCAACTCTACCCTCCCTTCCTCCCTCCCTCCCTTCCTTCCTTTCTTTTCTTTTTGTTTTTTTTTTTTTTTTTTTTTTATTTGAGAGAGAGAGAATTTTTTAATATTTATTTTTTAGTTTTCGGCGGACACAACACCTTTGTTTGTATGTGGTGCTGAGGATCGAACCCGGGCCGCACGCATGCCAGGCCAGCGTGCTACCGCATGAGCCACCTCCCCAGCCCCCTTTCTTTTCTTACTATCTCTTTCTTCCTTCTGGGGATTGAACCCAGGGGTGCTTTACCACTGAACTACATCCCCGGACCTTTTCTTATTTTTTTATTTTGAGACAGGGTCTTACTAAATTGCTGAGGCTGGCCTCCAACTTGCAATCTCTTGCCTCAGCCTCCCTAGTTACTGGGATTATAGGTATAGGCCACTGTGCTGGGTATTATATCCTTCTTCTTTTCCTTCCTTCACTTATCTTGCTAAGTGTCAGGTCCTGTGTTATGCACGGGGGAGACCAGGGTGAGGAGATAGCCCCTACTCTCCAGGGGCTCTGTGGCTGGAGTGGGAATTAGGCACGTAAATAAGCAGGCGCCGAACAAATGCTCACTACCTGTGTGAGTTGAGGAAAATGAAAACTCTCTGCTGTAGTTCAACGTGTCCCTAAAAAGTTCAAGTGTTGGAAGCTTCATCCCCAAATTTCTATGTTGATGGTATTAGGAGATGGGGCCTTTGGGGAAGTAATTAGGATTAGATGTCCCCATGATGGCAATAGTGGCTTTATAAGAAGAGGAAGAGAGTCCCAAGCTCACACCCTGGCCCTTGTACCCAGTGACGCTTCCCACCATGCAGCAGGCA
This sequence comes from Marmota marmota marmota, assembly GCF_001458135.2. Lineage (NCBI taxonomy): Eukaryota > Metazoa > Chordata > Mammalia > Rodentia > Sciuridae > Marmota > Marmota marmota. Next base: position 38,684,913 of record NW_026000082.1, read on the forward strand.
GGCGCCCCCCAGATGCCAGCACCTTGATCTCGGACTTGCCAGTCTCCAGAACCCTAAGGAATGCATCTCTGTTCTTTTAAAATTACCTTTATTATAGTGGCAGAAAAGGGACTCAGACGCTAGCCAACACAAGGTGAGCACTGGAAAGGCTGCTAGAGACTGGCCCCTGTGGCCCAGGGAAGGGCTGTGACTTGCTCAAGGTCATAGGGTGGGTCAAGGGCATGACTAAAAATAGAATTGAGAATTGTCATCTCAATCAGGCTTTTTCTACAGCACCCAACCCTCCTTCCCTCCCTCCCTTCTTTCCTTCCTTTCTTCCTCTTTCAAGTTGACCACTGGGAAAGACTTCAAGTGTCCAGAAAAGTTGGTAGAGCAGTACCATGGCTCTTGGGAACCCCCATCAAATCCTCGCAGTGGTCGCTGGGGCCTCCTTCCCAGCCTGAGCCAGCTGCTGTCCTTATCTCTGGGACAAGTTTCTTTGTGGGCAGGAGCAGGTTTCAAAGGAAGCTTCGAGGTGCGTTTTGACACCAAACAATTCTGTGATTCTTTAACACCAACTCGCTGTCCACCAGTTGGATTTGTTTCTGCCACAATCCACCTGATGTTAGCCTACGTCTCACAAGACAAAGGACTCAGGCTCAGTCCCACAAGACTGGCCCCACTTCAGACACTTGGTCACAAGTCCTGTCCCGTACCACCAGCTAGGGATTGGAGGTTCTTATAACCTCCTCCTCAGAGGAGGAGCTGCTAGAACTCAGGAAAATTCTTCTGTTTACCAGCTCATTATAAAAGGTACAAATGATCAACCAGCCAGGCACAGGTGGCACACACCTGTGATCCCAGCGGCTCTGGAGGCCGAGGCAGGAGGAGCGTGTGTTCAAAGCCAGCCTCAGCAATTTAGCCAGGCCCTGAACAACGTAGGGAGACCCTGACTCACAATAAACAATAAAAAGGCCTGGGGATGTGGCTCAGTGGTAGAGCAACCCTGGGTTCAATCCCCAGTACCAAAAAATAAAAATAAAAAATAACTACTTGACATACTTAGGACAAGGTCTAGAAGGGTCCTCAGGGCACAATGTAGAGATTCCTGGGGGCCACTCTAGAGCATGACCTGGCATGGGCCTTAGAGACCATTCTGTGCCTCCCTCTCCTTTTTCCGTTGGGTAAACTGAGGCCCAGCTCACTCAGCTCCTAATACCAGAGTTGGGCCTAGACCTCGGTCTCTCTGAGAACAAGGTGTCAAGAGCCAGTGTGTAGGTACTTAACTGAGAGCCTGTTCCGTGCCTGGGGTCAGCCTGTGGGCGGGTATTCTTATTATCCTCGGTTTACAGAGGAGGGATTTGAGGCTCAGGGTATAACTTGCCGGAGATCCTGCGGCTGCCCCACCTGGGGTGAAGCAGAACTCAGTGCTCAATTCCTTCCTGGGAAAAACAAAAGCTTTTACCTCAGGAAGTGACTGGAAGGATCCAGTCACCCAAAGCACATTTACAGGAAGGACATCAGCTGAGGCATCTCGGTGGGGGTGGCCGCAGGAAGCTGGCTCCTTAGTAAGCCCAACAGCTTCCTTTCTAGGTGGGAAGGAAAGCCTTCCCGCCCAGGTCAGAATCAGGGAGTCGGGAACCACTTTTCTGGGTCCAACAGATAACTGGAAATGTGAGTTCTTATCAACATGCGGGAAATGGCCAAGTTTTCAGCATCAGTGGCCTGAGCGGGGGAGGCCTGTGGGGGTGGGAAGAACTAACAGGGAGAAGGGTCCCCAGTGCCCTTGACGGTGGAGGCCTGGGTCTGAGGAGAAAGGAGGCCAGGAGACATGAAGAGCGGAGTGATTGTCACATATTTGGGGTCAGCTGTTTTCCACTCTGTGCTGTTTCCTCCTCTAAGTGAACTCTGTCAAATAGCCGCCTGTCTGTGCTGCTCAGGTGCCCGCACAGGGGGACACAGTGGGCGCACTTGGGGCAGGGGTGTAACTTGGCACAGTGGGGCAGCAACAGGGGGCTGAGGACGGGTCCAGAAGCAGAGATTCTGAGTGACGTTGACCAGAGGCCGTGAGAGTCCCCTGGCCGGCTTCCTCTGAAATGCTGGGGAAGGCTCAGAATTCCCCATGGCCCCCAGGATGGAGATTTGAGCTGTTGTATTTGACTATTAAAGAAAAGGTTTACTGGGTGCAGTGGTGGCTGAGGCAGGAGGATCACAAGTTCAAGGTCAGCTTCAGCAACTCAGCAAGAAAAATAAAAAAATAAAAAGGATGTGGCTCCATGATAAAGTGCCCCTGAGTTCAATCTCCAGTACCACAAAAAATAGAATGAAATAAATAAATAAAGGAAAGATTGCCCTCCGAGGCGGGAGGGCCTGGGGAGCATCTGTTAGATGCCAAAAGCGCAACTGCTTAATAAATGGCAACCGCGATTGTGTCAGGGAGGCAGTAGAGCACAGAGGATAAGGGCAGACCTGAGCCAAAGTGTTTGGCTCAGAACTTGGGTTCTGTTCTTCCTTTAGGCAAGTTACTGCACCTCTGCCCTTCCCGTCTCTCACCAGCAAAAATGGGAGATGCTATGACCATTTAGCACGTAAGTTTGCAATGGGGAATAAATGAGTCAATGCATGTAAAGTGAAGACTGAGCGTAGCACCTGGTCACAGCCAGCATCTGTGGTTTTATGGATGACGAAACGGAGTTCAAAGAGGTGAACTTTGGGCCAGGGGCCCGTGGCTTCAGCAGTGAGCTGGTGAACCAGGTCTCAAACCAAGGTGTCCTGATTTGTCCTGTATGCAGATTCCTGGCTGTAAATGCTCCTGCTGTGGCTGGTTTCAAACCACCAACGGTTAAATCGCCAGCTCACTCAATTCCAGAATATTGAACAATTGAGTGCAGAGGACTCCAGCCAAGCTCAGTGGCAGTGTGGGCGTTGGTGGAGCGTTTAGAGCCAAACGTGGAACATGGAGCATTTTGCAAACCTTTGTTCTCGTGGACAGTCATCAAGTCAGCAATGTCCCCCTGAGCACCCTCCTGGCCCCCATCTTACCCAACAGGGGATCAAGGTTTGGAGAAACCTGGCTGCCTACCCCCCCGGGGGTACAGCACAGGCCGGTCACTTGCTGTCCTACCTCCTGTGGGCCCTGTCTGCTCTTGACAAGGCCACACAGACACCATCCTCCCATGCACCCTTGGAGGGAACTTCCCAGGCCCCACAAGTAGGGGAGCCCTGCGCCCTCCCAGGTTGGCGCTCTACCTCAGAAGGCCAGGGTGGCTTGACAGGAGGGCAGCTCTTGCTGGCTGGGCCTCCTGCCAAGCCACACCTGCCCAGTGCTCCTGAGCTCAGATCTGCCTCAGCTTGTTCTTGCCATCCAAGGGCTTGGGGAAGCACTGTTCTCGGCAGCATGTGAGTGGAGGGTCTTTATCCTTGAGGGTTTTGGGGGACACAGGCAGAAGTTGCAAGTGGGGGAGGGTCAGAAACTTGGCCCAGGCTGCTATGTATTAGTACCTGCAGGCAGGCTGGCTCAGTGCCAGGGAGGGGTCCAGGTGAGTCAAACTGCCATCACCTGGGGCTGGACACAGATGCCCTTTCAAACAGAGCAGGGGCCAACATTATGGTTTTTGGTTCCAGTTGTCCCTGGACTGAGCTGGGGGTCACTCGCCGGTGGCGGTGGCGGCTGAGCTGGGGTTGCTTCTGCATGCTGCCAAAGAACCCCGTGGCTGAAGGGACTAGGAGCGGGTTCTCCCCTCATCTCAGGGGGAGGGGAGAGACTTCTGAGTGGCAGGTAAGGAATTGCTGAGTCCCATATGTGCTAATAAGACAGGATCCTGATGTCTCTGGGGAAGGGGGGCTGCTCTCCACTCCGCACTCTGGGGAAACCGGAGAAATGACATGCCCTTGAAGGCTTTGTGCGAGGAAACTGGGAAGGAACCCCTGCTGGTCTTGGTGGGGAGGAGGATGTTGGTAGCACAGGGAGAGGGAGGGTCAGGTGAGAAAGGGGGTTGAGGCAGGATGAGGGACAACCTCCCCAAAGCTGGTTTGGCAATGGAGCTAAGAAACCAAAGTTGTAGATGGTCCAAGTGGGGCAGGGGGTGGGGGCTGTGGCTGGAGATGGTGCAGGGCGGGGTACCACACCCACCCAGGACATCCTGAGAGCCTGGCCCCCATCCTGCAGTTCTAGGGAGGGAGAGGCAGCTGAGTCTGGCCAGGGCGGGGAGGTAGGGGGCTCAGTGGGAGGAAGTGGGCTGGGAGGTGACAGCTGCCCACTTGTCCTAGGTCCCCCCTCCCATGCGGCTCCCATGTGGCTCCATTCACAGGGTCATTCACTAATCCCTTGCTGAATGGGAAGGGTGAGCCACCCTCTCCCTAGCTCAAGTGCTTGAGCCCAGAAGGTGGGGCTAATTCTGGGTTGCTGGGTGAGCGCAGCAAGCCTCTTGCCCTTTCTGAGCCTCCTCTGACCTTCTCAGGAAAACAACACCTACCCCTTGGGGGTGCTAGGAGGGTTAAAAACGAGGGAGTAGATAAGAAGGACCCAGAGGCAACAACGTCAGCTTCTAGGCACATGACAGTTGCTCCATCGGTGTCGGCTTCTTGAAGTGGGCCTGGGCAGATGGCTCCCTCCGTTTTCCCCCATCGCGTGTCCCCAGACTGAGAGTCAGCTGGACCTCAACAGGACCAATGTGGAGTTGGGATCCAGAAGGAGCCAACCCTCTCCCCACCAGGGAAGGGAGCTTTTAGTCTCCGTCCTTACTCTTGGCTCCCAGCCCCTTTTAGCTCTGAAAGGCTCTGCCCCCAACAGGCCTGCAGGCCCCTTGGAGCAGGAGATAGAGAGGGACTTTCCTCTGTCTCACAGGGACTCAGTTTGGCTTTCTGGGAAGACAGAGAAATAGTACATTCCTCCAGAAATAATCGTCCTCAAGCTATTTCCAGCAGCTCTTTAGTGCCCAGGCCAGAAATGGCTAGTGATCTCGATGCCTGGGTACTGTCAGGACAAACAGCCCAGAAGCCCAGCCCTCTCGCTGGCTGCCCGCCTGCCCGACCAGTCCCCAGCCCTGAGCTGAACCAGGCCCGGCTCAGGCCCCTGTTCCCTGTTCTTCTCCCAAAGCCCTTCAGATCCCTGCCGCTGTTCTCTCTTTGGCCACCATAACTCAGCCAGCCCAGGGCTAAAGGCCTTTCCCTTTAGTGACTCTGCGCTGATGCCATCCTGCCCGGAGCGGGGAGATCCTATACTAAGTGCTTTGTAATCCTGAATCTGGTCATTAAGAAAGATCATGGGCTGGGGCTGGGGCTCAGCGGTAGAGCGCTCGCCTAGCACATGTGAGGCCCTGGGTTGGATCCTCAGCACCACATAACAATAAAGAAAATAAAGGTATTGTGTCCAACTACAATTAAAAAAGAAAGAAATATGAGATAGGCCGCATGCGGTGGCACACACCTGTAATCCCAGTGGCTCAGGAGGCAGANGGAGGATCATGAGTTCAAATCCAGCCTCAGCCATTAATGAGGCCCCCAAGCAACCTAGTGAGACCCTGTCTCAAAATAAAAAAATAAAAAGGCTGAGGATGTAGCTCAGTGGTTAAGTGCCCCTGGTTCAATACATAGTATCCCCCCCAAAAAAAAACCCAAAACCCCAAAACCCCCAAAACCCCCAGGGTCCTCGGGCTTTCACTGGAACCTGCCACAAAGTAGGTGTTCAGCATGGGACTGTTGGCCACGTGGGGAGAGGTGAGAAGGGAGAAAGGAAGTTGCATTCATGCCCTTAAATGGGTCACCTAGAGGGACAGCACTTGAGGGACCCTGGGTAACTGTTGGCCGACCCAATGAGAAAAGAAGTCGGTGCTGACCGTAGCAAGCCCGAGTTATATTTGAACCAGCAGAAAACCTCCTGCCTCTCAGCACAATTAAGACGAGAAAAACAACAAGGAACCCTGGAAAACAGCCACCCCAGCCTCGTTTCAAAAATAGGACCCATCTGTCCTGGCAGGCTTAAAGTGGCTACTGGCCCGTGGGCAGGGGCCTGGCCAGGATGACCCCTGGAGGCCCCTCCCAGCGCTAGGATTCCATGATTCTATGACATGGCCAGCAGTCTGGAGTGGCAGCATGAGGGTATCCCCAGTGGAGAGCCAGAGGAGGTCTATGTCATCTACCTCCTAAGAGACAGAGTGAGAGGGGAGCGGGCCCTTGTCACAGATGGGCCCCGGCCAGCCAGGGGGAAGGGCCAGTCCTGTGGGAGTCAACCCTCAATCCTCTCCATTTTTTTTTTTTTTTTTTTAAGGAGCAGATGGGGTGGGGCTGGGCCGGGCAGGGAGGAGGCCTGAGTCTGGACATTCCACTCAGTACAGACTTGAAGGACAAGAGCAGCTGAGGCCGGGACCCGGGCAGGCAGCTGCTTTCTGAATGGGGTGGGCTCCGAGACAGCTGTGCTGGCGCTAGGCGCATGGACTCTCAGCATGAGCGGGCAGTCATGGGCAAGAGGGCCTGGAGCTCTCCTTCTGGCTAGGGTGTGGGTGGCGGTTAGTATTGAGGAGCCAAGGGACAATGGGGACAACAGGTACTACACTGCCCTTGTTAGGCGCAGGCCGAGCCCAGGGACAGGAGGTGGGTGAAGTGGACTGGGCATCTCTTTGGCCTGGCCAGGTCTTACCCTCCATGAATGGCCTATTTTGGGGCCAAGAGGAGTAGGAACCCCAAAGCCCCTTCCTCTGGTAGGTCAAGTGAGGAAATCCTATATGGTCCGAGAGCGGCAAGACCAAACAAATTGGCAGGTTCTGATCTCGCAAGCCCAGCCCCATGAGCAAACCTGCTCCACTGGACCCTCAACCCCACTTGAGTTTCCTGTAGTCAGGACAAACTTGGTTCCAGGATTAGCTAGTACCCTTCTCCCCCCCTCCCCCAGGGTCTCCCTGCCAGGGCTCCTGCGCAGGCCCGCAGAGTTGGTGTGGAGAAAACTCACGCTTAACAGATCGTCAGGGAGACCAAGGTCACCCTGGCAACATACCATTGTCTGTCGGGAGGCCATCAGACATCCCCTCGATGCTACCCTGGCCTTTACAAGCTGTGTGATCACAGGCTAGTCACATTACCTCTCTGAGCTTCAGTTTCTCCCATCTGTCAACTGGAACTAGAACACTGATATGTAGTGGGAATTAAATGAGTTGATCCGAGTAGGGCACAGGGTGAAGGGCCGGGTACACAGAGAATATCAAGGCTGAGACAGTTTTTTTTCAGTATTAGGAGGCATTGCATGGTCGATGGTAAGCTATTTGATAACACCTAAGGCCTGTCTCTGCTTGCAATTTCACTCGTTAGAGATTCTGTCCTTGGCCTTTGTGGTATCCTAGAGTTCCTGCTTCAAAGGTGGATGGAAATTTCAGAACGGGATCGAGAGCTAGAGAAAAGAGAAGATCCTGCCTCTGCTTTTCCTAGGAGGCCCTCTGGTCTCAGTCTTTCTGAGGATCTTGCCTTCCTCCCTCTCTCTCTCTCGCCCTTCTCTTGTACTTTCTGAGGAAAGGGGTATTGGTCTTCCAGCTTGAAGAAATCCCTGAGCCTGTGGGGAGGAGAGGGAGAGGGATCAGGGCAGTGCTGGACGTCTGGGGACAGAGAGAACTCCTAGAGAGAGAGTCTGGAGGGAGGTGGGAGGGAATCCAGGTGAGCTGACCCAACTCTCTCCTCTCCAGGTCCAGGTAAGCAACCTCCAGGTGCGGCCACAGCTCAGTCACAAATTTGATCCCCCCCCAGCCAAAGTGATGTCTGGCCGCCCAGAGAGCAGATCCAACTCTTGCAGTAGCCGTTCAAATAATCCCAACAACCCGTCCTTGCCGGCTCGAACTCCAGGCTGGACCCAAGGCTCTGGCTCCAACGACGCCAACGACGTCAAGGGCTCCCGCGTCCGCAACCCTAGTGGCTCAGACTTCAGCTCCTGCAGCAGCCACTCAGAGCCTTCGTTGGGTGTCAACTCCCCCAAACTCCTCAAGGGCAGAGTGTGCATGGGCCGGCCCTACAACTCCAAGTGCGTGGAGTCAAGTCAATTGGAAAAAGGCTCCAAGGTGGCCAGGAAGACCTCTTATCATCCCTCTGAGGGCAGCCCCAACTGCTTGCTCTGCTCAGAACGGCCTTTGGGCCCCACCGGCTCCAGCTTCTTGGACCAGCTCATCAAAGGCATCAACTACCTGGACCGATCTACCAACGCCTTCTACAGCAACTGCCCCAAAACGCTGAGCCTGCCGCGGCTTGCTGCCAGCTACCTGGAACGAGCTGCCAACTCCTTCTACCTGGACCACATGGAACGCACTTCATCCCGAAGTTACTCCGCCCCCAGCGGCAGCCTGCACGCCAGGGACGGCTCCAAACACAGCACCTGCACGGTGTCATCCACTAGGGGCGCCAACGAGCTGCAGTGTCTGGCCCGCTCCACCAACCAGAGCTGTCCCCACCAGCATCATGGCCTCAACTTGACTTCCATGCGGCAGAGGCCAGGCATCAAGCTGCCTGAGCTCCCCTTGTTTGGCAATGGGCTTTTCTCCTTAGATCGTCTGCCCAAGTTCTGGGAAGCCATCTGCTCTGGCTGGAGTGCCCCTGAGCCCGTCTCCAAACCCTCCAACTGGTGGTAAGGTTGACATCAGCCAGCGGCGGGCACACTTCCGTCACGCTGGAGTTGTGGAAAATAAATTGTCTGTGGCAAAATGCTCCTTCCAAGGCTCTGTTGGGGGAAATGACCATTTAGACTGGGGCTATGAATTCAAGGGTGGGTCTCTTGGCACAGTCAAGTAAAAATGAGTGAATTGGGCCGGCAGTGGCAGGGAGTGGCAGAGACTATGGCTGAGTGGGCAAGGACCGCTTGGTCTATACCTGGCTCTGAAGTGGGCCGTTGCCTTCACAAAAGAAGCTGGAATGTGATTTTCATTCTTATTTATTTTTTGACACAGAGTCTTGCTGGGTTGCTTAGACTGACCTCCAACTCCAGGGCTGAAGGGATTCTCCTTTCTTGGCCTCCCAAGTAGCTGGGATCACAGGTGTGCACCCCACACCTGGCTCTGGGATCTGATTTTATGTTACCCACAAATTTTAAAATGGTAGGATACTCTGTGGGCTCAACAAACATGTTCGCAGGCAGAGTGAGAAGCCCACAGGTCTCAGGAGTCTCAGCCCTTATATCTTGAATGGGTCCCTGACTCTCTTGGAGATGCTCACATCCAAAATGGTCCAATTTCCCCCAGTTAAAGGGTAAGACCCTCACTTGGGGCACTGCTCGGGAGGTTGCCAGCACCTAGCTCCTTTCTGGCTTTCAATTGGGGTCATTTCTTAATGTTGGCTGAGGGCCTTGAGTCCAATAGGAGCCCAGGAATGCCAACTGCTGTTATCCTGAGGATGTTGACAGTACTTCACTCAATGAATGCTTCATAGCTAATAATTTAATGACACCCTATTTATTATGCTCTTTATGTGTGCCAGGCATTGTTTTAAGGGCTTTGTATGTAAGGGAGATTCTGAAGCCTCCCTTAGCCTCAGTTTCCCCATGAGAGGAAACGGGCCAGCTAGCTGTTCATTACCAATTCCTATTCATTCTCTTCTCTTTTCAGGCTGGCTGCTTTTTAGCACTGTCCCACGTGAGCAGAAATGTAGACAGTGATTACAAAAAGAACGATAAACACTCATAGAGCCCTTGTTATGTGGCAGGAACTGTTCTAAGCACTTTATGCACATTTAGTCTCTTCAAGATGTGATTTTGGTGACTGGGACCAAGGGTAGACCCAGAGAAGAACTTTCTGATCGTTCGTGTGAGAGGCGCTGAAGAGGAGCCTGGGGTGGCCATGGGTGGGAGGATAGGCCTTGCTGGGAACTCTCTGGAGAGAGCGGTTCTGTCTGAGGCTGGAGGGTCAGGAGAAGGTGGTCCCCTTTTCTCACTTTTGCGGGTTTCTTGCTCTCTTCCCTGGGCCACTGAGAATTCAGAGACCTGAGTAATTCAGGAGTTGGGAAACCAGGCCCACAAGGTCCCCAGCTGCCCAGTCCTGCTAACTGAGGGACTCAGGAGACAAGGATTCCAGCCCAGCTCTCTGCTGGTCTGCCCCGAGACCCTGACCACCTGGCTCCCTCTCCACGCCCTTTCCCCTCTGAGCCTGGATGGAGTAGCTTTGAGGCTCCCAGAGCGCCCTCTGGACTCTGATGTTTCTGAGGCCAGGCCTGGAGACTCCCAAGCTGAGATGGAGAGTGTCCACACAAGAACCCAGGCTCCCAAGCCGCCTTCCAGTGTGCCCCTGTCTGTTTCAGGCCTTGGAGTCCGTTTCTGAGTGGTCTAACTTCAGACCCAGGCCCTGCTGCAGGGGCCCTTCTGTCTCCTTGGCAACAGGAAGGCCAACGGCAGCTCAGTGTGGAAGGGCCCTGAGATAATGCAGAACCTGGAGGCCCACAAGGTTCTTTGGTGCTTGAAGGCAGTGGCCTGCCGTGGCCCAGCCCCTATGGCCAAGCAGAGAAGGGGACAGACCTGAGTATCTCCCTGGGGCAGGAGGAAGGAAGAGGGCAGCGAACCCCGGTCCACTGAATCCCCTCCACTTGTATGCCATCTCTGGAGGGCAAGGGAGATCCTTCCGTGGGCCAAAGCTCAGCACTGAGCAAACACCTCCTCTGTCTCCTGCTTTACCTTTTCTCCCCAGGAAAAGACTGCGGCTTAGTTTGATGGAACCCCAGTAGTCTCAACTCCCAAGGCGAACATTCATATGGATTGTTAGAATCCACTTTGAACTGACCATGGTGGCACACACCTGTGAGCCCAGCAACTTGGGAGAATGAGGCAGGAGGATCTCGAGCTCAAGGCTGGCTTGGGCAGCTTCATGAGATCCTGCCTCAGCCATAAGAAGAACTGGAGATGAGCCCAGTGGCAGAGGGCTCTTGGGCTCAATAACCAATACACCCTCTGCATCCCCCCATCCCCCCCAAAAAATCCATATGGTCTAACTTTGAGATAGTTCAGGACACTAAAGCGTCCTGATTCTCAAACCCTTCGGCTGCTTGAAACATCCCCTTCGTGCTCCAGGTCTGTTTGTTTGGCTTCCAGGCATGAGGCCAACTCTCGGTGACTCTCCCACCAAGACACTTATTTCCAAAATGGTCCTATTTCCCCTAGTTTTAGAGTGTAGGACTCCCCAATTGGACACTGCTCTTGAGGTGACCAGTATCTAGTTCCCTTCTGGCTTTCGATAGAGGTCACTTTTTATATCAACATTGGCTCAGGGCCTTGTGTCCAATAGGTGCCCAGTAATGCTAACTGCTGTTATCCTGAGGATGGCTATAGGTCAATGAATGCTCCATAGCTAATAATGTCAACGATGCCCCACTTACGAAGCTCTTAACTGTGTGCCAGGCATTGTTTCAAGTGCTTTGTGTCTATTCACTCATTTAATCCTCCTAACTATTGTCCTTATTTTACAGATGAGGGAGCGGGCACAGAGAGGTCAGGTATACCTGATTATGAGAAAGTCCACAGAACATGGTGGCTTTAAGCAATATGGTTGGATCGGGTGTGGTCCCCCCCATCCCAGCGGCTTGGGAGGCTGAGATAGGAGGATAGCAAGTTCGAGACCAGCCTCAGCAACTTAGTGAGGCCCTAAGCAACTCCGTGAGAACCTTGCTTCTAAATAAAATATAAAAAGGGGGTAGGGATGTGGTTCCATAGTTAAGCACCCTAGGTTCAATTCTGGGGACAAAATAATTCATTTTAAAAAATGATAAATATGGTCGGCATTGTCATTATAGAGGACTGCATGCAGACTGGGTACTCAACAATGATCGATCATAAGATCACAAGAAACTATTTCTTTTTTTAATGCTTTTATTGGTGCATTACAGTTACACATAATAGCGGGGTTCATTTTGACATCATCAGACATCATGCGTGGAATACCTTGTTTCATTTCAGTCTAAGGATTTCCTTTTTCCCTCCCCTCTTCCCTCTGACTGTTCCCCTTTCTCTTCTCTACTGGTCTTCTTTCTATTTATTCCTTTATTTTTTTAAGTGGGTGCTTTGTAGGTATAATACATAAAGGCGGGATATACTGGGGCATATTCATATTCGCACATAGCGTGATTTTCTCCATTTCAGTCCGCAGTTCTGCCCTTTCCTGTCCCTCCTCCCTCCCAGATCATGACATCTGGAAACTCGTGGGTGCTCCACAGGGGCACAGGTGAGAGCTCAACCGATAGCAGAGGTCAGTCTAGGACCTGCTGCTCAGTAGATGCTCCCATGGGATTCACCCATTGATTGGGCATTGGATCATGCCCAGTAGGGACCACACAGTCTCTGCCCTTGCCCCAAGCTGCTATGGGGGATGGGTACTCACCGTTCATTCTCAAATCCTTACTGTCCAGAGAAGATAAGCCTGGGAGCTAAAGAAGTGCAGAGGCCCCCAGGTCCTCACTCACCACACAGGGGCTGTGTAAACAGGATGCAGCACGCTGGCTAGGAACAATGGGGCAGCCTGCTCTGCGGGGTCCCTTGTGTATAGAGGTGGCCTAGGTGTCCTGTGAGCAGAGGTGGCAGGAAAGTCCTTTGGCGTCTGCAGAGGCACACCATGGCACTCACCCTGTGCCCTGCTTAAACATAGGCTCCCAACCCCTCCACCCTCCCAGGCTGTCTCCCTAGCCCATTTTGCTCTGGGGAGAGGGTATCTGGCCCAAACCCCTGCCATCGGCAAGTGGCAGAGCTGGGATCCAAGCCCAGGCCTGACCCTCAGTCAACGCCCTTTCCATCTGAAGTGAGGTTTCTTAATATTTATTGAATGAATTTCAAGAGAAAGGGGTAAATCTTGGCCTCCAAAATAATCAGTAAATTAGACAAAGCAAGGGTGGTGTTTCACTCTGGGGTTTGGATCCTTCCTCAATACCAGTGCTCTCAGCAGGCAGGTAAACCCCAAACAGCACTTAAAGGTCACCGGGGTCTCTATTGCCTGATCCATTGGCCCAACTGCCCAACTGCCCAGTCATTTCGTATCACTTGGCACGGAGCCATGATACTGAAATTTCTTTTGTATTAAAAAGAAAGAAAACATCACACCCACATGTGGCCCTTTCTAAAGGATAACTTGATATCACTGTTTTACAATTCTAGAAAAACAAAGGTAACTTTTTTTTGTGGCAGTGGAGATAGAACCCAGGGCCACCAACGCTACATCCCCAGATTCTTTTATTTATTTATTTATTTTTATTTTGAGACTGGGTCTCAATGGATTGCTGAGGCTAAGCCTCAAAGTTATGATCCTCCTGCCTCAGCCTCCTGAGTAGCTGGGATTACAGGTGAGCATCATCACCACACCCATCCAGCTTTTTGAACCACCCCAGGTTCAGGTTCATCCCCAACCTTCCCTCTGAGCCTCAGCCCACCCCATCCCTCACCCATCTCATCCCTGATGGTCTGCACGTCGCTGGTCCTGCTTATTCTACAGAGGAAGCAGAGACCTAGGAGTGGGCAGCCCCCCAAGCTGCGTGCACACTGCCTTCTTTAGTTGAAATCTGCACAGAAGCAGAAAAGCCTCAGTGTGTGCTGGGCTGAGTGGGTCCCACCATTTTTGGCAATCTCCTCCACTGGCTCCTAGGCCCCTCCCAATGGGGCAGGAATTTCTGGTGAACAATTGAACAAAGCCGGGAACTTGGAGGGAGAAGGCACAGGACATTCCAAAAGGATTTCTCTCAGCTCCAAAAGTCAACAGGCGGGAACAGGGTAGAAGGCTCACGGGCTGGTAAAGAAAATCACGAGAAAGACGGAAAGTCTGCCCAGGAGGAAGGGCAGAGCAGCTGGAGGAAGGAACAGGGGCCCCGGGGTCAAGAGGCCCAGGGGGAGGCCTCTCTTGGCCACTCGTGTCCCTGCAGAGGCCTCTCCACCTCCGCCGCCTCAAAAACTGAGGGAGCTACAAAAATAAACACATGCCGTGCTGTTCCCAGCCGAGCAACCGCTGGTTGATAACAAAGACCTGGAAACAGCCCAAATAGCCACCGGCAGGAGATGGTTAATGAAGTATGGTGTGTCAAGGACATAATACCAAATAATTATTAGAAATATGACGTGCAAGGGCAGTGTGAACGTGAATCAACGTGGCCGGTCACGAGCAGTCACCCTCTGCAACGCAGAGCTCGCACCAGAACCGCAACCCACACACGGCTCCCCACGTGGGGCAGGAGTCCCTGAGAAAGAAGAATGTCAAATGGGTCAAACTGCTCGCTCGCTGGGGGACACAGCTGATTGACACCCACTCGGGGGGTCGGGCCAGCTCCTTATCTCAGACTGGCGAAAACAGTTTAGGGACGGGCACTGGCCCAGGAATCCCTGTTTAATTAGGCCTGGTCTTGACCCAGAGCTGGGTTTAGGGAAACCGTGTTAAGTGAGGCAAGCAGGAGGCGAAATCACCGTGTTCCCTGATGGGGTAGAATGCACATGTCCCCCTGGAGGAAGGGAGAGAAAGGAACGTTCTGGAGCTCCAACTGCAGCCCTGCTCAGAGCTCCTCTGGGCTGGAGCAGGGGCTTCTGGGCAGGAACGCGGGGGCCTATGTGGAGCCACAGAATTCCAGCCTGGCTGGAGAGGGGTGGGGGTGGGGTGGCACTAGTGACAAGTTCAAATTATAAGGACCATTTATGGTCAGCTCAGGATCCAGTCTCTGGGGCAGCATCTGCCAAGTGTGTTAGGAGAAACGCCAGGTCTGCGAGAAGTTCAAGGGCTTCCCCTCAACACTGGGGGCCTGGCCTCCAGACATGGAGGGAGCGGTGGATGGGTGATTCCGCTGGAGGCCTGGTCAGACACGTTAGTGTAGAAGAGACCCCTGAGATGGGCAAAGTATGGGAAGAAGAGCAGGGTTCCCAAACTCCTTTGACCAGAGAACCCCCGTTCCAAGGAGCCCTTCAGGGGGAGGGCGAGGTGCAGTGTGGGAACCCTGGGTCTCAAGGTAGGAGCTCGGTAGGAAAGCCACTGGCGCTGGGACAACATCAGGAAGGGGCCAGTTCTAGGGCCACATTCAGAAGTCCCACACTGCTGTCCAAGCAAGGGGGGACACCAAGGTCAACACGTGGATTGAGTTTGAGAATGTGGATTCTACAATCAGGGGGTGATCCCTGGTTCTACCTCTTACTGACTGCATGACCCCCCCCAGAGGCCGCTCACCCTTGGGCCTCAGTGTGGTCACCTGGGAAAGGGGACAGTAAACATACACACTTGCTTACCACCAGGACTGTGGTGGGATCAAATGAGAGTCAACGTCAACGGATCAGTAAAGGGGGCTCATCTTGGCCTCAAGTGCAACCCAGAAGAGGAACGCGAACCAACTTGTTCTTTCAGCCAAGTGAAAATGACCCGAGTGCCAACTCTGTGCCAGGCGTGGTGCTCTTCCCCAGGGATGTGACTGGGACTGAGACACGCATGTCCTCTGCCTTCAGCAGGCCTTGTCTGGTGAGCGCCTTCCAGGTGGTCAAGACTGTCAATGTTTTGTGGGTTTTTTGGTTTTTTTTTAAATTTTATTCTAATTTGTTACCTGTGACAGCAGAATGCATTACAATTCACATTACGCATGTAGAGCACAAGTGTTCATCTCGCTGCTTGTGTACAAAGTGTATCCACCCCATCCTGTCTTCTTCGTACATGTACTTAGGGTGGGGATGTCCATCTCATTCCTCCGTCTTTTTTACCCCTTGCCCCCTCCCTCCTGCTCCTTCCCCTTTGCCCTATCTACAGTTTGTCTAATCTTCCCACGCTTCCCCTCCCAACCCCACTGTGCATCAGCCTCCTTGTAATGGAACAGACACTTATCAGAAGGTGATATGCAATCAATCATCAAATATATGAAAAAATGCCTCATCATCTCTAGCAACTAGAGAAATGCAGATCAAAACCACTCTAAGATTTCATCTCACTCCAGTCAGAATGGCAGCTATTATGAAGACAAACACATTAAGTGTTGGTGAGGATGTGGGGGGAAAGGCACACTCATACACTGCTGGTGGGACTGCAAATTGGTGCAGCCAATATGGAAAGCAGTATGGAGATTCCTTGGAAAACTGGGAATGGAACCACCATTTGACTCAGCCATGTGATTCCTCTGTCTATACCCAAAGGACTTAAAAGCAGCATACTCCAGGGACACAGCCACATCAATGTGTATTACAGCACAATACACAATAGCTAAACTATGGGACCAAACTAGATGCCCCTCAGTAGATGAATGGACAAAGAAAATGTGATATATATAGACAATAGAATATAACTCAGCAATGAAAGAGAATGAAATCACGGCATTTGCAGGTAAATGGATGAAGTTGGAGAAGATAATGCTAAGTGAAGTTAGCCAATCCCCAAAAAACAAATGCCAAATGTTTTCTCTAAGATTGTCAGTGTTGAGAAAGAGGTCAAGCATGGTGGCACACTCCTGTAATCCCAGCAACTAGGGAGGCTGAGGCAGGAGGATTCCAATTCGAGGCCAGCCTTAGCAATTTGGCACGACCCTCTGCAAAGCAGAAACCCCTACAGGAGAGTAGAGAAGGGAGGCGGGTGTTGGGAAAAAGCTGTATAGGAGAAGGAAGTGCAGTGGGAAGCCCGGGCTGGGGAAGGGAGGAGCTGGAGAGGTGGGGGTCCCTTCCTCCCCCCTCTCCCAACACTCACCGAGTCCTCACCTCTTCCTCCTCTCCTCCAGCCCCATCTCCTTGTTTCCTCTCCCCGATTCCAAATCTCTTTTTTCACGTCAGTTTCTGGTTCCCTAACAAACCCAAGGACAGACTTTGCCAACATCTGCTTTTTCCCCACAGGCACGGTACCCCTTTTGCTGGTAGCTGTTTACTTTATTTTTTTTTTGTACTGGGGATTAAATCCAGGGGTGCTTTACCACTGAGCTACATCTCCGGTCCTTTTTATTTTTGAGACAGGAATTCGCTAAATTGTTTAGGGCCCTCCTAAGTGCTCAGGCTGGCCCGGGTTGCTGGGATTACAGATGTGCACCACAGCGCCTGACCGGAGCTGTTTACTTCCATTATCTAGAGAGCGTAGGGCCACAGGTAGCCCATACAGTGCCTTTGTTCACATTATCAAAAGGTACCCTTTGTGGGAAGATATAGCCTCCCAGCAGGCGCAACACGGCTCCTATTTACACATTAGGACGCATACCTTTGTCTAGTGAACAACCTGCCCAACTGTCCCCTGAAGCCTTGAATGAATGAACAAAGGAATGTGAGTAAGATGAGTGAGAAGCCCTGAGGCAACAAAAAGATTTGGAGTAGGAATGAAAGCGAGGAGAAGCTGGATCCTGTGAGTTTTGGAGTGGCAGACACACAGGTGAGCCACAAACTCTGGCTGCTGATTCCAAAAGGCCCCAGTTCCTAATTCTCTGAAGGCAGGTTGTTTATCTATCTGAACTCCTGTGGTCCCTCCTTACTAAGGAACCTTGTGTGAGACTTTTTTGTTTCAGTCCCCAAGAGTGCGACAAATACCCTGAGCTTTAAGCACATCCAGTAGTGGTCATGTGTGCGCCCTGGAGGCTCAGCAGAGCCTAGAGGCTCAGTCCCTGCTGCTCTTCTAAGTCCTGAGAGGAGACAGGCCCTAGACAGCAACAGAGAGCATTTACCAAAGATGCTGAAGATTGCAAAATAAAACAGAGCCAGCCAAATCCCTCAGTGGGAAACACAGGATGCAGGATAAACAGGGGGATGAGGGATCCTCGGGTGGGGTCTCTGGAAGACTCTGGACAGCCCATATCTTCCTTCTCCCTGGGTCAACCCAGCTCCTTCCAGGCCCTGGTCAGCTTTCCCATCTCTTCCCCACACTCTAGGAAGTAAGACTTTCAGCGCTGGGCTGGTCTTCACCAAACATCTACAAAGGGTTGCTTGTTCCCCCTTCCTCTTTGCTCATGAGCGAATCATGCAAGAAGCCAACTCTCTGGGACCTAAAGGGCCTGAGGTAGGGAACAGACACGGAGGCAGCTCATGAAATGGGATTTGTTACGGATGCTGACCCTTCCCACACAGGCAAAGCCCTGGAAAAATCCTGCCACCAGGTTGGCCACCTGCCAACGCTGAAGTCAGTGGAGTTTTGAAGCCTTCCTCATCCATCAGGGAGTTCCTGAGACGAACAAGGCTGTACTGCCCATCAGACCGGAGATCCCTGGGGTGGGGGCCACATCTCACCACCAGACTGGGGGCAGCACACTGGGTGCAGAGGCTGCTCCACTGCCACCAGCCTGGAGCTGCCGAGGGCAGCCTTGCCGGTCTCTCATCAGGTTGGGCAGACACCTAGAAATAATAAGTATGGATACTGCCTATTAGATGCCTGAAACTTTTTTAAAATTAAAAATTAATTCATCTTAAGCCTCATAACACATATATTCTAAAATGGACCATTAAGAAGTCAAACTTTTTTAAAAAATATTTTTAGTTGTAGATGTTCATAATACCTTTATTTGGTTAATTTAGGTTTTTTTTTTTTTTTTGGTACCGGGGATGATTGAACTCAGGGGCACTTGGCCACTGAGCCACATCCCAAGCACTCTCTATATTTTATTTAGAGATAGAGGCTCACTGAGTTGCTTTAGCACCTTGCTACTGCTGAGGCTGGCTTTGAACTCACAATCCTCCTGTCTCAGCCTCCAGAGCTGCTGGGTAATTTCATTTTTTTATGCAGTGCTAGGGATCTAACCCAGTGCCTCACGCATGCTAGGCAAGCGCTCTTCCACTGAGCTACAGCCCCAGCCCAAAAAGTCAATCTTATTCTCACTTTCTACATGAGGAAACTGACTTGAGGGCAGAACCATGAGCTCAGGATTGGACAGGTGGACGGTGGAGGCAGGGGGCTCCATCAGGCTGAGAACAACATGAGGAGGGGCTGTGTCCAGCTCACCCTCTCCATCAAATTAGGGTCCGCTGAGGGCCAGGATCAGGCATTCCTTCCCTGCCTGTCTCATCTTCTGGTCTGGAGCAGAGGCAGACCTTATTCGGTGCTCTGCTCCGAGTCTGGGCCGGGGCCAGGGTTGACCAAACACTCTGGATGTGGTTTTTGCTCTTCACAGTTCTAAGCTGATCTCCCAGAAATGTGCCCACAAGGCAGAGAAGAGCCCCCCCTTTTTTGGAGATGGGGCATCTATTTGGGATGGGTGTCAGAACACCACTGTTTTTTCAATCCCCTAAGTGTCTAGACGGGAGTCCCCAGAATGCCTGGGAGCCTGCAGGTCCCTATCACAGGGAACACGCCTTCCGGAGCCCGCCTGGTGCCACCCACTTAACAGGGCATTTCCTCCTGTCCACAGTGCACCTCAGTCCTGGCTGCAAACCCTGCCAGGAGTCTCTGGAACCTAGCAACTCATAGGAAACAATGGAAACTTCAGTTTTTATTCTCCTCCCTCTATCATTACTCAAAAGGTTTTCCTGAAAGCCACACCTACCCCACCCCCGCCCCCACACACCGAGTTCTCTTTAGGCATCACTCTGGCGCTGTCTGGAAAGTTTCAGGCAGAGGGGGCCCGGGCTAGGCCGTGGACAGGCCCCCTGGCTGGTGGTGGGCTGTCTGTGGGGCTGCGGCAGAGGTGGATCACCCGCTTACAGCCCGAGCATCTGCGATGGGGGCTGTGGTGTGAGCCACTCGGTGTCTGGGCCCTGGGGTGTGAGCTGGTGTCTTTGGCACTGGGCTGTGATTTATGTGAATCAAACTTGGTCTGTGAGTGATTCCGGTGGAAAAAATGGTGCGAGGAAAGGAGGGTGATTCAATTCAGCATTAAGCGCCCACTGCGAGTCACCGCAGTATTTAGTGTGAGAAAGTGGAAAAAAAAAAAACAAAACACCAAAAAACAAAAAAACACACATACAGGCTGGTGGTAAGGGTGCGACAAGTGACATGGGCCTGCGTGTGAAATGTGAGTGTGAGAGGAATCTGTGTGTGAGATACATCCATGTGCTTCGTGGCTTGTTGGGTGAACGTGAACGTGAGTGCCAGCGGTCGTGTGCAGGTCGCGTCCGCAGCAGCCCCTGCGGGGGTGCGGGCCAGTTTGCAGCTCGGCTGTGGGTAGATGAGCGCGGGGCGCAGCAGCTTCGACGGCTCGCGGGGAACGCGTGAGCGTGTTAGTGCACAAATGCCGAGCGAGGCGGTGTCCGTGTGGGTCTAAGTGGGCGCGAACGTGCGACGCGGGTGTGAAAGTGGCGTGCGTGTGAGCATGGGACGCA
>NW_026000082.1:38705178-38726084 GCF_001458135.2 Marmota marmota marmota
GAGCGAGCCAGCGAGCGAGGCCGGGCCCATGGGGCGGCGGGCGGCGGGCGCGCTGCTTCTGGCGCTGCTGCTGCACGGGCGGCTGCTCGCGGTGAGTGTGCGGGGCGGGGACCCGGGAGCGCCCGCCAACTTGGCGGGGGCCCTGGAGGCTGCGCGGCCGGGACTCTGGCCCGGGACCGCGGCGCCCGCCGAGGACCCCGGGCCGGCACAGATCGGCGCCACCCCGCGGCGTGGGGCCACCCCAGGGGACACCCGGGGACCCAGCGTGGGTCTGGGGGCGGGGTCGGCCCGCGTGGAATTCCTGGCTTTCGTGGCCACTTTGCCGAGGTTCAGAGTCACGCTGGGCATGGCCCAGCCTGCCATTCCTGGGGACCAGGAGGAGAAACTTCCAGCGGGGTGGGAACTTGGCAGGATGAGGGTGCCCCTTTTTGCGCCAGCTTGGCAGAGGGACGCGCGGTGATGGGACCCTGTCAGTCCTCGCTGAAACTTTACCATGCTGCCTGTCCCCGTGGGTAGCATGTAACCAGGCAGGCACAAGTAAAGAACTTTTGGAACAAATCTAAGGCTTGTGAGGAACACCCAGGACTCTGGAGTCATGAGGCTGACTCCATGAGGAGCTGGATCAATCCCTGCCCTTCACTGAGTAACTGTGTGACCTCAAGTGAGCTGTTAACCTCTCTGAGGCCAGCCCTGCCTGGGTAAAGCAACTGCCTGGCCTCAAAATGTGTGATGGCAGGGTGGCTGTCCGCAGCGGTGGAACAAACGTGGGTGTGCGTGGTGGTGCAGGGCCTGTTAGGGGTGGGCCCCCATGGCATCCGAGTTTCCTCAGCTTGCCCCTTCCCGATAGGCCAGGTCCAGGGCCCGATTGCTCTGACAGCCCAGTCCCTGCTCCGAGCTTAGATGGATGGATCCATGTGGAGGAAGAGAATCCTCAGGTCCAGTCAGGAATCCTGAGGCCTAGGAGGCACTGGGCCAGGAGAGGCCCAGAGGACCTGAGTGAACTCAAGGAGGGCTGGGCGGGGTCGGTGGCCGGGAGCTGGTGGTAGAAGTGGGTGGGGGCACATCTGGGCCTGCTGTGGTGAGCCACAGAGCCACCCCCACCCCTCTGAGGTGCTCCTAGACAGTCCCTATCCCTGCCTCCTGTTCTCAGAGCCAAGAGAGTGACTTTTCCAACCGGGCCAACGTTTGCCCAGTGACTGATTCCCTGTCCTTGCCTTGCTGGCTCCCTCACCTCTGCCTTTCCAGACCTGACCCCTCACCACTTCTGCCCACCCACCCAGCACCTCTCCTCCTGCTTTCCCCAGCCCTGCAGCCTCTGTCTTCTGTCTCGGCTTGTCACCGAGCCCATCCAGTGGCGTCCTATAGGTGCTCCCGGTTGACCTGAACTCGCAGCTAGCTCCCTACACTGCCTTTACCTTCCCAAGGCACCCATCGAGACCTGGAGTGTCTTCCCAGCCAACAGCCTCTCCCGACCTTCTCCCAGCTCTGCCCCTGCGAGGGGCTCCTGCACGCTTGGGGTGTACAATGGCAGGAATGGTGGGTGGAGCTGTTTGCTGTGCGCCTGAGGAATTCCACAGAAGTTCCCGGCCTCCCGCCCATCATCTCATTCACTTGTTCATTCAA
The DNA here is from genome assembly GCF_001458135.2 of Marmota marmota marmota. Lineage (NCBI taxonomy): Eukaryota > Metazoa > Chordata > Mammalia > Rodentia > Sciuridae > Marmota > Marmota marmota. The sequence goes on from NW_026000082.1 coordinate 38,706,802, forward strand.
CAGATCTTCATTGAGCACCGTGCCATGACAGTCACTGGGAGTCCAGGGGTTCATTCACAGGGCAGATATTTGCCAAGCACCTACTGTGTCCCAATACCCAGGCACATGGTAGGGGGCTGCGGTGGCCAGAGGGAGCCAGATTGGTCCCTGTCTGTGCCTTCCTGGAACTCAGAGACAGTGGGCCATTTATAATTGGGACTTGCATACAGCCACGTGGAGGTCTGTACCGTCCCACCCAGGCTGATGGTGGGGGCTGGAAGGAGCTCAGGAGAAAGACCTCAGGAGTCTTCCAGGACCAGGTTCGCATACCACCCTTGCTGTTGGCTAGCTGCGCGATCTGACCCTTAGTTTTCACATCTGTTAAATGTGAGGGAGAAGTTTGCTGTGAGTCTTAAAAGAGCAGGTTCCTCACAAGCCTTGGGCTCCTCCTTGCCTGCTGCTCTTGATCTCTTCTGCCCTTGGGTTCAGAGTCACAAGGCAGGAGCAAGTGGGGAGGTAGGACACAGAGCAGGGTAAGTTGGGCTGCAGGGCGCTCCGGCCTCACTGGGGCAGGGGGCAGGACCACGGGAACAGTGGGCTGTGATTAAGTGTGGGAGTAATTTCAGTTCTGAGGGGTGGAGAGGGTGCTGGGAATGGGGGCAGGGCCTGGGCGGCTCAGGGCCTGTCCTGGGCTCCCGACCCTTTTCTTCTTTTGGGGGGCCTTGGCCCTTCCTTTCTTGGGGCCAGTGCTGCAGGAGCCAGGAGACTTGGGGGGGGGCGTGGTGATCAGGGTGTTTTCCAGGGCTGAGGAGGGAAGTTAGCTGAGATACCTGCTTCCTGCCTCCGCTGGATTTCCTCACAGGGGAGGCTGCTGGCTAGAGTGGGGTGGGGGTGGGGGAACCTCCCCTTCCTGGCAGAACCTCAGCCCTCCCCTCCACAAGCTGGCTGGCCTGTCCCTCCACACCGACCCCCTGCCCCAGACTTGCAAGGGCTGGACAGTAAAGTGCCTGGGGGATTCCGGAGGGAAGCTGCAGGTCCATTCGCAGAGATGCCCCCCACTCTCAGCTCTCAGGCTGAGCACCCTGTGTCTGAGGAGTCCCGGCCCCGCCTGGCTTGGCCCGGGCCTGTTCCCAAGGCTGAGTGCAGGCAAGTTGGGATCCGCGGGCCTGGGGCCCTGCCTGGAGATGGTGAAGGAGGGTGGCAGAAGGTGACTGGATTCAGACTTGGAAGACTGTGAGCACAGAGGTCGTGGGCCCCAGATGACGACAAGAGCTGTGGATGGTTCCCACTTATCCAGGGCACACTGTCTGTTGGACGCTCAGTTTGTCTGCGAATCCTCACATTACCTCTGTCGCTCCGTCGCTCCCTGCTTCCCACCGTCTCTTGTTGCTGGGAATCAGATCCAAGCCCCTGACTTCATCCAGCCCACGAGGCCTGGGAGGGAGATGTGGCCTCCGGACTCTGTCTCGGCTTCGCCTGCTGCCAGCGTTCCCCTCTTGCCCTGGCCATCGGCCCCACTCTTTGTTTCTGAGCATGCTAACATCAGTGCCTTTGCGTCTGCTGTTCCTCTGCCTGGAACAGTTGTCCCTGAAGCCTCAGGACCTGCCTGGTTCCTTCAGGACCTGGCTGCTCTGTTCATCGTTCTGATTTCTCTTTCTTCTTTGGTCCCAGGGAGCAAACCCACAAGCCAGTCGTGTTCTCTCCGCTGAGCTGTGTCCCCGCCCTACTGTTTTATTCTCTTTTCATCTGACATGCATTTATTTGCCCACTTCATTACCCGTCTCCTCTGTCCACTTTAGGCAGGGAAGGACCTCACCTGTTTTTATTCACCATCGCATCTTTAGCGCCTGACAGGTAGTCAGCGCTCAGTGGAGGTACTTGTGCAGTGTCTGAAACCACAGCTCCTCGTGTGGTCCCCAACCTCTCAGCAGAGGAAATGGAGGCTCAGAGAGATTAGAGAACTTGCCAGGTGACTGTGTACCACACACTCAGGGAAATATTTTTTTTCTTTTTGCAGTATTGGGAATTCAACCCAGGGGTGCTCTACCACGGAGCTCCTTTGTATTTTGAGACAGGGTCTTGCTAAGTCGCCAAGGCTGGCCTTGCACTTGCAGTTCTCCTGCCTCAACATCCCCGAGTAGCTGGAATCACATGCGTGTGCCACTGTAGCTGGCAGGAGCCAAGTTTGGAAGGCAGATGAAGTTCTCTGGACCCTATCTGCTGCCCCATCTGCCGGTAGCCACAGTCAGGGGATGGGGATAAAACTTGTCACTGATGTTGATGTAACCGAGAACTCTGGCCCCGGGTGGCACAAAGCCTAGTTCAGAAAAGGAATGGTGGGAGCAGGGGCTCAGGAGGGCTGTGCCTGGGGATGCCCGAGCTGGCGGGAGCAGAACGACCTCAGGACGCTCTGCATGGAGCCCTCCCTGGTTGCCTGGGCTGTTTCCTGGGGGTTGAGGCGGATCTTTAGAGGCTTCAGGACTGCTTGACTTTGGGGTGAGTCTCAGGGCAGAGGGCAGAGGGGCTGCCCAGGTGTGGCGAGATCTGGAGTAATGAATGAGAGGTGCCTGGGGGCTAGACCTGTGGGTTGTGGCCCCGGACCACCGGGGTGTAAGGGAGCCTTCCAGCCCTGACCTGTTGCCCCCTCCCCAGTTCAGTGCAGCCCTGAGAGGTCCTGCTAGAAGAGGAGTGGGGAGTGTCTGGCTCCCCAGCAGATCCCCAAGGGTCCGAGGCGCCCACCGGCCTTCTCCCTTCTGCTCCTGCTTCTGCCAGGAAGGGGGAGGCTGGGCTGAGGGTCCTGTTCTTGCTGGAATGTTGCCCCAGCCCAGGCCTTGGCCTTTTGGGCCCTCCACCCCCTCCTGCTCCCAGGGCCTGGCTGGGGCCAATTGCCCCAGTGCCCAGAGCAGGCTGACGGAAACCCAGAAGTATGTGTGGAACTCGCTTCGCGGGGAGCCGCCAGCCCCGCTGCCCAGCCTGGTGGCGTCGGGGCCATGTCAATAGCCGCCTTGAGAGGGGAGTGGCTCGTGGCTGCCGGAGGTGGCTGTGCTGGGGGCACCATCATGAAAGCCTTGAGAACAAGGTGGCTCTTTGAGGCTTGGGAATGTGGGGCCTTCAAGTCTCCGCCACCACACTCCCCCCGCCCATGCTGCTCCCTGTGCGTGGACAGCGCTGCAGGGACCTCACGGCATCCCTGGGGCATCCTGACATGTCCTTGGGACCAGCTCTCAGCTTCCTACCAGAGCACTTCCCTGGGGCGCAGAGGAGGGCACCCTGTTGCTGTGGTTTTGGGGAGGTGTCTGGCACCCCACTTGCGATGTGCGTTGAATGAATGCATGAACCAGTGACGTACGTAACTAAATATTCTGTAAACCAAAGTCCCCTGTGGGTGTGCATTAGCCTTTAAATTCACTTAATAAGCATTGGTGGAGAATCTTCTCTGCATCTGACCCTGTTCTGGATGTTGGGTTTATAGCGGGGAACAAAAGAGTCAGATTCCCTTCTCCTGTGTGACTTGCATTGTGGCTAGGGCAAGAAGACTGACAGTAAATCTGTCAGGTGCCATAAGTGCTTGGAAGGAAAAATAAAGCAGGGAAGAGGAGGGTGAGGAGGTGGGGTGGGGTGGCAGGGTCAGGAAAAGCCCCCATAGAGATCTGCGGGAAGTGAGGGTGGGAGCCTGAGGGTATCTAGGAAAGCGCATTCCAGGCAGAGTGGACAGCCAGTGCAAAGGCCCGGGGGTGGGACCGGGCCTGCATATTTGTGGAAAAGCAGGGAGGCCTATTGTCATGGGCTGTATGAGAGACGGGGAGCATATGGTGTCGGTGCAGGGTCCGGGTGCGGGGAGATTGGCACAGCCAGGCCTAGGATTTGCTTCCCAGTGAGATGAGAACTTGTCGAGAACTCTGGTGTTTAACAGGATCGCTCTGGTTGCTGTGTGGAGGGGTCAAGGGCAAAGGCAAGGCGGCCCTAAGCCAGGAAAGAGACCGCTGGGGCTTGCACCTGGCAGTGGAGATGCGGGGAGGTGTTGAACCCTATCTTGAAGGCAGGGCTGACAGGAGTGGGTGCCGGTGGGTGAAGGGTGGGATGGGAGGAGAGGACCCCACATCGCCCTCCCTTGCATTTCCTCCCAGGTGTGACCACCAGGGACACCGTCATCACAGACTGAGAAGGGATAGCTCTGGGGAGCAGGCTGGGGGTGGGGGGAGCAGGAGGAGGGCGGGTGGTGGAGGACTGTGCGGGTGGGGCTGTCAGGGCTGTGGGCCCCTGGCCTTCTCCATCTGGGCCTCTGCATGGACCTGGGGGTAGGAGAGGAAGGGGTGCCTGCCGAGTGGCCTTTGCGGAGCCCGTGGCCGAAGCCCCTGGCTTATATATTTGTGCATTTAAAGGGAAGCGCCACAAGTTCTGTGCCTGTCACTTTCCCAGCGCTAAGCAGGTGACTGATTGTCCAGTGAGGAAGTCAGTGTCCTCAAGAAATTTGACGGCTCCTGGCCAAGGGTGGGGAGGGGCTTCCTGTGGCCCTGGACTCAGGGGAGCGACCGTCCCAGCCACGCTCTCTACTGGGTCCCAGGGGATGCGGGCGAGCTGGGAAGCCCACGGTGCCAGCTTTCTTCTTCTGTGTCCTTGTTGGACTCCCAGGTATTTCCCTTGAGTGACTCAGTGAAGGGGGCGGGGGCTAGAGGACCTCGCCTTCAATTCTTGGCTCCGCCCTGGCTGGCTGTGTGACTTTGATCAAGTTGCTTTACCTTTCTGAGCCTCAGATCAGTTGTGAAATAGGTGTCACGGTACCTATCTCTTGGTGGCTTTGAGGTGGCCAGGTGGATACGCCTGGAATGCGGTAGGTGCACCGTAGCTGCTGGTGGCTGTATTTGTCTTGTTCCTGCCGAGGGCAGGGCCAGCCTGGTATTTGATTTAGGGTTTCCAGAGCCCGCAGGGCACACCTTCCTTCTTGCTGGCCCGTGCCCTGCCCCAGGCTTGCTGAATGAATGGCCGTGTAGAGGGACTGTCCCCTCCTGCTGCCTTACTTTCATAGCTCAGAGTCCCGGATGCAACTGCCTCTGGTCCATCACTGCCCCCTTCCCCCACTGAGGCCACAGCTGCGGGACAGAGTCCACCCCTCCACCCTGATGGCTCCTTCCTGGAGGGGGAAGGAGGGGGGCACACCCCAGGGTGTGGCCTGGGAAAGGCTGGAGTCTGCAGGCGCACTGTCCCCTGCCCAGATGTGTGCAGTTGGTGGGCTGCGAGCGGCAGGAGGTGTGGCCAAGTGCTCCCCTGGGTGCAGAAAGGATGTTCATGCAACTTGAGGGGAGTGGCCCAGGGGCGTCCTAGGACCCCGTCCCAGCCCTGTCTTCCCTCAGGCCCAGGCTGGAGGCTGTGGGACCTCGCCCAGGGATCTCTAGGCAAGCCAGAGGTGGCCTTCTTTTGCCGGGGTCGGTGGGCTTCGCGGCTCTCAGAGAAGCAGGAGGACTAGGGACAAGGAGGGACGCGCCAGGACCAGGCAGCCTTCCCCACCCACCCTGAGCTTTGGGCTCTGGCTGTCGGGGGGCCGCCTCTCTGGCCATCTTGGTGGGTCACGTCCAGGTGCCTCCAGTTTTAACGCTTGAAAACGGTCTCTATCTTTCTCCAGTCCCAGGTGGTGGGAAGGGGAGGCAGCCGGGACTTCAGGGTGGCCTCGGGTGACCCCACAGATGCTCCTCCTGGGGTGGGGCTGGGATTCCCAGCTGCCTCTGGCCCCTTCCCAGCCCACCTCGGCCCCTGCCCCCACCCCCACCTNTCCAGCCCCTCCTCCCGCTGACTCATGCTCTCCTTGTTTGGTGTTCCCAGTGTTCACATAGCTGGGAACTGGGCTCATGCCTCTTCTTGGATCACTCCGGGGCTGGATGGGTCGAAATTCTGGCCTCATAAATCCCAGCCCCAGTGGCCTCTGTCACTTCAACAGCGCGTCTCCCTGCCTTGCCTTTTGCCTTCCTGTGACCCTTGGGCTGGTGGAACAGGGACCTGGGAATTTCCTGAGCACAGGCCAGTCCCTTCTCTGCCCAGGGACATGCAGGGTCTCCTCCTTAGTGACCTTGGTCACCTGGGCCATCGAGTGAGCACTTGCGCCTCCTCTTCATCGAAACTGCCACCCGCTCTGGGCCAGCCCGGCCTGGGGCTCTTCCCTCGTGCAAATCATCTCTAGTCTCCACTTCCCCCGACCTAGTACTGGGGCCTTGGTGACATACAAGGACCAGAGGACCAGCTGGGAGTCTGTAGAATCTATGGACAAGTCCCAAAGTGTCACCTGAACAACCTGAGCATCGAGAGGCAGAAGAATGCGTCCATCTCTCCACCTGCCCATTCATTCTTTGGCTCCTTTGCTGGCGCTGCCTGAGGACCTACTGTGTGCTGATGGTGGGCCAAGTGTTTTCTCTGCATTGACAACAACCCTTGGGGGCTGAGCTTATACTTCCAGTTCCAGGAGAGAAGTGGCTCACAGGGCAGTGATAACCCAGACCCCAGAGCCACCTGCAGAGGAAGGTGGGCTGGAAGGAGCCTGAGGCAGGCCCGGGGTCTCCCTGCAGCCCGAAGCTGTGGGTCTTGCTGGAGAGGCCAGACTTGGGAACCCAGCATGACTCAGCCCACAGGGCGCAGATCATCGGGGAAGGCTGAGTGATCTGGAAAGACTTTCTGGAGGAAGTGGACCTAAGGGCCAGGAGGAAGTCATGGGCAGGGGTCCAGGAATCTCTCCCTGGTCCCTGGGGTCCTGTTGTCCTGTTGTCTGCATTGTTGGCTGTGCAGGCGGGGCCTCCTGCTGGGGTCGTTAAAACTGGGGAAAGAATGAGAGGAAGTCCCCAAGATAGCAGAGGTGACATCCATCCAGCTCCCCCACCCTGTACCTGGCCAGCCCAGTAGGCAAGAGGTCAAGGCCTGGGCCTTCCTAGGCCCTCTTTCCTGGGCCTTTTCCTACTTAAAAAAATGGGCCAGGGGCTGGGGATGTGGCTCAAGCGATAACGCGCTCGCCTGCCATGCACGGGGCGCTGGGTTCGATCCTCAGCACCACATAAAGTAAAATAAAGATGTTGTGTCCACCGAAAACTGAAAAATAAATATTAAAGAAATTCTCTCTCTCTCTTCTCTCTCTCTCTTAAAAAAAAAAAATGGACCAGGTCTTGCTCTTCTGGCCACGTGAAGTTCCCCGGGAGAACTTGGTGGTGGTCTACTCTGTGGGGCCTGGCATAGCCACCTTGAAGGGTCCATGCTATATCCCCTGCCACATCCTCTGCTGATACCATTGTCCCACCAGTGCCAAGACCTGAAACAGATGAGGGGGGCCGTTCCCTGTGCCCGTAGACCTCTTTGAAGCCTGTCTGACTCGTGCATGTGTCCTACAGTGATCTGCCCACATGGGGCCCTCCTCTGGGCCCCTTGGGTACCAGAGGAGCGAACATTCAGGGGCATCACCAGTGTCCTTTTAGCCAGTGACCTCTGCCCCAGGAGCCACAGCGTCCTCAGACAGGTGACCCAGGGCAAGCCCAGGAATTCTCTGTGCCGCCTCAGCTCCAGTTTGTTATTGTAGGTCCTGAACGGCCGTTTCCCTCTCTCCCTGGCAGTGAGCTGGTGGGAAGACCCACGGGGCCGGAGCAGGAGGGAGGGCAGTCTCAGGTGAGCTCCTGGACTCAGGGAGAGCTCTGAGGGCAGATTTGCCTGCAGCCTGGATTTGACTTGAGGACGGGGAGGAAAGGGTGAAGTGGGCCTGGTTCCCACCTGGCTGGTGGGGGTGGGGGAGAGGGGACAGGGACAGCTGCGGGGGCAGGAATGTGTGATAAGATCAAAGCTCTCAGCCTGCCTGGGCCTCACCTGAGTCTCACCTGAGCAGCTGAGGGGAATTCTCTGGGTGGAGAACCCGGGGATGCAGGCCTCCTGCCCCTCTCCCAGGGGCTCCCCAGCCTTCCACCAGCCCCTCCTACCCTCTCCCCCTGCAGTCTCCCAGAAGGCCCACTTCTTGCCCTGACAGGTGCTAGGAGCCCCAGGAACCACCTTTTAATGACTCCCAAGATTATGGGAGACACCTCTTCTAACACACCCCTCTCCCGGGCCCTCCCCAGTTCTCTCTCCACTAGAGTTTCGGAGCCCAGGACACTTTTGGGTTTTAGAAAGACCAGGACTCTGGCTAGGGAACTGAAGGGCTTCATACAGCCTAGAGGCTCCTTTATGTGACTTTGCCTCCAGTTTATTCTGCTCCATTTAATTCTGCAGGTTGTACTTTGGGCCAATGTCATGGAAAGCACAGGGCTGAGTCCTCCTGTAGCTCTATCACTTAGTGCTGTGTGACCTTAGGCTGGTGAGTTAACTTCTCTCAGCCTCATCTGTAAGGTGGAAATGGCTTTTGGTAAAGAGTAGAGATCACAGAAATAACCTGTAGCCAGCCAGAGCAGGCATCTACAAATAACCGGAACTCTTACTTTGTGATTTTCCCTTTCTTTCTTCTGTCCCTAGGCAGCTCAGGGGCCTCAGTTTTGTTTGCCTTCCCCCTGCTTTGGGAAGGCCTCAAGCCCTGGTCCAGGCCGCCATGCAGCCTTTCACCATGAGACCTTCATAACAGCAGTAGGAGCAAGGCAGGAAGCATGTGAGGGATGGCCACACACTTTGTAATGCCCTCTAGGTCCCTGCTGGGCCAGCTGCCCTCGTGGCACAGCCTTCCCCTCTAGCTCACCAGCCCAGCTGTGTGGCTGCAGAATGGCCCCAGGATGCATTGGGTGGGGAGGAGCTGGCCCTGGGGGTGCTGCTGCCTGGGCCCTGCTGGGCCCTGCTCTCCACCCTGGCTCCGCCCTGGCTAATGATTACCCTGGGCAGTGGGAGAGCCTGCCCTCCCAGCTCCTTAACCACTGGTTGCACCCCAGGTATGTCAGCAGCCTGGGTGTTCCCTGCTTTAATGTGGCAGCCTGCTCTGCGCACATGGGCTGGGGCAGCAGGACTTGGATCCCAGGTGACAGGCAGCTTGTGCTCTGGGGCCCTGGGAGCTGATGGTAGGGCCCACTGGGTCAAGGTGAGATAAGAACTGGGATCCACCAGGCCTCTGTGGTTCGGCATCAGCCTGTGAACAGACCCTAGACCCACACACCAGGCAGCAGGCCCCTGGCAGCACCAATGCCCCGCTCTCCTCTCCAGCCTTACTCCTTGGATGAGCCCCAGTGGAAGGCATGTCGTGGTCAGGGCTTTGGGGCTGCAGGGCTTGGCTTTCTACCCTAATTCTGCCTGTTCTGGGCTGTGTGACCTTGGGCAAGTCACTGGGCCTTTTTGAGCACCTGCTTCCTTATCAGCAAGCCTGGAATCTAATCTCCACCTGGCGGCTCCAGCTAGCCGAGGTGTAGGAAGTGTTTAGCCCATAATTAATACCCAGAGAATGGCGGCGATTATTATCATGTTACTGTTACAGTTTTAGCTATTAGGAGAAAGTGAAAGTTGAATCCAGTCTTGGGTAACAATGGCCCAGGGGGCCAGGGGCCCAGCTGGAGGATTTGGGGGCAGAGCCCAGGGATGTGTGTGGAGAGGACGCGGAGCTACTGCGACGTTGGACAGCCCAGTGAGTCCCAGGGTTCTTGCAGCTGGCTCACCTCTGTCCTTTGGGCCTAGGTTCCTCCTGGGCTGGGTCCTGAGGCTGGTGCAGGCCCAGAGGGGGGGAGGAGGAGGACTATTTATTTTGATAGCATTAGGGCATTTCCCCCACTGGCAACTGCTATTTTGAGAGCCCTGGAGAGCAGGGCGATGGTTAAATTAGGTAATGTTGCTCCACAAGGAATGTGTGAAGCCGCTGGGAGGCTGCGGGAGAGGCGGGCACTTCAGTCCCCATGAAATGAAACTGCAGCTTGCAGAAGAGCCGCTCCGGGCCACTTTATAAGGTGATGGAGAGAAGGCGCTGGAAGCCAGTGCTTGGGAGTGGGCATGGTGGCCCCAAACCTCTTTATTTTTATTTTTTTAGTTGTAGGTGGACACAATACCTTTATTTTATTTATTTATTTTTATGTGGTGCTGAGGATTGAGCCCAGGGCCTCACGCATGCAAGGCAAGCGCTCTGCCCCTGAGCCCCAGCCCCAGTCCCCCAGACCTCCTTTTGGCTGTCTTGGTGAGGGGCCTGGTGGAGGGCAGGGCTGGGACTGTGTCCCCAGCTCCATGGTGGCTGCTGCTCCAGGTGGGTGCGGCTTGGGGTGGTGTGATGCATGGGAAGCATGGATGGGCAGCCTTGGCCTTGAGTCCTGCTTCTTCTGCCTCTTTCCAGCCTTCTGCGCTCGGGCAGGCCACTGGACCTCACCGTCAACAGCAGTGAGAGGCGGTTCCAGTCCCCTTGAAGGCTTCCTTACAGTGAAACCACGAGAAGACAAAGCGCACTCAGCTTTTACGGAGGCCCTGTCCCAGCAGCTTGAGGCTCACCTGGGAGCTCAGAAATGCAGTCCCAGGCCCCACCCAGACCCACAGAAGCCAAATCTGTGGGCTAAAGAGATCCCCAGGCGATTGAGGGCCGGGTCCAGTTGGAGAGGGGAGAGGGAAGCGCTGGCCTCCACAGTCAGAGTTCATCCTGAAAACCACCCTCGCCTGACCCTGTGAGGGGTGTCGGAAGCGCAGGTGTTCACACGCCTCCACCCCCTCTTCCCACCTGGGCCGGGGCTCACGGGACGGGGTGTTGCAGGCCCTGGCAGGTAACAGCCGCCCTAGCGGCTTCTTCAGGCCCCTCCATTCCCGCGCCCAGGTCTTCCGTCCAGGTGATGGCGAGGAGAGGGGCCCTCCTCTGGCGTGGCCTGCGGTGTAGACACTGCCCTGCCCCCCAGGTCCCAGTGGGGGAGAGGAGCAGCTGCCCTGGCCTGGCGCAGGTGCCTCCCCTGTCCCCTTCCATGGCTGGGGGACCTGGAACTGAGTCGATGAGAAATAGCTACTCTGTGTCCGGCTCTGGGGGAGCTCCTAACTTTGCCCCAGTTCTGCAGACCTTTGATTACACAGGAAAAAACAGAACCGACCACAGTTTACTTAGTACCTCAAGTGATCCACACACACAGCGCTAAGCTCTTGACTTACGTCCTCTCTTTGATCCACTTAATTGTAACATCCTCTGCAAACGGGGAAAGTTGCTATAATAGTGCAGCCTGTCTCCTGGGGCTGTTAGGAAGGTGACTTAGGATTTGACAAGTGTCTGTTAAATAAGTATAGTAAGTACCAATGATGTCCCAAGAGGGCAGGGGCTACCTTCTACGGAGGTGCAATTCCAGATCCACAGCAGGGAAGGACTTGCCTACTGGGATCCTGGGGGATTGGAGCGGAGCCATAAGAAATTGAGTCCCCAAACTTGTAAGCCAGGATTATAATTCAGTTTAATTTAGTAAATCCTTGTTTATGATCCACAGGCTGCTGGGCATTGGGCAGTATCTGAAGGTTAGATGTGTACATTAATAAGGTAAATAAAAACCACCTGGGGACTGTCCCCGATGGTCCCTGTGGGAGGGGAGAGACATCAACCCGAATGACTATAATTGGGACTGAATCTCTAGTGCTTTAAAGTGAGAGTGAAGGTCTTTAGCTGTGGAAGAAGGTGTCTTGGTGAAGGGTCTCAGGGAGGCGGCCTTGGGGGCGGGGAGTAGACCCAGCGGGAGTGGAGGAACAGCGTCCAGAGGCAGGAACAGCATGCGTGAAGGCCCAGAGGCTGCCGGTGAACCTGCGTGCCCTGTGCAGGTGTCGTCTTGTTCTCAGGCCCGCGTGGTGTGGGGGTGACAAGGTGGGGAGGGCCCAGCCCAGCGTCCTTGCCACTGAAGATTCTGGGTGTTGCCAACGACTTGGCTTCCCAACCAACTGGGATTATTCCGTCATCGTTCTGCCTGTTCATGACAAAAAAAAAAAAAAAAAAAAAAAAATCAAAGGCCTTTATAAATGGCCCGTCACCTTCTGGCTTGATAACCGAGGCAGCTGACAGACTTCGGCCAAAAGCAGAGAGGCTTGAGGTCTTGATTGACGGGCGGCCTTGTCACCACACACACACACACGTATGGCTTCCGCGAGTCTTTAACAGCGTTGACAATGACCCGGGTGGGGAGCGCAGTGCAGGGGCCAGGCCTGGTGCCAGTGTCCTCTTTGGCTGGGCAGCCATGTGGCCTCAGGCGGGCCTGTCCCCTCCTCTGTAGCCGGAGGCAGTGGCACCTGCAGGCTGGGCCTGGGGGTCCGTGATGGCGTAACCGACATGGTCCAGGACCCGCCGCTAGTCCCCTGTGACTGTTTAAACTGAAACGTAATGAAATAAGATCACATAAAACATTTTAGAAATTCACTCCTCGCTTTGTGAGTCCTGAGTGTCACCTGTGGCCAGTGGCTTCCTTATTCCACGGCAGACGTTTCTGTCTCGGCCCAGGGTTCCGTGTGTCAAGTGCGCTGCTGTGTGTCAAGTGCGGTGTGCCCCCACGGGACCTGCTGAGGCTTCTTACTGGACGCTGTCCAGTCTCCGGGACCCCCCACGGTGGCCGCCCTGCTTCCTGCGCAGCACCTGGCTCTTCTCTCAGTCTCCCCCTGCCTGAGGTCACCACAGATGTTAAAATATCCATACCTGGCCCCTGCCAGTCCCCCTTATTTTCCCACCCACTTCCCTCAGCCTGGTCCAGGTGCGTCCCTGATCCGCTGCTGGTGCCTGCACTGTCCCTGTCCAGCCTCTGGGAGAGTCCCACTGCGCATTCCTCGTCGGGAGGGAGAGAGGCCTCCCTGGCGTCCCCAGCCCCTGGCTCCAGCAGGGGTGCCGGCCGCCTGGGCCCCTGGGCAGGGCACAGATGATGGTTTGTTGTGACGGGGCAGCGGGCAGCCTGCCCGCTCCAACGCGCCTGTATCTGGGCGCCAAGCGTGCTGTTTGCACTTGGCTGGGCCTCGGGGTCTGGCCGGCTGCCCACGAGGGCTGGCCCGCTCTGGCACCCTGGTAACAGGCTGCTCATGGGCCTCTGCCTGCTCAGGAGCGCAGGGGTCTGCCTGGGCCCAGTCCCCGGGCTGAAGGGCACATCTGCCGCCTGGAGCCCGAGTATGACCCGGGTGCCCTGGCTCGGGCTGAGCCGTAGGTGCTGAGTGGGCAAGGCCCAGAGGACACAGGCAGGATGCGGACTCCCGGAGGCCAGGCAGGAGGAGCTGCTGGTCTAAGCTGCCCAGAGGCCCCAGGCCGTGCTACCCAGGCCTTCCATCCCCTTCCTTCGGCCTCCTCCCCGACAGGCGGATGGGATGGGCCTGTGGTCCGTGGGGGGAGGACCTGGAGGCCCAGCGAGGATGGTCTCGTGCCAGTTTGGGAGGAAGGAGAATCTGGATGAGCTTCTCTCCCCTTCGGCCCTCCCTGAGGGAGCTCTGAGGACTGTGGTCCCTGGACACTCGGCCAGGGGGAGCATTGGGTCCTGGCCTCCCTGTTGTGGCCTCGGACAAGCCTGTCTCACCAGGGACTGTGGTCCAGTTGCCCGGCCCCGGGGCGGTCGCGATGCTTGGGTAGCGGCTCCTGCCTGGTTCCCCAGCACCGAGGACCCCTGGCAGCTGCTGGCCTGAGTGCTGAGTGGCCTCCACACTCTCCTGACCTGCCTCCATCCCTTGTGCCTCTAAGCGTCGCCGTCCTTTGCCCTCCCAGGCAGCGCCCCTGCCCACGGCTCCCGTCCCCTCGCCTGCTGGGCTTTTGCTTTTCCCACTCTCTCCGGTGACATGTGACTTAGGGTCCACCTGGCTCCTTCGTGAATGGCAGCCCCACGAGGGGGAGAGCGTTGTGTGGCCTGTGGGGACGCCTGGCTCTCTCCCCTTCCCCTTGCTGGAGCTTGCCAGGCCGTGCTTGGTGACGCAGGGTCCTCAGCAGGGCCTGTTGTCACCTGGGTCAGAGATGAGGGCTGGAGGGTTGCCCAGCACCCCGCACCTTGGCCACGGTGGGGCCAGGCCGCCCCCGGGCTGGTCCTGCTCCGGAGCTCACCCTGTGCCTCCTCCAGCGTTGGGTTCACGAGGTCAGAGCCTTCATGTGGTGCACAGGTGACAGGGCCCAGGGGGTCAGGTTTCAAGGTGGTCCCCCATCTCTCTGCCCCTCCTCCAGCCTTCTCCCCTTCTGTGGTTGGTCCCTTACTGCAGCGCTTCCTGCCCCAGAATCACAGGTGCCCCCTACCTGGGGGACCCAGGGCCCCCAGCAGCCCCCAGGGGCAGGGCAGGGAGCAGAGGGCTGTCCCAGGTCCCTGGCTGTCCCTGGCTGTCGGGCAGGTGAACAGGATGTTCCCCTGGGCAGCAGACATTCCTGGTCCGAGGTGACAGGCAGCAGGGAGATTTACTGTTTCCGGTAACCCGAGTCCCCGGGACGTGGCATTCTCCCTGCCAAGAGCAGGCACCCGCCACTTGCCAGCCCTTGCCGCCCACTCCTAGGCCACCTGCCTGTCTAGGGTTGGAGGACAGGCTGGAGGGGCCACCTGTCCGTCCCAGAGCTTGAGATGGGGTCTCAGGCCCTCAGTAGCCCCCACAAAGACCTAGACGCCTGCCGCCCTCCCAGAACCCTCGTCTGTGGTGCCCTGCCCTGGCCTAGGGAAGGAGGTGACCCTGGAGGGTGAAAGGACCTGTCAGGAGGCTGGGCCTGCCTCCTCCGTTGAGTGGCCGAGGGCTCCTCTTCCTGTCCTCTTGGGGCGGCTGCCATGTCCTTGCTGTGTCCTAAGCTTACAGGATGCCGCTCATCCCTGTCACCGTGGGGGCTGGGCTCAGGTGTAAGGTGGCCCAGCAGATGGGGGTGTCAGAGGCTGGTGTTGTTGATGGTTGGTTTTTTGGAGCCTGGGGCCTCCTGCAGACCAGCCGAGTGCTTCACCACGGAGCCACATCCCCAGCCCCAGAGACGGGATTGGAACCTCAGCCCTCCACCTCCCGCTGGTCTCCCCTGGAGTCCTCACTTCCCCTCTCTGGGCCTGCGATTCCCCTTCTGATGAGTGAGGGTACTGGTGCAGGTTGTCCCTTCCAGCCGGGAGCTCAGGATCTAGGAATGTGACGGAACCTTCCGTGGGTGTGAGTCTTGTGCCTTATCAAGCCAGGGAGGGGGCAGAGCAGGAATTGTTTTCTCTGGGGGGTTCTAGTGAGCTCACTGTCCTGGTGATGAGCTGGGGATGGGAAAGAGGAGAAGAGGTGACGCCCGTCCCTAGTAAGTATGGGACAATAAGCCCTGTCATTTTTATTCCCATTTTACGGTTGAGGGAAAGGGAGGCTCAGAGAGGTCAGGTGATTTGCCCAGGATCACACAGCTAGAAGTTGCCCAGGTACACGCAGTGTGGAATGGCACGTATTTCCTACAATGACGTTGATTTATTAGTAAAACAGTAAATAGTAGTGTTCCCTCAGAAAGAATTAACATGCCCCAGAAATTTGAAAGCCTCTACATCCAAACTACATCTCCCAGGCTGCCTCTGACACAGGAAGTAGCCCAGAAACCTCTGGTTCAACAGATTTCTTGAGTTTTGCTTTGGAAAATATGGTCAGCCGTGATTACAGGGGAGAGAGAGCCTGTGGGCTGAAGCGGCTGGGACCCGAGAGTGGCCGGGCAGGCCAAGTTCACAGCCTCCAGCAAGGCCCCCGAGTCAGCCACAGGGCTCCCCTGGGACCTCAGTCCTGCCGTCCCCCTCCTGCTGCGATCCCGAGGTCCAGCTTGAGTCGGGCACGTTTGGTCCACAGACCTTTGCTCCAGCCTCCACCCCGCCCAGGCTCCCAGGGAACTGGGTGAAGGGCTGTGGGGGCGCCCAGGCTGCTTCCTGGGCTTGAGTGGTGGCTGTAGCCGGGGGACTGAGATGACCCAGCGAGACCCTGCCCCTGCCTGCCCGGGGCCCTTGGCCCTGAGGCCCCAGCAGCTGTCAGCAGGGCAGGGTGCCTGAGGAGGGCCAGAGGTGACTTCCAGCCACCCCTTCTCCCCGTCCTTGGGCCAGGCCCAGAACTGTCACCAGCTTTGTCGGCAACTGCGGAGCTTTGTTCCAGAGTGGCTCTGGGTCCCGTCCTCCTCCCCGGGCCTCTTCCCACCATCGTTCCCAGCTGCTGTCTCTGGGGAGGAGTTGGCGCTTATAGGGAGGACGTGGTCACATCCTTTGGCTCCTTTGATCCTATGAAAGATCTGAAGGACTAGGACTGAACACTGTGTTTTTATAGGAGAGACTTGCTTAAAGTCACACAGCTAAACTCAGGCTCCTGGCTCCCAGCCCAGAGTTATCCCTGTTCTTTTTCAAGGTTTCATACAGGACGAGAGAAGCTTCTGGGTCCCTGAGTCTGATTCCTAGCTTGACCATTGAGTACTTTAGGACCTCGGGCAAGCTCCTGAATCGTGGGGAATGGAACTTCCGTTTTCTTGCTTATAAAATAATAACGCTACCTGCCTCTTGGGAATGTTGGGCCCATGAAGTGAAGTGATCAACTCGCCGTCATCAGAGGGAGAGGGGGACCCGCCGTGTGCCCGAGCTCGGGGCGGTTCCATGGGGGTTCAGGACACATTCCACAAATACTTAGATCAATCAGTAAATATTTATTTGGCACCTACTGTGTGCCAGGTGCTGGAAAAAGAGCAGTGGTGAGACAAAACGCCTGTCCCGCTCACCAGCGTCTCAGGCGGTGGCTGGGGCAACCGCCTCTCCGCCACGGAAGCCTCGGAAGCGCTTCACGCACCCTGGGATCCTTACACACGCACTGCAGATGAGAACGCTGGGACCCTGGTGCCCGCTCGGGGAACAGGAGCCAGCTCTCCGGAGGGTCTGCAGGGTGCTGCTGGATCTGGAGGTGGCCTGTGGGCTTCCTGGAGGAGGAGGCAGCCCTGGGCTTCTTGGGGGAGGGCCTGCCAGGAGAGGCTGGGAACAGCCAGGGGCGCAGCCGCCCGAGTCTGGGGAGCAACAATTTCAGGAAGGTCTTGCAGAGGGCAAGGCCTCTCGTTCCCCAGGGACCAGGCCAGTCGGAGCTTTAAATACCCCATCAGCCCAGAATAGCCCCTATTGTCTTGGCCGGGGCTGCAGGAGCCACACAGGGCCTGGAGTGGGGAGCCAGGTCTGGGCTCTTCCCTATATGGCGTGGGTGGCCTTCAGGCTTTTCTTTCTGGCTCCTGCAGGAGGCCGCCTGGTGGGGGCCTGTGGGCGGCAGCCTGGGCTCTGCCCTGCGTGAGCAACGTGCGCTGCGGGGAGCGGGTGGGTGGGGGACTCCCCTGGAGGGCTGTGTGCCCGGCAGTGGCGCCCCTTTGTGCGTCGAGTGTGCGTGCGTTGGCCCACGGGGGCCCTCCTGTGGACAGGCCTGGCCAGGCCCTGCCTGGGGCCTCCTGGCATCGTCCCCTGCCCTGGCTATTTTGGGCACCGGCTGCGTTTAGGCTTGGGCAGCCGTGGGTAATCCCGCCCAGACCCAGGATGCTGGGGTGTGGCGGAGAGGCTCTCCCCGGACGGTTCCAGCCTCCAGGATTGGATCACGTGTTGATCATCGCTGTCTCTGCCCGTGGCCTCGGCCTCGGCCTCCCTGGCAAGGCAGAGGAGGGCTGAGCCACCTGGGCGTGCCCTGCTCCTCCATCAGGGACAGCTGTGCAGCTTCTAAGCAAGGCGACAAGCAGGTTGCCTTCTTCCCATGGGCCACTGGAAAGCTCCGCACCTGACAAGCTGTGCCTTTCCCAGGTCCCCAGGCCTCGCACGTGCTCCCTGTGCAGTCAGCTCACAGGCTGCAGGGAGGCAGTGTCTACCCGAGCACGTCCGCGTGTGCTTAGTTCAGTTCTCCCGCTCCCCGGCCTTCATCTTGTAACCTGCCTGACGTCTGGAGCAGGGAGGGAGGAGGTGACGCTGATAATGATGGTGATGATAAGAACCCTGGCTGGCTCTGTCCTGAAGCCTGGCTCCTGGCTCTGTGTTATTCTGACTTTGTCATTCCCTCCTTTAGCCAGCCTCCCAGCCTCCCAGCCTCCCAGCCTCCCAGCCTCTTAGCCTCTCTCCCCCGTCCCCTTTGCAGTGCTGGGGATCAAGTTCAGGGCCTCGTGCACTCTAGGCAAGCGCACTCTGACACCCGGCCACATCCCAGCCTTAGCCAGGCTCCTTTGACTGGTGGGAGTCCCAGCCTAGATTTTTTTTATATTTACTTATTTATGTATCTTTAGTTTTAGGTGGATACATTAGTTTGTTTTCATGTGGTGCCAGGGATCGAACCCAGTGCCTCAGGCATGCTAGGCAAGCGCTCTGCCACTGAGCCACAGCCCTGGCCCCCCAGCCTAGAATTTTAGAATCTTTACGTTGCAGGGTTTGGGATGATGAAATGCCAAAGCCAGAGGAACTTTTAAAGCTCCAGAGCATTCCGATTTACTAAGAGGAAAGCTTTATTCCAAAGAAGAGGATAGTGATGAGCACGGGGCTGGGTGACTCGGTGGCAGGGCGCTTGCCTAGCACCCCCAGGCCCCCATCCCCTGCACCACCTAAAAAAACACAGAGCCATGCACTTGTGCTGTTGGTATCGTTTCACATTTCAGTTCCACCTTCACAACAGCCCTGGGAGGGGAGATTGTTGACAGTTGTCCCTCCGTGTCAGTGGGGCATTGATCCTGGGAACCCCCATAGATCCCAAGCCCCGAGGACACGCAAGCCCCTTATGAGAAGTGGCATCTATCCTACGTGCACCTCCTGTAAACGTTAAATCATCTCTAGGTGCTTCAACACCCCAGCCAGCGTGAACGCCCTGTGGACGGCGACTCGGCCGTGTGTGGATCAGGGAGGGACATCGAGGAGAGAGGTGGGCCTGTCCAGCGCAGGGGCGGTTTCTTCCGAGTTATTTTCGGTCTGGTTGGTTGAAGCCACAGATGTGGAGGGTCCACGGTTCTGAGTGGTGGTGCCCATTTTACAGGTGAGGAAACAGAGGCCCGGAGGTGAGATGCTTGCTCACGGCCTCACAGCTCACCAGGGGCTGAGCCAGACGGATCATGTAGAAGTTCAGAAAACAAAGTGGGAAAAGGTGGATTGGTTTTGATGGAAATGAGTGTTTGGGGGAGGGGACCCCAACCCTACCTGTGTCCCCTCGTTCCCCTCACCTCCTCTCCAGAGGGACCACAAGGCTGCTAGGACAGGTTGGACACCTGTGATCTGGGTCTGCTATGTCACCTGCCAGGGACGGAGTCTGAGGCTCAGGGAAGGGAAGGGACTAGCCCAAGAGAATGGCTGAGCTGGGAGCCCAGTCCCTCGTGTCCTATATTGCCCCCGCGTGCCCACCCCACCGCTGGTCTCCTGGCCACAGCTGTTGCAACCTGTTTTTTCCTGTTGCTGGAGCCCACGGGAGCAAGCGCAGAGCCGGCTGCCCCCTGCACCCCCTCCCCCTGCCCCCTGCACCCCCCTGACTGC
>NW_026000082.1:38727023-38731471 GCF_001458135.2 Marmota marmota marmota
CCCCTGCACCCCTCCAACTTCCCCCCTGCACCGCACTCAAGCGAAGCCGTCTTTCGGCCTCAGGGTCATCATTTCCTCTGGGAGGGAGGCCTTCTCCAGCCTCTCACTAAGTGGGGGGCATCCATGTCCTCTCCCAGCCCCCGCCTACCCCTTCAGATCCCTCCTCACAGTGTTGTCACCATGTGGTTTAGTGGCACGTGACTCCCCCTCCCTTCCTCCGCAGGAACACAGAACTCCCTTTCTGTCCACTTCATCATTTTATCCCCAGGACCCAGCACATAGTAGGTGCTCAGTAAATCGAGGTCAAAATGACTTGAATGGAACCTTATGATCAAGGGCGGGTCTGAGTGACGGTCTTTCTTAGTGGGTGGGGAAGCTGAGGCTGCCCAGCTAGAAGGTGGCCGTTGTGGCCTGGAATCCGGGCGTCCCACTGAGCATGGGGCTGGCCCTCCCTGTCTCACTGCCCCACTCCCCTGAGACCCAGAGACCCAGGGTTCTTGCTGGGCCTAGGCTTGGTCAGTAGCTGGCCAGTTGGGCTGCCCACCCCACCTATGCTGAGGAGCCCCCAAGGCAGAGACCACCTCAAGGCCACCTGGGGACAGGCCGGGCACTTTCAGGGTTCGCTGGCCAAGCTTCTCTAAGAAGTCGCCCTCATTCTGCTTGCCTCTGGGAAGAGCCATGGCCGTCAGGGAGTTCAAGGCCGCAGTGAGGCCCTGAGGGCAGGGGGCACCTCAGGTGGATTTCAAGGACCCTGTGCCAGCCTCCTCCCTCCTGTGCCCCGTGATCCCTGGCTCAGACGCGGGTCTCCGTACAGCATGGGCTTTGTCAATGGAGAACCCGGCCCTGGCCCCCTGCCTCTGGGACCGTCCTGCTTCCTGTTTCTGCACTCGGTTTCTTCTGTCCAGTGGCTAATTCCTGCCTCAGGGTTGTTGGACAAGTTCATTCAGCAATCTGACAGTGAGTCACAAATACGGAGGCCTACTGTGTGCCTCTGTGGTGGGATGCCGAGAGCCGCAGACCAACCCTGCTGGTGGCTCTGGGCACTTCCACTGAGGGGGCTGGTGTGGACACCTCCCACAGAGAGTCCCCCGCGCAGGGGCTGGATGTAATTTTTGCTAAAAGGGAGAAACCAGGGACCTGTCCCGAGCCACAGGTGAGTTCAGGGCAGAGCTAGAAACTTCAAGCCCTTGTTCCTGCTCCCTGGGTCTCCGTTGAAGGCCCTGACCCTCCTCAGCCACCTCGGTGCTGGCTTAGGGCCCTGGGTGGAACACAGCCTTTCCAGGTCCCCGGCCTCGGTAAGAGCAGAGGGCAGAAGCAAGGGCCTGGGGTAGAGAACGGAGTGTGAGCCCCAGTCAAACACAGTTCTCACTGCTTTAGCTGTGTGGCCGAGGGCTGGTGATATTCCCTCTCTGAGCCTAGCTTCCCTACGCGTGAGACAGGGCTGCCACCACTGTCTGCTCATAAGGTTTGTGGATCTGAGTGACACCAGCCTTTTGAAGACTTAGCTCGGCACCTGGGGTGACGCCCTCCCTCTGGGAATCAGTGTTCTTCCTGGCTGACTGGCTGGCAGAGGTCCTGCTGCCGTGGGGGCCCGAGTGTGAGAAGCTGGCGAGAGGCACGAGAGGCACGGGTGCGCAGGCATGCCTGAGGAGGCCGCAGCCACCTCCTTTCCGGCCAGGCGCCCCCTCAGACTGCCTGGGGATTAAAGGCCTTGGGGCCTTTGTGTCGGGCTCCCCCGCCCCTGGCAGTTCGCACAGCAAAGTGCTGCCCTGACAGATTCCTCGCCCTGCCGCCGCCTGCAGTGGACAGGACCCTGCAGCCTGGGGGTGGGGCAGAGCACCTTGACCTTGTGTCTGGGTTGGGCAGGAGGGGGAAGCACTTGTGCTGCCTGGGAACCTGCATCTTGGTGTGGGGAGGTTGGGACTATGTCCCTCCCTAGAGATTTGGGGGCCTTGGGTTTGTCCCCACCCCCACACTGCCTCTGGATTTCCATGAGGTGAGCTCACTCCAGCCCCAGATGCCTGGAGCCTTGCCCTGGGCAGCTGCAGCCGCCCTGGGGGACTGTGCGGGCTCAGACCTTCCTGCCCAGCTGTGGGGGCGGTGGGGGGCTCAGACGGAGGCTGAGCCAGGAGGCAGGAGGAGGGAGGCTGCGAGCCCCGAGCCCGAGGCATGTGAAGAATGTTTTGGAAAAGCCCAAACCCTCACCCCTGGGGTGTCCCAGATCCAGCCTCAGAGCAGGCAGACAACTGCAGCCCTGGAACCCAGCTCTGCGGCCCAGGCCCCCACTTCACCTCACACCTGGCGTGACCCAGGTCACACCCTGCACACGCGCACATCACCCCTCATCCACCCACCCCTCCTCTCCCCCCTGCACCCTGCACGGTGTTCGTTTGAGCACTAACTGAGCACTTACTATATGTGGACTGCCCTCCCTGAGCCCCTGTTTCCTCATCCATAAAGTGGAAGTAAGCAACGTAGTCTCCTGCCCGAAACCTGGGGTCCAGCGTGTTCTGGAATCCAGAAGGTTTTGGAGAAAGGTGCTGAGAGCATGCGCCGGCTGCGTGCCACGGCCTCAGTGGGGCTGTGGCCCCTGCCCAGCTGCCCGAGGCCCCGGGCTCCGTCCCCAGCCCCGCAAGTCAAAAACCAGAACCAACACTTCTGGTTCCCAGGGCTCTTTGGATTTCTCTCCTTGCAGACTGGGGACAGTGTCCCCGTAGCACCAGCCCTGCCCTGGGGTGCAGTGAGGGTGCATCGAGACTTTCCGCAGGGACCTGGCTTGGAGGAAGCCTTCTTGCTGTCCTGTCCCTGTGCTGCCATCTGCCACCAACTTTGATTTTAGCAGAACCTGAAAACTCTTATCTTTGAAAAGTGCACACTTCAGAACACTCTTGGGAGCCTCAAACCCTGTGTCCTATCTCTGCCTGGGCCTCCCTGCCCACACCTTCTCTGCCTGCTGCCCAGGGCCTCTGAGGGTGTGGCCTGACTGCGGTGCCAGGAGCTGTCCTCCCCAGCAGAGGGTCCAGCCTCTGTCCTGGTGCTCTTGAGCTTCGGCAGGACTTGAACCTGGAGCTCCCCCCGCGTGCACCCTCATCCTGACTGGGAGGGCCTGGACACCCAGCCCAAGGGAGCAGGTGCACCCAGAAGTCCCTGGTCAGAGGGTGCCTGCCCCTGGGGGCTACCCTACCCGTATCCCTGCCCCAAGCAGTTGTTCCCAGGGTGGAAGAACAAACTTCTGGCCTTGACCTGTGAGTCAGCCGCCTCCTCCCCCCAGGAACTGCAGGGCTGGAAAATCCCCTCTCAGCTTGGTTCCTTCCCCTCTGGCCCAGGTCTCCCTCCAGACCCCTCCTCTCAGCCGCCATCCGCCCGACTGAAGTACTGGGTTCCTCTGGGAGGAAGCCGGGCTCCCTCATGGCCGGAGGGGGCTGGAGGGCAGGAAGCCTGGGTTCTATTTCTGCCTCTGACCTTGGAGCCACTCATGGCCTTTCTGGGGACCGAGGCACGCGCCACACAGCCCAGGCTGCTGCCAGCTCGGGCATCCCTAGGGCCTCCCTGTGAGTTGGTCAGGTTGGGGCAGGTCCTGGCCAAATCTGGCTTCCTAGTTGTGCCTTTGGCTCAGGCCTTGGGGACAGCCCCAGCCCCCCTCCTTTCCAGGTAGCAGAGGGCTTGGGGGTGGGGAGCTGGGCTCAGCGTGATCTGCACGAGGTGCCTCTCCCTGGGCCTCAGTTCCCTCAGTGAATGGGGATCATTCGTGGCTGCTGGGCCACCTCAGGGGGTTCTTGTCATCTCAGATGACTCGGAGGCTGAGGAGGTGCTTTGTGAACCGCAGTGATGAGCCGAGGGGCTCTGGAGAGGGGCCCCCAGTGAGCCCAGCGCCGGGTTTACCAGAGCCAGACCTCTGGGTCCACACCCAGCTCCTGCACAGGTGGGCTCCAGCCTGTGACCTGGCTGTCTCCGCCCCGCCTCCTGCAGCCCAGCGTCGCACACCCAGTGTACGGAGGGCGCTCAGTGAATGCAGCTCTTATTACTCCCCAAGCAGATCCCAACTTCCAGGTCCTGATCCGAGGCCCGTCCCTGGCCCAGTCTCAGCTGCTCTGTGTTCCTTTCCGTCTGGCCCCATCTCTCCTCCCAGATGTGAAAAGCAGCTGCTGGGGCCTTTTGATCTTCAGCCTTTAACCAGAGAAGTCTCTGCTCAGGCTGACTTGGCCCTTGATGGGGGCCCTGAGCTGACCTGGGACCTCTGACCTGGGGAGGGGACTGGAGCAAGGTCAGGGTGGCGTCTAGAAGGGTCCACAACCTGGGACCCCTGGGACTCAGGGAGACTCCTGTCCAGGCCCTGGCATGCTCTGAGTCCTCTTTCCCCTCTTGCTGCAGATGTGTGTTCCTGGCATTTTTTCCATGTTGAATCTCACTTTGCTATTTCCTGTCTGGTCCCAAGCAACACCCCCCCC
>NW_026000082.1:38731489-38752816 GCF_001458135.2 Marmota marmota marmota
GAACAAACCCCCCCCCCCCCGCACACACACACACTAGCTGCTCTTTCCCTGGGAAAAAACACTGGACCTTGCTCACCACCGAAGTTTCCCTTTCCAGAGAGCATTGTCTAGGGGTGCCATGAACCTCTGTGCCCTGTGCTTGGTTTCTGCAGCCTTGTTGCGTGGGAAGGAAAAGGGCAGCATAAAGAATCTTCGGGTGGGAAGACCCTGAGCCTGTCTGCTCAAACCTCCTGTGCCCAAAGGCAGTGCTTCTGCACTAGCCTTAGCCTCATGCTCCCCTCTAGTCAACCTGGGCCTGCTTGGGACCCGCTCTCCAGCCAGTGGAAACCTTGCCCTCAACCCCTAGCCAGGGAAGGAAGCTGAGCCTAGGCCTTGTCTTACCCCGTGGCAGTCAGAGTCCCCTGGACTTGACAGCTGTGCGTTCAACCTGGGATGAGAACCCAGTGCAGGGGCTCTGAGCTGGGGCCCAGGAATCAGTCGTTGCCACCAGCTCTGGAGATTCTAAAGAGCCATGGACGTGGCCCAGAGGGCCTTGGGGCACCACTCAGAACAGAGACAGGCACTCTTGCGGTGGAAAGAGCAGAGCAGGAGGTGGCGGTGCCCAAGGACCATGGGGAAGGGGCCGCAGGCTGTGAAATGGTAAGGTGTGGCAGAGCCTGTCTTACCCAAGGCCTCTAATCACCACGCGACCAGTGGCGCCCAGCCCTTCCCCCAGGGAGCCCTGAGCCTAGGAAGGGGCTGCAGATAGACTGCGTGGGGGTGGACGCTCCTCCAAAGCAAGTCTCGGGGAGGCAGCTGGAATTAGTAGGTGCTGACGTCCATTCATTCGAGTCTCCTTTTCTTCTTTGTGGTGCTGGGCCCTGGAGCCAGGGTGCTCTCCCACTGAGCTCCATCTCCAGCATTTTTAGTTTTTATTTAGAAACGGGGTCTCACTGAGTTGCCCAGGCTGGCCTGGGACTTGCTATCCTCCTGCTTTGGCCTCCCGAGTAGCTGGGATTACAGGTTTGTGCCACCGCGCCCGGCTTCATTCAATCTTTTTTTTTTTTTTTAAATATTTTCTTTTTTAGTTGTAGCTGGATGCAATACCTTTATTTCACTTATTTATTTTTATATGGTGCCAAGGATCGAACCCAGGGTCTCCCATGTGTGAGGCGAGCGCTCTACCGCTGAGCCACAATCCCAGCCCTCAATCTTTTTATTTTATTTTTTTCATTCAAGTCTTGATTGAGCTCGGTGCGAGAAGGTGGAGACCGTCCACCGCAGCCCCTGCCCTCCAGATGTGTCCATCCCAGTGGGATGCACACAGGAGCAGTGGGAGCCCAGCTGGGACCGTCCCTGCTCCTGGGGTTTTTTTCTTGGCCTCCTCCTTGTTGAGACGGCAGTGACCCACGCAGGTACACCTGCTTTACTGGTGCAGGTCAGCAATGAGAATAAGATGGACACAGGTTCTAAAGAGCACCCAAAACTTCCCTCGTGTGCCATCCCCGCCACCCCCAGCCTAGCCCTGGGCCCAGGCAATGGCTGCCCTTCCTATCGCTGCCTGAGACGCCCCAGAGTCTCCTGCGCATGGACTGGTGGCGCGTGCATCATCCCTGCGGCCGAGCCTGTCACCTGTGCCTCAGTGTTGCTGGGCCCTCAAGAGGGGCTGTCCAAGCTGAGTGGGAGCAGGAGAGAGAGTGGCCCCATAAACAAGGGGAGGAAGGACGGTCCAGCCGCTAAACAGGGTTGGGAGGATGTGGACCTGGGGACGGAGCCGGGTGTCACTGGCTCTTGAGTTTTTCTCCTCCTTGGGCTTCACCCCCTTGTTTAGCAGTGGATTTGGCTTTTGCCACGCCAGGGGCCCTCGTACCAGGACGTTTGGACATGGCTTAAGGGGCCAGAGTGACTGTGTGTGTTTTTGCTTGTGGGCTCGTGTGACCTGGGGCTCCCCTGGGTTTGTCTTCCTCGAAGTTACCTGGAAAACTGTGGAGACATCCAAGGGGAAAGCAGCGTCCATTGCCCACACCACACCCCAGAGCCCGGGTGCAGGGCCTCGCGCCCTCTGCAGAACCGGAGCCTCAGGGGAGCTTGTGCTGGGCTCAGCTTAGCCCGAGGTCACACGGAGCTGACACCGCGCTTGTGCTGCCCCCATTCAGCCCAACAGCCGGGCCTCACCCCGGGCATGGAGGAGCCTATCAGTGTGGCGGAAAGTGCCCGGGCTCAGGGCAACGGCGAGCGTCCTGCAGCCTGGGGGCCAGCGTGGGTGTGGGGAGCTGCTGTTGGAGGAGCAGCCTGGATCCGCCTCTCCCCTCTGTGCTGACCTGGCTACCCTTCCACTTGCCCATGTCCCCTATCCTTGCTGGTCCAAGTCACCCTTTAACTGCTGGTATCCCCCACCCCCACCCGTCCATTCACTCATGTCCCGGTTGTCCCTTGCCTTCTCCAAAGAAAAAGGAGACATCGTTTACTAAGTGATATTCATTTTATTGGCTGCTTTGTTTGAAAATTCTTTCAGAATTTGCAGGGTTGGGCACTGAGGCCTCCAGAGGCCAATATCTGGGGAAACTGAGTCAAAAACAGTGTTTCAGCCAGGCGCTGTGGCTCACGCCTGCAATCCCAGAGGCTTGGGAGGCTGAGGCAGGAGGATCACGAGTTCAAAGCCAGCCTCAGCAAAAGCGAGATGCTAAGCAACTCAGTGAGACCCTGTCTCTAAATAAAATACAAAATAGGGCTGGGGATGTGGCTCCGTGGTTGAGTGCCCCTGAGTTCAATCCCCAGTACCAACAAAATAAAACCAGTGGTCAGCCCAGCCTGGCTCTCTTAGCCAAGCTATGTCTAATTTTACCGCTGGACAGCTATGGGGTAGACTCTGGGTCCTCCCTGAGGTGAGGGGAAGGCCCCAGGGCTTGGCAGTAGCTAGGAAATATGACTCAGTTGGCTCTGTCATCTCTCACAGGTGACCCGCGGGCTCAGGGCATATGATGGCTTGTCTTTGCCTGAGGACACAGAGACTGTCACCGTGGGCCGGGCTGGCTGGAGCTACGCATACCTTTCTGACGATGAGGACCTGCTGGCTGACGATGCGTCTGGAGGTGCCAGGGGCCTCAGCTGGGAGAGTGGGCTGCGGGGTGGGGTCTGGTTCTTCCCACTGGCCCTTCAGGAGTCCACGTGAAGCCTACCCCAGGCAGGGCCTCCGGAGGTGGGCCACGTGCATCCTGAGTCCTGGCCCTGAGGACCTCAGCATCCTCCACTTACAATCTCTGTGACCTGGGCTGGTCACCACTCCTCCTTGTGGCCTGGGAGCATCAGGACCACTGGGGAAAGTACTGGCAGTGCACAGTGCGGGGTCATCACCCAGCCTCTGCCCTGCATCCTCCTCGTCCTCCTTGGAGGCCAATCTGCCCCAGCCATCAGACAAATCACGGAGTCCCTGGAGTTTGGGACTGGGTCCACACCCTCTCTGATGGAGTCCTCTAAGCTGACTTCACAGGCTAGCTTTCCTTGGGCACGTGGAGGAGGGCAGCTGTGACCCTTCCCTGCACACGCCAGGGCCCACAACCCTACCCGACAGCTGGGAGGTGCTCTGGGAACGTGTGAACGTTGCTGAGTGTGTTTCTCTTTTGTTTGCAGATGACCTGGGCAGTGGAGATCTGGGCAGCGGGGACTTCCAGATGGGTAAGTGGCTGTAGGTCCCCAATCTGCCCCCTCGGAAGCTCCAGGGCAGGCCTCCTAAGCAGAGGATGACCCCCCTTCTGGGCTGATGGCCTGAAGGGCTCCCTGGGCCTGCCCTGGGAAAGGAGAGGCAGGTGCACTCTGACCTGTAGACAGTCCGGGCGCTGGTTGGCCAGTCCCTGCGAGGTTGGGGATAGCAGGCTGTGTGACAGGCACAGGAAAGAGCCGCTCAGGGCAGTGGGCACCAAAACCTAGTTTTGATGGGGGCTGAGAACCAACCAGCCACAGGCCTCTGAAGCAGCCTGGGCCTCCCCAGGAGTGGGGGCACTTGCCCAGCTGGTAGGCAGGGTCATCCAGGAGGACCAGTGCAGGTGGGAGGGTTGGGCCCAGCTTGGCCTGGTCCTGACTGTGACCTCCCTCACCTGGACTTGCCTCCGCCTCAAGTACAGCTCCGTATAGGATGACAGGACCTGGGGGCCAGGTGTGGCCTGGGAATGGGAGTGTCAGGCGAGCCCCAGGGACATGCCACATCCCAGGGTGGTGGGTACTGAGGCCCCCGGCCTCTGCCAAGCCAGCCGGCCAGCTGAGGCCGCGTCTGGTGCTCCCTGCTATTCAGAAACACCTGTCTCCCTGCTCTCCTCCTGCCCTGGGCTCTTTTCTGCGCTGCAGTGTTTGCCTGCCCGGCTTCCGCCACTCTGCATTTCCGGCTCCCCTCTGCCTTTGCTCCCCACCCCTGCTTCCGTCTCCCATGTCTGTCCCCGCTTCTCACCTCTCCCTCTCTGTGCTGGCATGATGGTCGTGGAGTCTGATAAGGGGTCTCGTCTCCATCACCCCAGGCCCTGGGCCCCCTCCTCGTCCTCCCTCCGACCCCTGCCCTTGCTCTCCTGTTCTCTTTTCCCAACTGCACAGGAGGCATGTGTCTACCTCAGGACAGGCCGATCCCAGGCTCACTAGGGGACCCAGGGTGCCCGGGGAGCTCTGCTGGGCATGGGGGGCACTGGGAATTGGTGGGGTGGCCTGCTCAGGCCTGAGGTGGACAGTGCGTGTCCTACTCCACCTCAGCACAGGGCTGCTCCGTCCCCCGCTCCTGCCTCTGTTTCAGGTAGGGTGGGAAGGAGGCCAGGAGGGAGAGGGCTGGCCGAGCCTGCTCACCCCCAGGCCTCGGTCTCTAGCTGCCCCGACACCTTCAGCTCCGGGTCTGCTTCCTGAGCCCCGCAGGCCTCACCTCTGCCCTGATGCTCAGGCACCAGTGGCAGGACAGCAGCTCAGGCTGGAGACCCAGGGCTTGCCCTGACCTGCCCCGGGCCTGGGAGAAGGGAGGGAAGGGGTCAGGCTGGAGAGTCGGGGCCCTTCCCAGGCCCCAGTAGAAAGGGGCTTTGTGGAGCTCTGGCCCCCTCCCCTGGGAGTGGGTGCATTCCTGGGCAGAGGCCCGGCCTCCTCGCCTGCGCTGGGCTGTGGGCTGAGGCCAGGGGCCGGGGTGGGGGACTCTCAATGGGCCTCTGTGCCGGCTCACAAGAGGCCTCTGTGGCTGAGCTCGCTGCCCCCATGCTCTGGCCCACAGAGCCCCACCCACCCAGCACCCAAGAGCCCAGCCCTGCTGGCCGGTGGCTGTGGTTCCGAGCGGGGACCTTCGAGAGCATCCTGGCTCAGGGTGGAAGTCTGCCCCTGACCTGGTCAGCGAACCAGCCCAGGGCGCTCACCTGAGCAGCACAGGGAGAGAGTCCTGGCTCTGGGCTGCGCACCTCTGGGCCTGGGGACCAGAGGGAGGTGGAAGGCCCCTGCTGCTCCCTGTGCCGCCCGCCCGCACGCGTCTGCCCGCTCTGCCCGTGTCTGCGGCCTCTCTGAGCCCACTGCCCGCTTGGCCTTTTGCACTTGGGCTTGCTCTCCCTCCGCCTCCCCAGCCCCCTCTCCCGCCCTCCTCGTCCTGTAGCGCCTGTCCCTACTCTTCTCCTGGGTTTCCTTTCTGTCCCCGCTGGAGAGTCCACTGCTGCTTCTGTCTCCACGGGGACAGAAGGCGCCTCTCCTGCCCTGACATCTCCTGCCATGTGCCTTGTTCAGCCTTCCTCTGAGCCCCTGGGGTCTCTGCACAGTGGGCCCTCCATGTGGACTTGTTAAGGGGATGAATATCTTTCTTGGATGGGAAGAAATAAAGCCAGATCTACGTCTTGGGTTTGTCCTGAAGTCAGGGTTATAATTACAGCCACGCCCCCATGCTGTTGGCACCAGCGTGTTCATCACCCGGTAATCCTCACAGTGCCCTCATGTGGGCACTGCTCTTACCTAAGGTTCCAGGTGGGGGCTGAGAGCATGGAGGGGCGGAGTGCTTGCCTAGGGTCACAGGGCTGTCAGGGGCAGCTGAGCTCCAGAGGCTTCCTGAGCCGCACGGCCTTCCGTGCAGCGCACCCAGTCGGTGACAGGCTGTGTTCTGAGCCCTCCATACCCACTGAAGAGTCCTTGGTGACTCACAGCTACTTGGTATTTATAATTTATACCTTCATTCACAAGCAGTATTAGATTTAATGCATAAAAATATTTTGTACATAGTAGGTGCTCAAGAAATGATTGTGTGTGTGTGCACGTGCGCGTGCACGTGCATATGTGCGTATGCATACCCCCTTCTGTGTGTACTGCAGCCCTAGGGTATGAATTGAGTCAGCTGGTATTTACCAGCATTGATTGTGGACTAGTCTGTGTGTGTGACTCATTTGCCACTGAATTTCATTTGTCTTTGTAGCACATCGAAACTCAAGAGCATTATAAAAGGCAGTGACTACTAAGTGTCTTAGGTGTAGTAAGTGCTGAAAGAAGAATGGTTGTGTGTGTTCACACCAGGATGACGTGAGTTTTCTCAGCAGTCACTTAGAAGCCCCTGCCATGTGCTCACACTGTGCACGTGCCGGGGCTCGGGGTTGGGAGAGAGCCGAGGGTCCCCCCATGGAGCCGTCAGGTGGTAGGGAGAGAAAGTGGCCTGGGTTTCTGATGCCCGAGAGATCGCTCTGTGCCAGAGACTGTGCGTGAGCCCAGGAAGAGGTGTGGTGAGCGCAGCACCAATTAGCTTCTTGTGACACCCAGTGGTACATGCGGCTGAAACCCCCACTTTACCGGAACAGAAGCCCAGAGATGGGGTCGGTGCCGAGACGTGGCTGACTCCGAACAGTGATTTCCGCTGGGCACAGCGGGTCGTGCCTGTAATCCCAGCTGCTCAGGAAGCCTCGGCAGGAGCACCTGGAGTTCAAGGCCAGCCTGGCCAACAGAGCAAGAGACTTTGTCTCAAAAAAAACAAAACAAAAGAACCATGATTGTTACTGTCCACGTGTAACCCAGCAGGGCCTGAGCAGTGCAGGGGAAGGGTGCTGTGGTAGCCCCGAGGAGGGGTCCCCGGCCAACCAGGGCAGCTCAGGCAATCTTCCTGGAGGAGGCAATGGCTGAGCCACATTGGACAGATGAGGGGACCAGCCAGGCTGGAGAGGCACATCCCTGTCACACACAGGGAATCCGTGTCGGGCCAGCCTTCTGTGCAAGCCATGTGCCTTGTTCAGCCTTCCTCTGAGCCCCTGGGGTCTCTGCACTGTCACTTGGGTTCTGGGTCAGCCCATTTGCCCTCTTAGTTGAAGCCCCTCTGTCGGGCTGGGGCCTCTGCGGTGAGTCCTGGGTAGGCCGCAGGCCGCCACAGCCTGTGTTCCATGGGCGAGCTGGGCCGTGCACATGGGCTTCTGTCAGCCTGTGGGGGGCCTCCCCCCGGGCTCCCCCTTCCGCCATCCATCCAGCAGCCAGAGGCCCCCACGTGCCAGGCCAGGCCCTCACGTTGGCAGGCCTCCCCTCTTTTCCAGTTTATTTCCGGGCCCTGGTAAACTTCACCCACTCCATCGAGTACAGCCCTCGGCTGGAGGACGCAGGCTCCAGGGAGTTCCGGGAGGTGTCTGAGGCTGTGGTGGACAAGGCAAGTGGAGGGTCGGGGAGCCCCCTGCGGATGGCGGGTGGGCAGGGGAAGGCATCCGGGGGCTGACGGCGCCGTGTCCCTCCGCAGCTGGAGTCGGAGTACTTGAAGATCCCGGGAGACCAGGTCGTCAGCGTGGTATTCATCAAGTGAGAAGGGTCCCTGGGGCGCCTACAGGGGCCAAGGAGGTGGCACAGGAGCCTGGGCACGAAAGGCCTGATGGGAGAATCACTGGGGTGAAAAGTCAGGAATTGGAGGCGGGGAATTTGGACACTGACTGGCCCTGCTTTGGGCCCAGGCTGTGCTGGATGAAGCCTGGGCCTGGCGGGGCTTAATGGAGAAGCCGAGAACACAGGCCTCTCTCTCCCCCTGCCCCTTCCCACCCCAGGGAGCTGGACGGCTGGGTCTTCGTGGAGCTGGACGTGGGCTCAGAAGGGAATGCGGACGGGGCTCAGATTCAGGAAGTGCTGCACACGGTCATCTCTAGGGGCTCCATCGACTCCTATGTCACCTCCCCCCAAGGATTCCAGTTCCGACGCCTGGGCACAGGTGAGCCTATTCTGGGACTTGGGGTCACCTGCTCTGGTTTCTTAGACTTGAGTGAGTCCCCTCTTGGTGTCTCCACTGTGAGCTTTCCTGGTTTCGGCTTGTCCTCCACTAGGGACAGAGAGCTCACTACCTCCTGAGCTGCCCCATGGGCCCTGTGGGGTGTCGGCTGGGGTGGAACACTACGTGCTCAACTTGCACCCACCAGACCCCATTCCTGCCCACTCCGTGCAGACATTTGTCCACTGACCACACCACCACAAACTTGCATCCAGCCACGGTTGTTTCCCGAGCACCGAAGCTATGCCGGGCCCTTGCATCCAGGCTGCTTAGCAGTCCCTAGGAAACAGCGTCCTCATGTTTTGGGGATGAGGAGGCTGAGGCGCAGGAAGGAGGGGGCTCGTTCACACTGTGCAGGCAGACAGTGGAGAGGCGAGAATGGAAACCAAACCCTGTGGCCATAGCCTGTGACCAGATGAGAATAGGCTTGGAGAGAACAGGAACTGGCCAAAGTGGTACAGGTGTTGGAAGCCTGGCCCTCCTGCTCAGGGTCACGACTCGGACTCCCACTTTGACCGCAGTCTAGTCTTCCGTATGCGAGTTCTAGTTCCTTCCTCTCAGCTCTGACTCCCAGCCATCTCCTCTCTGGAGAGGCTCCAACATGTCACCTCCCTCTGACTCAGTGGAACCCAGAACAGGACAAACTCCGTTCCTGCCATGGCTTAGCCCAACCAGGAGAAGAACAGTGAACTATGACCCTCTGCACTGTCCCCAGGACCAAGCTTGCTTGGTTGGCATCCCCTGACCCGGGCCTGAAGATGGCTGGGCTGCCCTCCTCACCCAGCTTCAACCAGTCCTGGCTAGAGGCGGAGGGTGGGATGGCCGGGCCCTCAGCGCCAGGCCCCGGGTGGGATGGCTGCTGACCACACCTTCCTTTCCAGCACAGACCCCCCCACCCCCGCTGGCTGCTGTGGGGGTTGCAGTGACACCAGGTGAGAGTGTGAGCCCGGCTGGGGCCCAGCGGGACACCTAGAGAATGTCACAGGCGGAGGGAGAGAAGGGCGAAGGCCCGGTGGCCAGGCAGAGCCTGCGGCTGCCTTCGCCCTCCCTGTCCCTGCTGGCCAGGCTGTGGCCCGCCGTGTGCGTGCAGTGCCTGCATGTGTGTGGCATGTCAGTGTAGATCTACGTGGGGGTGGGCGAGGCCACTGCCACTGTCCCGTGCCTGTGCGTGCTGTGGGTGTGTCCACCAAGTGCTCCTGTCCCCGTCATGTCTGCCACAGTGGCCTGATGCTGGGCGCCCAAGCCCACTCACAGCCACGCGGTGCCCGTGCCGTCTGCCGCACGCCCCGCAGCCTCCCGCCTGCCGCCCTGACTCCCTGCACCCCCACAGTGCCCCAGCTCCCCAGGGTCTGCACCGAGGCCGAGTTTGCCTGCCACAGCTACAATGAGTGTGTGGCCCTGGAGTATCGTTGTGACCGGCGACCTGACTGCAGGGACATGTCCGATGAGCTCAATTGTGGTGAGCGACTATCTGGGGACACAGGTGGCCTGTGGAGGGTCAGGTGCCTATGACCGGGTCCCAGAGTCGATCTGGGGCTGTGAGAGTTTGGTGCTGGCCCAGGGAGACAGGGAAGGGTGACGGTAGTCGGGGCTGGGGTGCCAGGTGTGGCAGGGAGTGGGCTTGAGGGGTGAGGGAGGGTCTGAGGGGACGTGGGGCTCAACACCAAGGGCTCTGTCCACAGAGGAGCCTGTCCCAGAGCTGGGCCCCGGGCCATCAGTGGTGGAGGCGACACCTCAAATGCACTGGCCAGAGGCGGCCCCCACACGGAGGCCACCAGAGACCCTTGCTCCCCATCCTCTGCTGCCCAGTCCAGGCAGCCCCGTGCCCTGTGGGCCTCAAGAGGCCATGTGCCACAGTGGGCACTGCATCCCCAAGGACTACCTCTGTGACGGGCAGGAGGACTGCAAGGACGGCAGCGACGAGCTGGGCTGCGGTGAGCGAGGGGTGCGGGGGTCTGGCGTGGGGCGCTGGGGGAGCCATTGCTGAACCCCACCTGCTGCCCACAGAGCCCCCGCCGCCCTGTGAGCCCAACGAGTTCGCCTGTGGAAATGGGCACTGTGCCCTCAAGCTGTGGCGCTGCGATGGCGACTTTGACTGCGAGGATCACACGGACGAGGCCGACTGCCGTGAGTGTCCCAGGGTCTGGGGGGCACCCCTGCTCCACCCCAGCCCAGTCCTGCCGCACCTCTGCCTCACAGGGTGCCACCTTCCCTGATGCTGCAGGCCCCAGCGTAGGCATCGAGCAGTGAGGACTCCTGCTCTGGGCACCTACCTTTAGTCTTTGTGGTCTTTAGTCTCTTCTTTGCTCCTGGCTTGCACGGGAGTCAGATGAATGACTGAGGGCTGATATGCCTGGTCCCCTTGATGATGGGGACCTTGATGTGTGTGTGCATCAGAGTCTTCCCCTATGAGCTGGCTTTGCCCATTCTCCGCTGCTGTAATAGATCACCTGAGACTCGGTGCTTTATAAGCAAAAACAGTTTAGAGAACTCACAGCACTGGAAGCTGGGAAATCCAGGACTGAGGGACCACAGCCCGTGAGGGCCTCCTCGCTGCAGCCTAACGTGGAGGAAGGCATCACAGTGAGAATGAGAGGGGACCAGCCATCCTTTTTAATAGCAGCCCACGCCTGGGATGGTAGCAGTAGCCCATGCTCGAGTGCAGAGCTTCCGGGACCTAGTCACCTCTTCAGGGTCTCACCTCTCGGGGCTGTGGGTTGGGATTCGGTTTCTAACACGTGAATGTCGGACACAGTCGGACCATGGTACAGGCCTAGAGGTTTCTCACCTAAGGCTGGTTCTGTTATTTGCTCCCCCATCATCCGGCTCTTGGCCCATCTGGTCATTCGTTCAACCATCTACCCCCCGATTCACCCAGCCTCCTGCCTGTCATCTGCCACCCAGAGCCGCAGCCAGTTATTTACCACTACCCAGCGTCCTCCCTCCCACGCAAGCCACCGTCCACCCCCGTCCTCTCTGCATCTTCCAGCCCTCCATCCATTTGTCTCCCATCTGCCATCTATCCACCACCTATTCCTCTTGCCAATGCTTTGGACACTGCTGATATCTGACAGTTACCCAGGTGGGGAGGCTCATAGAGAGAGCAGTATGGGTTACCTATATTTGCAGGTGCCAGCCTCTTTGAGGGTCTTGTCTATTCAAGGTGGCACTTCTGTAACAGAGGGTGACTGAATATATGAGGTCTGGGTGTTGGTCTGTATTTCATTACTATAATGAAGCACATGAGGCAGGCTAGCTATAAAGAAAAGAGGTTTATTTAGCTCACAGTTTGGGAGGCTGAAAGTCCAACCAGCATCATGTGGGCTCTGGAGAGGACCCCCCTTGGCTGCATCATCTCCTAGCAGATGTAGGAGCATGTGTGGGAGGAAGAGCTCACATCTTGAAATAGGAGAGAGAGAGACTGGGCTCCCGCAGTCCCTCCCAGGGTACCCCCACGAGGGCCCAAGGACCCCCAGTAGGCCCCACCTCTTTTTTTAATATTCATTTTTTAGTTGTAGTTGGACACAGTACCTTTCTTATATATATATATTTCTTATATGGTGCTGAGGATGAACCCAGGCCCTCCACTTGCTAGGCGAGTGCTCTACCGCTGAGCCCCAGCCCCAGCCCCTAGGCCCCAGCTCAAGGTCCACATCACCACACTGGGACCAGACTCCCAACCCATGAGCCTTTGCAAGACAAACATCCTCACCTCAGCAGCCTGGGTGACATGTTGGGCTCTGACTGAGGTGCAGGGTAGGGTCCGTTTGGGGGAATGCAGTGGAGTAAGTGGTGGAGGCGAGTGTGTAAGGAGCTGTTTGGTGGCAGGCTTGTGACTGTGTCCTGCTGGACATGACACTGTTGGCCATGATGTGGCAGCAGTGGCCGGGCCTGGTGCGGGCAGCTCACCAGGGTGAGATGACATAGTGACCTTGGGGACCTCTGAGGAAGGTGGCAAGGAGGGTGTTGAGGTGGGTAGGGGACGGGGAGCTGCCTGTGGGCAGTGCCCTGGTGCCCAAACCACCCACTCTGTCCCCCAGCTGCCGGTCACTCTGAGGATGTGTGCAAGCCCACGGAGTTCCGCTGTGTCTCCACCAACGCCTGCATCCCTGCGAGCTTCCACTGTGACGAGGAGAGCGACTGTCCCGACCGCAGCGACGAGTTTGGCTGCAGTGAGCAGGGACCTGGGGGCGAGATGCGGGCCTGGCCCTGGGCAGGGTTCCGCTGGCCCCTCTCCAGGCCCAGCCACTGCCCCTCCCCCCTGGGCTCCGCGGGGACCCTTCCTCTCCATGTCACCCCTCCGACCCCTCACTCCTGCTCCCGTCTCTCCAGTGCCTCCCCAGGTGGTGACCCCTCCCCAGGAATTGATCCAGGCTTCCCGGGGCCAGACAGTGACCTTCACCTGTGTGGCCATTGGTGTCCCCACCCCCATCATCAACTGGAGACTCAACTGGGGCCACATCCCCTCTCATCCCAGGTGTGACTCTGGGCCCAAGTAGGGGGTGCCAAGAGTATAGAAGCAGTGCCACCAGTGGCCCAGGCCTGACCCACTGCTGTCTTGGGCCCACCAGGGTGACAATGACCACCGAGGGTGGCCGTGGCACACTGACCATCCACGATGTGAAGGAAGCAGACCAGGGCGCCTATACCTGTGAGGCCATGAACGCGCGAGGCATGGTGTTCGGCATCCCCGACGGAGTCCTGGAGCTCATCCCCCAGCGAGGTGCCGCTGCCGGGGCGGGGGTGGGGGTGGGGCGGGAAGGGGCACCTGCCCCCTGCCCGTGGCTCACTGCCATCCTGCCCTGCCGCCCCACAGGCCCTTGCCCCGACGGACACTTCTTCCTGGAGCCCAGCGCCTCCTGCCTGCCCTGCTTCTGCTTTGGGGTCACCAGTGTGTGCCAGAGCAGTAGCCGCTTCCGGGACCAGATCCAGCTGCGGTTTGACCAGCCCCACGACTTCAAGGGTGTGTGTGGGGGCGGGTGCTGTGGGGCGTGGCTCCAGACCCCGGTGGACACAGAGAGGGCACGTGGGGGCCAGTATGTGTCGGACAGACCAGGACCAGCGGGCAGGGAGGGACACGGGGTTGCTGAAGAAATACTGAGCCCCGCAAGGGAAGCGTCTCAGGAAAAGCAAACACTCAGGAAAAGCCACACCACACCTGGCCCGGGACGCTCCCGGCCATGGAGAAGACGCGGGGGGGCCAGTCTCCTGCTGCGAGTCCTGCTGCCCACGCGCCCTTGGTCTCCATACCAGCTTGTGTCTCAGTCTGTCCATCTACAAAATGGGCGTGTGAGCCTGCACCACCACGCCTGTATCCCAGCTACTCCGGAGACGGAGGCAGGAGGATTGAAAGTTTGAGACCAACCTGGGCAATTTGTTGAGACCCCATGTCAAAATAATAAGTAGACACATCATTAGGTTATAAATAGGGGAGCACCAGTCACTCCTAGGTTTTTCTAAGGCCTGACGGTCGGTCATGTAGGTCACTTAGGACAGTACTTGGTCCCAGGCAGGTAGGTAGTCGATACTTGGTAATTTTGTCATCTTCATTCTCAACAACCTTGTTCTGAGACTGAGAGGGACCGGGGGTCACTGGAATATGACAGCCCAGGCTTTGGCCTCTTCCCAGCCCAGGGCTGCCCTGCTCTACTGCCTGGGTGACAGTGCGCCAGTCATTTTCCTCCTCTGGGACTTTTTCCCCAAATATAAAGGCCAGCAGTGGAACTTAACCCTCTGTCACTCTGACAGCGGTTGGCTGGGCGCCTAAGAGGACACCGGACATCAAGCTGACCTGGGTTCAGGTCTCAGTGGTGCCATCTGCCACCCGACGTCAGGCAGCCCGTCCTCGCCGAGCCTTGTTCCCTTCCTGCAGTGTGGAGAATTGTGCACAGGTCTAGGGGTCGCTCCTTGTGCACTGAGCCCCCAATGAATCTTGCCTGATGTGCTACTCTTCAGTTGGGGACCCATAGAGGGTTGCATGGAGCCTCCCACAGCTGCCCTCCAGTGTGTCTAGACCACTAACGGCCCCACTTGCTGAGCAGGCACTTGGCACCTTGGCTTGACGTGGCCAATCAGAGAACGCCAATAGTGTTTGCTGCTCAGGGCTGTTTGGGGATTTCAAATGAAAAGCTGGAGGCCAGAGGAGGCGGGAGGCCCTCAGGCTGTCGGGCTTAACGGGGTCACACACTATTTACAGGCAGAGCAGGAAACCAGGGCTATCTGATTGGAATGTGGATGGTCAGGGCAGCGAGGATTCCAAACCAAGCAGGTGGCCTGTGTGTGGAGGTTGAGAAGGAGGAGGGGCCCTGAAAGCATCCCCAGGGGAGGAGAAGAAGGGCCAGTGTGGTGGAGCCTGGATCGGGCTGTGTGGTCATTCTGTGCAAGGGGCTGGATTTCTCCATGTTCAGGATC
This sequence comes from Marmota marmota marmota, assembly GCF_001458135.2. Classification (NCBI taxonomy): domain Eukaryota; kingdom Metazoa; phylum Chordata; class Mammalia; order Rodentia; family Sciuridae; genus Marmota; species Marmota marmota. The sequence continues at coordinate 38,746,095 of NW_026000082.1, forward strand.
AAGTGTTGATGCTTTTGACAGACAGATGTGGATTCAGTTTAAGGAAGAACTTTCTAAGAGTTAAAACTGTCCAGATAGTGGGGCATGGTGGTGCATACCTATAATCCCAGCGGCTCAGGAGGCTGAGGCAGGAGGATCATGAGTTCAAAGCCAGCCTCAGCAAAAGCGAGGTGCTAAGCAACTCAGTGAGACCCTGTCTCTAAATAAAATACAAAATAGGGCTGGGGGTGTGGCTCAGTGGTCGAGTGCCCCTGAGTTCAATCCCTGGTACCAAAAAAAAAAAAAAAAAACAACTCTGTCCAGAGCCAGCGGGGACGGCCTTGGGGAGCAACGGGCTCCCCATCTGCTAGAGGTCCACCAACCAGCGTGGTACTTCTCCAGCCCTTTATTTTTATTTATTTTTTATTTTTTGTATTTGTGTATGGACATAATGCCTTTATTTTATTTATTTTTATGTGGTGCTGAGGATCGAACCCAGTGCCTCACACGTGCTAGGTGAGCGCTCTGCCACTGAGCTACAACCCCAGCCCTTTTTATTTTTTATTTGGAGATAAGATCTTGCTGAGTCACTGAGGCTGAACTCAAATTTGCTATCCTCTAGCCTCAGCCTCCCGAGTGGCTGGGATGACACCACATGCATGGTGTGACACCATGCATGACTAGGGCGCGCCAATTTTTAATCACCCCTTTGGTGCACCTATTTTTAGGCATTTGAAATCAATTTAAATTTGCTCATTTTATCTTCATAATAATTCTAAGAGATGGGCCACTGTTAGCCCCATATTACAGGCAGGGAAACTGAGGCCTCTGCTCAGACTCATACATTTGGAGCGTGGTGCAGCCAGGGCTTGGGCTCCTGGTCTTTGGTCCTTCGTGGCTCTCTACTGCCCCCGCTGGGCTGTCCCAAGCCTGACAGTCCATGAATCTCTTACCAAGCAAAAGGCTCTGAGAAGTCCCGCTGCTGACCTTTCATTGATCTTGCAGTTCCCAAAATGGCTCTGCCTTCCCGGAGTATGCCTGGGGAGCATTGCCGGAATCTTCGGGAGGAAGTCAAGACTAGAAGGGCAAACTGTCATGCTTTTTTTTAACTTGGGAGAGAGACCACAGTTTTCTCTAAGTCGGGTTTCCCCTAGAACCTGCCCACCCTTCTAGACTCCTGCCCCTCAAGGTGAATGTTCTCAGGCACATGCTGCGGCCCTCAGCCCGCCCTCGCCCCTGCAGGTGTGAACGTGACGATGCCCTCCCAGCCCGGCATGCCGCCGCTGTCCTCCACACAGCTGCAGATCGACACCGCCCTGCAGGAGTTCCAGCTGGTGGACCTGTCGCGCCGCTTCCTCATCCACGACTCCTTCTGGTCTCTGCCGCAGCAGTTCCTGGGCAACAAGGTGCGGCCGGGCTGCCCCGCGCAGGAGAGGCCGAGCGCTCCTCCCGTCCTCCGAACCCACTTGTGCTCTGCTGGTGTAGCGTCTGCTGCCAGTGGAAGGTGGCTCGGGCCCTGGCACAGCCCTGGGCAGCAGCTCCTCGTGCAGGGCAGGATCTCTGCCCACCACTCTCCTCAGCCTTGGGAAAGGGCTGGCATCCTCTCATCCAGGGAGCCTCCCCTGACCACAGTCAAACCCAGGCTGCGTGAGCGTCCCCGCCTCGGCCTCCTTGGGCACAGCCTTACGGAGCTGCTGCCACGGACTGAGCACCCCAGAGGCAGAGCTGGACTCTTGCCTCCTTGCTCAGCACCAAGCCCTCTGGGAGCAACAGGGAAGCAGAAGTGGGGAGGAGCCAGAGGCCGGGCCGGCTGCTCATGGAGGGGCACCGGGCATCACATGCCCACAGCTGCCCTGCACTGATCTGCCCTGTGTCCACCAGGTGGACTCCTATGGTGGCTCCCTGCGCTACAAGGTGCGCTATGAGCTGGCACGTGGCCTCTTGGAGCCAGTGCAGCGGCCAGACGTGGTCCTGGTGGGTGCCGGGCATCGCCTGCTCTCCCGAGGCCACAAGCCCACCCAGCCCGGGGCCGTGAACCAGCGCCAAGTCCAGCTCTCTGAGGTGAGGGGCACCTGAGCCAAGGGCAGGTGGGGTGCGCTGGGAGGTACTGGCGTGTCACTCTTCCACTCTGCTGCCACCAGGAGCACTGGGTGCACGAGTCCGGGCGGCCGGTGCAGCGGGCAGAGATGCTGCAGGTGCTGCGGAGCCTGGAGGCCGTGCTTCTGCAGACGGTTTACAACGCCAAGATGGCCAGCGCGGGGCTCAGCGACGTCACCATGGACACCACCGTCACCCATCCCACCAGCCACGGCCGTGCCCACAGCGTGGAGGAGTGCAGGTGCCTGACCTGGCCTGGCGGGGACCCCTAGGACCCTGACAAGGGCGGAGGAGAGACAGCCGGGCCTGGACATTTCCACAGCCCCCTCTCAATCCTGCCCCCACAGGTGCCCCGTCGGCTATTCTGGCTTGTCTTGCGAGAGCTGTGATGCCCACTTCACCCGGGTGCCTGGTGGGCCCTACCTGGGCACCTGCTCTGGCTGCAATTGCAATGGCCATGCCAGCTCCTGTGATCCTGTATATGGCCACTGCCTGGTGAGTAGGGCCCGCTGGCACTTGGCGCTGGAGGGGGAAGGGGGCAGGGGCAAGGGCAGGTGTGAGGCTCCCTTGTGCCTGCATCACTGCTAGACAAACTACCATGGCCTTTAGATGCATGGACAGAGGTACAGTGTCCAGACAAGGGACATGAAGCTCTCATTCCCTTCCCCCCTGATCAGACTGATCCCAGAGAGAGTTGTGTGGGGTGTGGGTCTTCCAGGGGCATCCCCAAGGAAAAGGGGTAGATGCCAACTTTATTTCTTAAGAATAGTGGAGGAGGGGCTGGGTGGTGGCTTAGAGGTAGAGCGTTTGCCTGGCATGTGTGAGGCCCTGGGTTCGATCCTCAGCACCACATATAAATAAATTAATTAATTAAAGATCCATTGACAACTAAAAAATATTTAAGAAAAAGAACAGAGAGGAACTTCGATGGTTGGTGCTGACAGAAGAGAAGGCTCGAGGCGGGCGGAACTGCTCTCTTCAAATCCCTGAGCACCCTCCAGGGGCAAAGGACTGCGTGCCCCCAGGGGCAGATCTGGCCTGTGGGTGCAGAGTGGAAGCGGGTGGCGGTTGGGTCCTTATAAAGTAGGCGTTTGGAACCACCTATGAGACTGGCTGCCGTGGGGGGTGAGCCTGTCATCGGTGAGAGGACGTCGCTAGACACTCCGCAAAGCTGTGGACTAACTACTTCCATCCCGATGGGGGAGGCTGAGCCGGGCGGCCTCCGAGGCCCACCCAGCCCCCCGGCCAGTTCTGCCGCAGACCCTGAGCCCCTCCTTCTCCCTGTCCTCCTAGAATTGCCAGCACAACACGGAGGGACCCCAGTGCAACAAGTGCAAAGCTGGCTTCTTTGGGGATGCCACCAAGGCCACGGCCACCGCCTGCCGGCCCTGCCCTTGCCCGTACATCGATGCCTCCCGCAGGTCAGACTTGGCTCGTGCATGGGCTGGGGCCGCGCTCTAGGCAGGGAGGGGGAGACTGGTCCCTGAGTTGTGCTGTGCTTGTTCCCTTGGGCCTCTGGCTCTCACTCTCCCTTTCTGGCTTCCTGCCGTCACTGCAGATCAGGAACAGGTGGGCCGGGGGCAACATCATGCCCCACAGCGTACCATGTCCATGGGGACGGTAATCTTTTCCCCAGGGGAGTGCAGGGCCTGGCCCCCAGCCTGCCCCATGCGCTGCCCCCTTGACACCCACAGATTCTCTGACACGTGCTTTCTGGATACTGATGGCCAAGCCACCTGTGACGCCTGTGCCCCCGGCTACACAGGCCGCCGCTGTGAGAGGTGAGGGGAGCCGGCGGCAGGAGGTGGGCTGTACAAGTGGGGCGCAGAAGAGCTGCTCACCTCCCGCTCTCCCCCAGGTGTGCCCCTGGCTACCAGGGCAACCCCATCCAGCCTGGCGGGAAGTGCAGGCCCACCAGTGAGTATGGCGGCCACGTCCCCGACACCTCCCCCTGCAGCCCAGCCCAAACCCCAGCATCCTCAGGGTCTGCCTGTCCTAACCGTGTCCCACCCCAGCCTGCCCTGCCAACACCCACCTCGTGTCCCCAGACCAGGAGATTGTGCGCTGTGATGAGCGGGGCAGCGTGGGGACCGCTGGAGAAGCCTGCAGCTGCAAGGTACGCACGCCACCCCACCCAGGCCAGGGCCTGGCACCTCCGCCGGGCAAGGGAGGAGGAAGCTCCGTCCTCCCCTACCTTGGCCTGTGGAGGCTGATGGGCCTGGCAGTCTGGTCTTCCACACCTTGAGAGGTGGCCTGGCCTCCGGCCGCAGCACTGGCTAGGGAGTCAGGCTCCAGCTGTCCTTGGAGCAGGCCTGTGCTGTCGTGTCTGCACTAAGCCCTTGTCCCCACCGCACGGTCAGTCTTCACGCTGAGATGGTGGTGCAGGTGCCATCATCCCTAAGTTACCAGGAGACGGAGGCTCTGAGAAAAGAAGTCACTTGCGATAAGGGTGGGAGAGTCAAGTGTCAGTGGAGAAGAGACTCTGGAGTCAGGCACTCCAGGTCTTTAATACCTTGAGCAGTCATTTCCTGTCCCCTCAGTTCCCTCCAAAGCTGGAGATAGTGTACCTACCTGTGGAGGCACTCGGGTGTAAGTAAGGTGATGACTGGGGAGAAATTAGCCCAGTGCCTGCAACACTCCATAAATTGTAACAGCAGTGATTTTAATCAGATTGTCTGTTTCACATCTAAACTTTTCTGGGAGCCCCCTAGAAGGCAGAGAGAAAAGGGGGAGAGGGTTGCATAAGCTTCTGTTAACCGGAGAGGTATTGTTCAGATAGCGGTGACACAATCTGTCTTTCGATGACTCTGCTGGGCTTCGGGTCCCATCTAGACTGGGACGATTCAACTGGAAGCTCCAGGCAGCCCCTTCCGTGGGCTGTCCTACAGCTCCCAGCTCTGTGCCTGCAGAACAACGTGGTAGGGCGTCTGTGCAACGAGTGTGCCAACGGCTCCTTCCACCTGAGTGCCCGGAACCCCGACGGCTGCCTCAAGTGCTTCTGCATGGGTGTCAGCCGCCAGTGCACCAGCTCCTCCTGGAGACGCGCCCAGGTAGCCAACCGCGGGTGGGTGGCCAGCGGGCAGGATGACAGGCCCAGGGCGGTGAACTGAGGACGGGTCTCAGGCCACAGCCCCACTGCGGCCCTTTCTCCTCTCGCAGGTGTTGGGGGCCTCCTCAGAGCCCAGTGACTTCAGCCTGACCGACGCCGCAGGCACCCACACCACCAGCGAGGGCATCTCGTCCCCCATGCCCGGGGAGCTGGCCTTCTCCTCCTTCCACAGCCTCCTGTCTGGACCCTACTTCTGGAGCCTCCCTTCGAGCTTCCGGGGGGACAAGGTGGGCAGGGGTGGGAAGGGAAAAGGAAGCGAGCATCAGAAACAGCATGATCCAGGATTGGGAGCTAGAAGGTCGTGGTGTCTTGGGAGGAGGAGGAGATTCCCTGCCTGGGAGAGGTGGCTGGGGTGGTGGCGGGGGTTCCGCTGAGCACCCATCTGCCCGTGTCACAGGTGACCTCCTACGCAGGAGAGCTGCGCTTCACAGTGACCCAGCGGCCCCAGCCGGGCTCTGCGCCCCTGCACGGGCAGCCGCTGGTGGTGCTGCAGGGCAACGGCATCGTCCTGGAGCATCACAGTGCCCGGGAGCCCGGCCCCGGCCAGCCCAGCGCCTTCACTGTGCCCTTCCGGGAGGTGAGCCACCTGTGCGCGGCCCTGCTAGGGCAGGTGGGGACAGGCCCGTGGGAAGTCGGCCGTTAAACAACTTGTCCTTTCCTTGACAGCAAGCCTGGCAGCGGCCTGACGGACAGCCGGCCACACGGGAGCACCTGCTGATGGCGCTGGCGGGCATCGATGCCCTCCTGGTCCGAGCATCCTACACCCAGCAGCCCACTGAGAGCAGGTGCCTAGGGCCCAGGCAGGAGGACGGGGGCTCAGGAGGGGGCCGTCCTCCAGTTGGTATATCGTGGCGCAGCCCGCCAGCCAGCTCTGCCACTTACAGGCCACGTGGCCTTTCCGTGCCTTGTTCTCTCCGTCTGTCAAACAGAGCTCATACTGACCGCCTCCCTCGCGGGCCTTGGCTCTAGTCAGGGACTGGAGTCGGGTGCATGTGATTCCCACGGTGAGCCCACAGGGAGGGAGGGACCAAGCAGGGATGTGGCTCTGGTCGAGTCTGGCCCTGCCTCCCTGAAGGGAGCTCTGGCAGGTCAGTTGCCCCACAGAGGCCTCGGACTTAGAGTCCTGGCACTGGTCACCTGGGGAGCTGGGGTGTAACCTGGCTGGGCAAGGACGGGTACTTCTCTGGAGAAAGTTGCAGGTGTGAGCCACTCGCCTGGGCCCAGGCAGCTGCTGGGGAAGGAGCCAGGCATCTGGACAGGGCCGCACAGCATCGTGACATTGGAACACAAACGAGGCCATCAAGTGTAGGACCCCAGGCTTGCCTGGCCCAGAGCAAGTGGCTCACTCAGTGGCCTTGTCGTGCTCAGGATCTCTGGCATCAGCATGGATGTGGCCGTGCCTGAGGACACTGGCCAGGACCCTGCGCTGGAGGTGGAGCACTGTACCTGCCCGCCTGGGTACCGGGGCCCGTCCTGCCAGGTGAGCTCCAGGCCAGCACCTGTCCAGCAGCCCCATCCAGTGTGCTCCCCCTACCCC
>NW_026000082.1:38753626-38758838 GCF_001458135.2 Marmota marmota marmota
AGGCCCCCCAGCCTCATACCCCTTCCATCTTCCTGTTCCCAGGACTGTGACACAGGCTACACACGCATGCCCAGCGGCCTCTACCTGGGCACCTGTGAACGCTGCAGCTGCCACGGCCACTCGGAGGTCTGTGAGCCTGAGACTGGTGCCTGCCAGGTGAGCTCCGCCCCTTCCTCTCCACCCCAGGAATCTGTGGCCTTCAGGGACCTGGCCTCAACCAGTGCTCTGTCCCTCCAGGGCTGCCAGCACCACACAGTGGGCCCCCGGTGTGAGCAGTGCCAGCCAGGATACTACGGGGATGCCCAGCGGGGCACGCCACAGGACTGCCAGCCGTGCCCATGCTATGGAGCCCCTGCTGCTGGCCAGTGCGTCCCGCCCCTGCCCTTCCTGTGTACCACCCCTGCCACACTCCCTCCCTCTGGGTCCTCTTGAGGGGCAGAGGTTAAACCCGTCTTAGGCTCCCCAACCTGTCACTTGGCGGAAGATGCGCTTCACCTTCAGAGCCTCCACCGTATCTGTCGAACGGGGACAGCACCCCACATTAGCCCCTGTGTGACAGCTGAGCAGAATGGTGCTCGTGGAACTCTGAGCATGCGCCCTTCCTCCCTCTCCTCCCTGGGTCCAAGGGAGGGTCCCTGGGGAGAGGAGGCCCTGCTGCCTTCCTCACGGGAAACTTGCCCCATGCTCTCAGGGCTGCCCATACCTGCTTTCTGGACACCGACGGCCACCCGACCTGTGACTCGTGCTCGCCAGGCCACAGCGGGCGCCACTGTGAGAGGTGAGGCAGGGATGGGAAGGTGAAGCTGTGTAGGAGGGGTCTCCTCCGGAGTCCTCAGGTGGGCCCACCGTCCTGTCCAGGAGGAACCAGGGGCCTCCCGCTCTTCCTTGCACGGGCCCCCGGAGGCAGTCAGCTCCCTTCGCTGGAGCCTCCACCTCCAGCCAGGTGTTCCGAGCCTCGAAGGCCTCGGATGTGCTGGCCTGCAGCTCACCTTCAAGCCCCAGCACCCCTGCCCCACCTGACCCCTCTTCCCAGGAGACCCTTATTGCTGCAGGTCCTGGGGCCAAGGTCCCATCTGGCTGACCCACTGCCTAGAGCACATTCCTGCCCTTTTCCCGTCTGTTTCCCCGTCTGTAAAATGGATGAGTTGGGCTAAATGGTTTCTTCCAGCACCTGGGGGACATGGAGTCCAAACACAGGCGCCCACCCCAGGCCTGGCCCTTTCAGGCTCCCCAGCATTCTGCTCTCTCTGCAGGTGTGCCCCAGGTTACTATGGCAACCCGAGCCAGGGCCAGCCTTGCCGGAGTGAGTAGGGTTGTAGGGTCGGGCTACCCATTCTCCTGGGTGGAGCCAGGGCAGATCCTTTGTTCCCCTGTGACCTGGGTCCGGTGGCTTTACCACTCTGACCTCAGAGATGAACTGGGTGCCTGGTGCGGTTGCATGCTCTGCAGTGGGGCTGGGGGTGCTGGGTGGGCTTGGGGGCTCCAGCTGTGGCTTTCCTCCATCTTAGGAGATGGCCAGCCACCAGAGGGGATAGGCTGTGGCTGTGACCCTCAGGGCAGCATCAGCAGCCAGTGTGATGCTGCTGGTCAGTGCCAGTGCAAGGTCAGTGCCGGGCCTGCACCTCACAGTGGGAGGGACTCCACGGCCCCTGGGGATGGGGACTGGGGGGGGGGCTGCTGGGAATGAGGAGACCCCCGAGTTCCCGCACACATGTTCCACGCACCCACCCAGGCAAAGGTGGAGGGCCTCACCTGCAGCCACTGCCGGCCCCACCACTTCCACCTGAGCGCCGGCCACCCGGACGGCTGCCTGCCCTGCTTCTGCATGGGAGTCACCCAGCAGTGTGCCAGCTCCTCCTACACCCGCCACCTGGTAAGAGCCACACAGCCCGCCACTCCCTGCTGCTCCCTGAGGCCAGCCAGGAGCCTGGCGCAGCCAAGTCCCGGCTCCCTGTGAGGACAGCCATCCCTGAGCCCCCAGTACTGCCCATCCCAGGCCCACTCCCAGTGACACTGACCCCCGTCCTAAGACCCTCCCTGTGCCCCCATTATTGCCTATTCCAGCCTGAGCCCTGCATCTCCCCATCCTCCACCCTGATGTGCCCCCACCCCTACGTCTCCCCTGATCTCAGCAGGCCCCATTTCCTGTCCTGATAACCTTTGTCCCTGTCCCCTGTCCCCATATGCCTGCCCTGTACTAGACTGACACCTGATCCTCTCTCTGCTGCCAGATCGACACCCGCTTTGCCCCTGGGGACTTCCAAGGCTTTGCCCTGGTGAACCCTCAGCGGAACAGCCGCCTGACGGGAGGCTTCACTGTGGAGCCCGTGCCCGAGGGCGCCCAGCTCTCCTTCGCCAACTTTGCCCAACTTGGCCATGAGTCCTTCTACTGGCAGCTGCCGGAGGCCTACCAGGGCGACAAGGTGGGACCCGTGGGGGGCTGCAGACCCTCCCCGAGCACCTGGGTCCACGGGGACTCAGACACACTTCACCCCGGGGGAGTCTTGGTGGGCGGCCACCACATCGTGGTTCAGTGTGTGACCTTGGGGGTGAACCTCAGCTCTGCCATCTACTGGCAGGACACCTCCTCATAGCCCTCAACTCCGGGTGGCTGGAGGATTGGAGACCATGCCTGGCACACTGTGTGTTCAGCTGTTAACAGTGATGAGCTTTTGTGCAGTTTCCAGCAAACAGGCTCCAGGCCAGGCCCTTGAGACACAGGGACAAATGGGACACAGTTTCCGTTTCATTCACTTACTCCCTCTAAATTCACTTGTCTACCCCGCAGGCTCCGTGCTGGGTGTTGGGTGTAGTAATTTTATTATGGGGCGTATTTATCCAGTGCTTCCTGTATGTTAGGCATCGTCCCAAGCAGTTTCGCGTTTCATAAGTCACAACTGTATGAGCCATGTAGTCCCACTGCCCCATTTCCTACATGAGGAAACAAACTCAAGAGAGACTGGGGAACTTCTCTAAAGTCCCACAGCTCCTAGGTGGCAGTGGCAGGATTCAAACTCAGATTGCCCTTAAAGTGCTACACTAGCCGGGTGTGGTGGTACACACCTGTAACCTCGGCAGTTCAGGAGGCTGGGATGCAAGGATTGAAATCCTTGGGGTCAGGGCACTGCTGAAATATCAAGGCCAGCCTTGGCAACATAACAAGGCCCTAAGCAACTTGATCTCAAATATGTGTGTGTATATATAGGAGCTGTCTCGAAGTATATATATATGGCCAGGTGCGGTGGCACATGCCTTTTATCCCAGCAACTTGAGAGGTTGAAACAGGAGGATCTCAGTTCAAAGCCAGCCTCAGCAAAAGCAAGGCACTAAGCAACGCAGGGAGACCCTGTCTCTAACTAAAATACAGGAAAAAATGGCTGGGGATGTGGCTGAGTGGTCGAGTGCCCCTGAGTTCAGTCCCTGGTACCAAAAAAACAACCCAAAACAAAACCCAAACTAGCTAGGCTGGGATGACTGTCTTTATCGCTCTGAAGGGGGTCCAGGGACGGTGGTGTGGGATGGTGATGGGGACAGGGGTCTAGGGTGGACACCGGGGCAGCCTTCCCTGGTGTTCCTGGAGCTGTCTGCCATCCTGGGGACCCAAAGGAAGTGGGGCTTGACACAGGAGTCCCCTGCTGACCTGTGCTCCAGCAACTGCCCCCAGGGTCATTTAGGAGCCATGGTCACTCTGGGAAGCTCTGTCCTGTTGCATGAGCAGAGCCAAGTCCCCTGCCCATGCACAGCTGGCTACCTTCAGTCCCTCTCCTTCCTCGGTCCCTTCTCTCCTGGCCTCCCTGTTTCCTGTCCTGCTGCTCTGACCTCTCTCTGTCTCCTTCCTGCGGTTCTCACGCCCCACAGAGGGAGGCATACTTGGCGCGGATGCGCTGGGCTCACCAGGTAGGCCCTCGCTGTGGGAGGTGTGACGCCGGTGTGACAGGCATGGCGTGTTCCTGGGTGCCCTCGCCCTGCGTGTGGAGATGCCCCGTGCCCAAGACAGTGTGGGTCTGCATGAGCTCAGGCCGTTCCCACGGCCCCGGGGTCAGGGCACTGCTGTGTCCAGCCCCTCGCTGCTGCCCAGGGGCATGTGCCTCTGGCTGCCTCCCTGGCTGTGTCATCTGATCCTGGTGCCAACCACCTGAGGTCAGGACAGTGATCGAGGTGGCAGGGAAACTAACTTGACGCTAATCCTTGTGACCATACCTGGTCCCCCAGCTTTCCCTGGCATTGCCCCCAGGCAACCACTAACACCCCCAGGTGCACATGCCCATCTAGCACCTGGGGTAACCCGTGTGCCAACCCAAACAGGGAAGCATGCACCTTTCTTCCCAGTCATTGTGGCCCCTCTGGCCACCGGGTCCTGGGAGCACATCCTTCCCAGGGCTCCAGCTCTGGGAGCCTGAGGGACTGAGCTGGCCTGTGACCTCCACCCCGTCAGAACCGCACGTCCCTCTCAGAGGAGCAGTGGCGGGCAGCCATGACATCTGGGAGGATCCCGGGACCCCCAGAGGGCAGGGGCCAGGTCCAGCGGGCACCACAGGTAACCCAGGCCTGGCTGGGCCAGGCTTGTCGGGCCCCAGGGAATAGCCTTTGACTGAGACCCTGGTCTTCCCGGGTCATTTTTCCCCATACCCATCTGGGCCCCTCCTGGTGCCCAGTCCATTCCTGAGTTCTAGAAACATTCCAGAGCCACAAAATGGTGTGGGTTGGTGCCATGAGCCCCCGTGGAGGGTCAGGCCTGAGGGGCAGCGTCCCCTGCCCAGATGGCCGGGCGGCCTCCAGCACTTCTGGTCTTGGTGGCAGAGAGCTGTCTGCCCACCTCTTGATGGGCACCCTCTGGAGGGCTTATCCCCAACAGGGGCAGCCTGTAGTCAGTTGGCCCATCCCAGGATGTGCCCACCTGGCTCCTGAGGAGCAGAGGGTTCTGTCGGAACAGCGGGCATTGGCCTTTGTGCACAGAAGTGGGGGGGGGCTGGCAGAGCCTCCCTCACGGGCATCGTCTCTGTCTGTCTCTGCTCCTTTCCTCCGTCCCTCCTCTCCCGGTGCCCCAGGTGGACGAGGCCCAGAGGCGGATGGACGCTGAGATCTGGCAGCTCCTTGCCAACTTTGCCGCCCTTGACCACTCCCCTCACCGGGGGCTGCCCCCTCGCCCCCAGCCTGCCCTGCGAGCAGCTCCCGGGTCCCACTCCTCCTCGCCCTCCTCCTCCTCCTCCTC
>NW_026000082.1:38758863-38770688 GCF_001458135.2 Marmota marmota marmota
CCTGCCCGCGCCCTCACCGCCCGCCCTTCTGTCCTAGTTCTCTCTCCCCTACGAAGGCTTCTCTCTGTTTCCTGGAAGTCTCTGGTATTGGCAGCTGCCCCGAGCCTTCCTGGGGGACAAGGTAACGAGGAATCAGGAGGGTCACAGGGGGGCAGAGAATCCTAAAATGTCAGAGGGTCCTTTGTTAGAGCCCTCTGTGGCTTGGATCGGGGGACTGAGGCCTTCAGCGGGAAGGGGACTTCCCTGGGGCTTGGCCCTGGCCCCTCCGGCTGTCTCACCTGCAAGGGCTTCTCAAGCCTGGCTCCCTTGACCCTGTGTCCAGCTGCTGTTCTTGGTAGTGCCTCTTGATAGGGCATTCCTTCACTCCAAAAGCATTAAGTACTTACTGCCGCCAGGCACGCACCCCTGTGTCCCAGCCACTCTCCAGAGACTGAGGCAGGAGATCATGAGTTCAAAGCCAGCCTCAGCAACTTAGAGAGGCCCAAAGCAACTCAGACCCGATGTCTCTAAACAAAAGTGAAAAGGGCTGGGGATGTGGCCCCGTGGCTAAGTGCCCCTGGGTTAAATCCCTGGTACACAGACACAAAAAGTGCTTACTGCGTGCTGTGTCATGTACCAGCAGAAGGGGCCTGGCCTCCCAAAGCTCGCCCCTGGTCTGATGGTCATTCCTGTCATTGTCCCTCTTGTTATTGTCATCATCGGCCTGGGTTTCACTTGAGTGCTGGCATTGCTATTGCTTCTGCCTGGTTCCCAAAGCTATGTAGGGGCCTCTTCAGCGTCTACATAAGATGGGATGAGTTAACATTCAGAGACACCCCAAGACCACCAGGGCAAGGGGCGCAGGTGTAGGGGCGTGTCCTGGAGCCAGGGTGGAGGTGAGGGCAAGTGGTTGAGCGTGGTGTGCGTCCTCCGCACCGTGCCAAGCACGTCATTTTACGTGTCCAGAATTGCTTAGTCCCCATGATGCCTCTCAGTATTAGTTTTACTCCTGTTTCCATTTGAGGGAAGTGGGGCTCAGAGAAGTTAAGTGACTTGCCCAAGAACGTACAGCCAGCAGAGCTGCAGTTGGAGCCTAGGTCTTGCAGGCTGCAGAGGCCTCCCCCTCAGTCACTGTGCCGCCATGTGCACCCACTACTTGCTAGAAAGTTGGTCCTAGGTGTGGCTGTGATCTTGCTGGCATCCAAAGTCAATAGGAGACTAGGGGCTTCTGTTGTTGTTTGGGTCTGTCCCTGCCTCCCTAACCACACCCCGGGCTTGCAGAGAGCAGCCCCAGGGCCTGTGGAGCCCAGGGCCTGGCAGGTAGTCAGCAGGTGATTGGGTAGTGCTCACCACTGAATGAACACGCAGGTCAGCCGGTGGGGTGGGCATCACGGGGTGGTATTGAGCTGTCAGCTCAATACCCGGTGGCTGAAGAGAGAGAGGAAAGTCTAGTGGGGCGAGCTGGAGCCTCGGCTACTCTCATGCAAACCCAAAACTCTTCCCCTCCTGCCAGTAGAAAACCCAAGTCCATCAGGCTTGTCTGCAACAAACCATCTATTGGCTCATTAAACTGCAGAATCCAAGGGCATCTAGCATCAGGCGTGGCTGGATCCAGGGGCTCAGCAGAGCTTTGGCTCAGTTGGTGCCATTTTCCAGCTTCTTGTCTGACTAGAGAAGGGAGTCTCTGTCTGTCCAGAAGAAGGAGCAGTGCCAGGTTCCCTTGTCCATCCAGGGTGGGAGTGGGGAGTGGTGGGCTGTGCAGATTGGCCAAGACTGGAGGAGTAGGGCCAGGCCCCTGGAATAGAGGAGGGCTCTTGCGTGTAGAGGAAGCATCGTTCCTTAAAGAGCCCCGTGTGGTTTGCAGCCAGAGGAGGGTGGATTCTGGGCAGAGGAAACTTCACCGACGCAGGAGGCGAGGCCTCTGAGGGCACCCTTAGCCTCTGCCCACCCTCGACTGAGAACTTTTGAAGCTTTGAGACTTCCCGTGGCGGTCACTGCCGTTACCTTGTCCCCTTTGGGGGAAATTCCTGTAAATGAAAAGGGGCGTGAAGCTCGTTGACTGGACCTTCAGGCAGCGGGGAGCTCGGAGGGAAGCCACTCTGCGTCCTTCCGTGTGTGAGGCTGGGAGGGACAGAGAGATGCCCTGTTCCCCAGGCAGCTGCAGGCCACGCACTGGCCTCCTAGGGAGGGGAGGTGCAGCACGGTGGGCAGGCCGCCTGGGGCCCGACCTTCCCTGTGTGGTCAAAGCCCACTCCCGGGAGGGTAGGGCAGCCTGTGACGGGAACTTGCCTCTCTGCAGGTGGCGGCCTACGGCGGGCGGCTGCGGTACACCCTCTCCTACAGGGCAGGCCCACAGGGCAGCCCGCTCTCTGACCCCGACGTCCAGATCACGGTGAGCGCTGGACTCCTCAGTGGGCAGGTGGAAGCCACCCACCTTCCAGGTGTCTGTTCTTCAGCCCTGGGGGTTAGGCTCAGGGCCCCCACTGCCTGGGTGGACAGCACCCGCTGGGCATGGGGGACAGCAGACGGGGGTGGGCGCTGGAGCTTCAGAGAGCAGAGCACAAGAGGCCGAGTGGCATGGAGGGTCTGAGACAGGTGGCGGTCCCTTGAGAGCCACTCAACTCCCCTCCTGACCCCCCCGCGTCTCTCCAGGGCAACAACATCATGCTGGTGGCCACCCAGCCGGCTCTGCAGGGACCAGAGGGGAAGAGCTATGAGATCGTCTTCCGAGAGGTGAGGGGCCCTTGGCCTTGGCACTGGACCTGACCCTACCCCACCCTCCGCTCTGATTTGGAGACTGGCATTGGCATCGCTGCCCCTGCCCCTCACCCCCGCCCTCCCCTCACAGCCCTGGGTCAGTGCCTAGAAGGGGGGACGGGCAGAGCCCGGTGTCCTCACCCACTCTTGCTGCCCCCACCTAGGAATTCTGGCGCCGGCCCGACGGGCAGCCGGCCACCCGTGAGCACCTGCTGATGGCGCTGGCCGACCTGGACGAGCTCCTGGTCCGGGCCACGTTCTCCTCGGTGCCGCTGGCGGCCAGCATCAGTGCCATCAGCATGGAGGTCGCCCAGCCGGGGCCCTCCGCCGGACCCCGGGCCCTGGAGGTGGAGGAGTGCCACTGTCCCCCAGGCTACGTGGGCCTGTCCTGCCAGGTGAGTGTGTGGACGACCAGCCGCCCTGCACCTGACGGCATCAGCAAGCTGTCCGTGGCCTTGCCGTAGCCGTGACTGCTGCCGTAGCTAGGGGTCCCCTGCACCGTATCCTCTCGGTGCCGAGGTCCAGGCGGTCACCCCCTTCACAGGTAAGAGAGGACGGTGACGTCCGTGGTCCACCCTGGGACACGCAGCCAGCATGTGGCAGAAGCCAGTCTGAGCCCAGGTCTAGGGACTCCAGAGACCAGTCTGTCCTAACACTGGCGCGGAGGCCGGTGGACAGGAGGGAAAGGAGCAGAGCCCCCCCCACCCAGCCAGCAGCTGTGCTTCCTGTTTCTCAGTTTTCAAGTCTAAGGCGTTTTGCAGGAGGAGCCTGGGAATGAATGTCCTGGGGGCGGCTTCTGCACCCCAGTGGGGGGAGCTGCCCCGCGAATCCCTCTGGAGTACAGGGAGGGCGGGCCTGGGGGCTTTGTGGGAGGGACAGGGAAGAGGGTCTTTCCACACCTGTGCCGACCAGTTTCTGCTGTATACCAACGTCCCCAGCGCTGTGCGTGGCGTCCCTCACGTTGTTTAATGAGTGTAACGTCATCATGGGGACCTTCAAGGGTCTGTTCCCATCTAGGGCTCTCCAACCTGCTTTTCCCACTTTGGGGTGAAGTTCTTCAGTAAAAACCTTTCCCACCAGAAGAAAATCCAGGAACAGAGTCCTGGGGTGGAGAAGGCGTCCCATTAGGGACAAACACGGTCCCACAGTGCTCAGATGGGCAGGGGTACCAGGCAGGGTGGGCAGACACTGTCCCTGCTTTGGAGCGGCAGGAGAGTGAAGAGGAGATGGGGGCAGAGGGCTGCTGAGAGGGGACGTGGGGGGAGGCTGGGCTCCAAGAGCCAGCAGGGTCTCGACCCTGGAGGGGGCAGATGGGAGGGAGGTGTGGGTCTGTTGGCTCCAGGTGGGATCCTGTTGGTAACAGAGACCCAACTTGCTCTGTCCCCAGGACTGCGCCCCTGGCTACACGCGCACAGGGAGTGGCCTCTACCTCGGCCACTGTGAACTGTGTGAATGCAACGGCCACTCAGACCTGTGCCACCCAGAGACCGGGGCCTGCTCGGTGAGATGCTAGCAAGGCCAGGGGTGGCGGGGGCCGCTGGCTGGGCCTGGGGCCGTCCTAGGGTGCGTGTGGGTGGGAGGGGGAATTTGGTAAGGTAGGCCTGGATCCAGGGACAAGGTCACAGGGTATGGCCTGTGGCCAAGCACGTGGGTCAGCCGGCAAGGTCACCGAGGGGCTGTGGATGTGGCGGGCAGGATAGAGCTATGGGATAACATGCTCCTTTATAAAGAGATCTTGGGCTCTTATTTTATCTTATTCCTTATCACCGAGTGACGTGTTCTCCGTAGAAGTCAGACTACAAAGGCTTTTTTTTTTTTTCCTTAAATGCAGGTTTTTTTGTTTTGTTTTTTGGCAGTGCTGGGGATGGACTCAGGGCCTCTGGTCTGCTGGGCAAGTGCCCACCACGGAGCCACCCCCCCAGCCCAGCCCATAGAGAGAAACCAAAAGGATAGTTAAGAGCCCCTCCACCCACCACCTGGGGGAATCGCTGTCAGCACTGGAGTGAGACGCTGTCTTGCTCCTTTCCTGGGCAAATATTAACATTTTTGTGTGTGTGTGTGTGTGCGTGTGTGTGCGTGTGTATGCGTGTGTGTGCATGTGTATGTGCGTGTGTGCGTGTGCGTGTGTATTCGTCTGTGTGAATGTGTGCATGTGTATGTGTGTGTATGGTTCTGGAATTGAAGCCAGAGCCTCACACATACTAGGTAAGTGCTCTACCACCAAGCTGCTTCCCCATCCCTGAATATTCACACTTTTTTCTTTTTTTTTTTTGGTACCAGGGATTGAACCCAGGGTCACTGAGCCACATCCCAGCCCTTTATATCCCAGTTTTTATTTCGAGGCAGGGTCTCCCTGAGTTGCTTAGGGCCTTGCTAAGGTGCTGAGGTTGGCTTTGAACTTGCCTTCCTCCCACCTCAGCCTCCCAATCGGCTGGGATTACAGGTGTGCACCACCACACCCAGCGATATTCATGCTTTTTAATATTCTTCATTCTGCAAATACACACGGGATTGTGTTTAATAATCAAATGTTTTCATGTAGACATTTCTGAATATCTTTCCATAATGTAACTTTTTGTAATACTGGGCTTTTCACAGTGTGTGTGTATGGCTCTCCTGGGTACCTGACCAGGGGCCAGCTGGTTGATAGAGCCATGAGCTAAAAACACAGATCAAGGAACATGCTATGTTAATCCAACACACATGCGTCTCTTTGGAGGAGCATACGTAGCCCGCACGTTGTCACGTTGAAGCATGTGTTTTCAAAGTTCTATCCCCAGATACCCAGGTGTACACCTTTGCTTTCTTTTGAGATCGTAGGTCTTTAGGGAGAAGAATACATGAAATAAAATCTACACCGTCCTTTTTGATAGCTGTTTGTGAGGATTTAGTGTTTAATGGATCCAGTTCCCCGCTTTGGGATGTTTAGGGTGTTGTAACACCTCAGAGTTGAATGACTGTCCCTGTAATGAAACTGTGCCCTTCCGTGATTTGCATAAGATAAGTTCACAAACTTGGACTTTCTGGACAGAGGGATTGCAGAAGTGCGAGGCTCGGGGTAAATGCCACCTGGCGGCTGGTGTCTGACACCCTTGTCCCTGCAGCAATGCCAACACAACGCTGCCGGGGAGTTCTGCGAGCTGTGTGCACCTGGCTACTACGGAGACGCCACGGCCGGAACGCCCGAGGACTGCCATCCCTGCGCCTGCCCGCTGACCAACCCGGAGAACATGTGGGTGCCCCTACTCGAGGCCCAGGACCAGTCCCTTGTGGGGCGGAGGGCGCTGCCTTGGCTTTCGGGACAGGAGCGGAGGGAGCAGCATGGGGACTGGACTTCCTTCCAACGGCCTGACCTCTGCCTCTCATCCCCAGGTTCTCCCGCACCTGTGAGAGCCTGGGAGCCGGTGGCTACCGCTGCACAGCCTGTGAGCCCGGCTACACCGGACAGTACTGTGAGCAGTAAGTTTGCAACGAGAGATACAGGGAAGGAGTGAATGGTAGATTCCTGGGTGAGAGCCCTAGACAGAGTCCTGTGCCTTCCCTGCCCCAAACCCTTCTAGGACTTACATTGCCCTTGGGACAGGCCCACACCTCTTAGGACCCACATGCTTTTTTTCTGACACCCAACTTCCCACACTAGCTGGACAGAGTTTTTCTGAATTCTTGCTGTTCGGCTCTTGCATACGCTGTTCCTTCGGCACGGAATGGTTGTTGCCCCTAAACCCTCCCCTTCCTGGTTAACTTCCTCTTAGCTTCATTCCCTCATTCAACACGTTTTTATTGAGCATCTCCTGTGGGCCATGTACACACAGAGCTGTTGGAGATTAAGTAGTAAGCCAAGGGGAGTCCATCTCGGCCCTTTCGGAGTCTGCCACCTGGAATAGGAAGGGAGGGGAAAAATAATCACACGAGTGTACGATTTACAAACTGTGGTCTGTCCTCTGAAGGAAGAGTACAGCCCGCTCTAGGGGGATACAGCTCAGAGTCCCATCCTCGGGAAGCCTCCTGAGCTAACACCTGCTTGGCCCTTAGCCCGACTCTGTACAAGGTGTTTCCAGGTCGGGGTCCCAGTTAGTTGGTTCTGCAAAGCCAAGGACTCCATCACATTCACTACGCACCTAGAGCCTGGCACATAGTAGTTGCCTAATAAACGGTTGTGGAATGGCTGTTCCCTCCTTCCTCATTATGCTCCCTTACACTCCCCTTTCTCAGCTCAGGCCCTGTGCTGGGGACTGTTTGGTCCCCAAGTTCCTTCCAAAGCCCTGAGCCACCTCACCCCACACTAGGCAGCTGGCTGAGTTTCTGGCTCCCCGAGTCCACCATGAGCCACGGGGTCCCTTACGGCCTGACAAAGCCGGTGCTTGTTCCTCCTGACAGGTGTGCCCCGGGTTACACAGGTAACCCCAACGTGCCAGGGGGCCGGTGCCTGCCACAGGGTAAGTGGGACCACAGCCCAGGTGGGGGTAATGGGCAAGGCAGGAAACCTGGGGGCCTGGGGGACACGGGCTTTCGGGAGAGATGAGGGGGTGTCCTGCTGGAACGGCCTCTCCTTGCTGTGCCCCAACCCAGCAGATCGAGCCCCGCTGGTGGTCCAGGTCCACCCTGCTCGGAGCATCGTGCCCCAGGGTGGCGCTCACTCCCTGCGGTGCCAGGTCAGCGGGAGCCCACCCCATTACTTCTACTGGACCCGTGAGGATGGGCGGCCTGTGCCCAGCAGCACCCAGCAGCGACATCAAGGTAGCCTTGGCTGGGATCTTCACCCCGGAGTCACCCCAGGGAGAGGGGAGATGTGGGCCTGTCCCTGCCCTGCTCAGGTCCTATCCCTGCATGCAGGGCGGGGCCGAGAGGGACATCTGCGCTCACAAGCTCCTCCCCCCACCCCCTATCCAGGCTCCGAACTGCACTTCCCCAGCGTGCAGCCCTCTGATGCCGGGGTCTACGTTTGCACCTGTCGGAACCTCCACCACGCCAATACCAGCCGGGCAGAGCTGCTGGTCACTGGTGAGTCCCTTCTTCCCTGACTCACGGTGGCCTGTCCTGGGCAGGCCTGCAGGGCTTCCATGTACCAGGAAGGGACGGTGGCCACCCAAACAAGGCCATGACTGTGGAGGCAGGAAGGGGAGGTGGATTCAGGGTCTGTTTAAGACACAGAATCAGCAGCACTTGACTGTGATCAGGAGGGCAGGAGAGGAGGCTGCTCCCCGGGGTCTAGATCCCAGAATTGCATAAACATGGTGCCATTACTGAGCGGAGAAGGCCCCCGCTGGAAGGTGTCTTCATCTGGGCTCCTGCAAACAGAGCCGAAACAGGAATGTGTGCAGGGGGAGGAGGTGTGTTGTCACCAGCAGCTCCTCCCCCTGCACACAGTCTGGGCTCCTTGTGGCCGAGGACGCTGGAGCCAGGGTACCGCACGCATCTCAGCATCTCCGTGCCCCTGCCCCCAGGAGCTGGGGTCTGCGCCTGTTCCCAGAGCTTCAGTTCCCCTGCGCCTCTGTCCCACCACAGAGCATGCGCCGTGGGCTCCAGTGGCCCCAGGAAAGCCCTGTGCCAAGGAAGGCAGCCTGTGGTGTAAGGGAGGCAGGAGGGCACTGGAGTCAGGGCTGGGGCACAGCAGCCTGGCCAGCAGCAGGCCGGAGGGAACCCCAAGCTTGAGGTGCTGGGGAGACACCTAAGTGGGTTTGTCAACCAGGTGTTTTTATGTGTGAGTCTGAACTGAGGAAAGGGGTCCTTGCCAGAGAGGTGAGTTTGGGGGCTTTTGGCCCCAGAATGGTGTCAACAGTCAGTGCAGAATGTGATCGCCCAGGGACAGTGACTGCAAGACAGGGCCCAGGACAGAGCTGCAGGGAGCTCCAGGTGGCACATGTCAAGTCAAAGAGGAAGGACAGGAAAAGCTGCATGGGGCAGCCAGTGGGGTGGGAGGGAGCTGAGGAGGGAGCCTCGGGAAGCGGGGAGGGGAAAGGGCTGCCAGGGGGCAGGGAGATAAAGACCCAGATAACCTTGGGGTCAGACCAGAGGGGTTGTCAGTGGGGAGAAAGGCGGAGACCGGGCAGGCGGAGCGAGGTGAGGCGGAGGTGGGTGGGAAAGTGGCAGGTCTGGAAGGCTCTTCAAGGGGCTCGGCTCCAAAGGGAGGCTGGGAAGTGGGGTAGCAGCTCTACGGAGAAACATGGGGTCCAGAACTGGAAAATTCCAGAACACACTGATCTGTAGAGTAGACCAACCCTGCAGGGACGGAGAGGAGAGGATGGTGTGGCACCAGAGGCGGGACGTGTTTGGGACAGGTCTTAGAAGGTGCGGGGTGGGGTGGGGGTGGGCAGGAGGAGGGTCCATCCCTCAGGGACCAGGGAGGAGGGAGCGGGTAGATTTGGGGATTTGGGAAGATGGGAACATTCCTGACGGCAGTTCCTGTTTTGCCAACAAGTGTGTGTGAGCAGCCCTGAGCTGTGAGCACAGAGGGTGGCTGGGAGCCCGAGGGTGTGGAATG
Organism: Marmota marmota marmota; assembly: GCF_001458135.2. Classification (NCBI taxonomy): domain Eukaryota; kingdom Metazoa; phylum Chordata; class Mammalia; order Rodentia; family Sciuridae; genus Marmota; species Marmota marmota. The sequence goes on from NW_026000082.1 coordinate 38,768,081, forward strand.
CTGTTGGGGAGGATGGAAACTGGAACCAGATGGGGAAACTCGCTCTGGTGAGGTGTCAAGTGTTAAGAGCTCCTTTGTGGCCTGGAATCCTGAGCTGGAGCCAGGGGCTCCTTCCTGGGCGCGGCTCTGGGTACCGAGGGGGTGGTGCAGCTGCCTGGCTTCAGCCTGGGCGGGGGCGGCAGGCACCAGGGCAGTGAGTGGCATCTAAGCTGGACCAGGAAAGAAGTGACCCCCAGAGAAGGGGACAGAGAAAGAAAATGTGGTCACAGGACAGACCCCAGCTCACTGAGGGCTCCCTGTCCCCACAGAGGCGCCCAGCAAGCCCATCACGGTGACGGTGGAGGAGCAGCGGAGCCAGAGCGTGCGCCCCGGGGCGGATGTCACCTTCATCTGCACAGCCAAGAGCAAGGTGGGCTGGCAGGAGAGGGCGGGGTCTGTCATGGGGTCTCTGAAACTTCCACGTGATCCTCACTCCGACCTCACCCTCAAGTCTCCCGCCTACACCCTGGTGTGGACACGGCTGCACAACGGGAAGCTGCCCTCCCGCGCCATGGACTTCAACGGCATCCTCACCATCCGCGACGTGCACCTGAGCGACGCGGGCACCTACGTCTGCACGGGCTCCAACATGTTCGCCATGGACAAGGGCACGGCCACGCTGCACGTGCAAGGTAACCCCATGTCACCACGCCCGAGCCACCACACCCGCACCCCTCCAGCCCCGGGACTGTGCTCCATTTCTCATTTCTGAGTGCCTAGAGTATGCCGGTTCTGATCTTGGGCCTCCAAAGAAGCAGGGACCAGAAGGACAAACAGGATTTCAACGCTCCTGAGATGCAGATCCACGCTGAGAGCTCACACATAGCCAGGGAACAAATAGACAAATCGCATATGGTTACTGGGAAGGAGCCCAGGGGACGGGGAGGGGGCTGCTGCAGCTGGGCTGCTGTACAGGTGACGCCTAAGCCCAGGCCTGAAGGGAAAGGCGCAGAGCCAGTTAGAGAGCAGAGGGAGCAGCATGTGCAAAGGCCCTGAGGCAGGAGCTTGTGGCCAAGGAATAGCAAGACCCACCTGGCTGAGGCTGCAGGAGGGAGAGTGGGTAACCCTCAGGTCCAAGCAGGTGAAAGTGTGCGGTATGTGGAGGAGCAGAGGAAGATTGGGTTTTATTATAAAGCAATAGGGAACCCATGAGCAGATCTCACAAAGCAAAGTAACAAGGTCCCATTGAGACAGATGTGTACATACAGATGTCTGTGTGTGTTGTTTTGTTTCAGTTTTGTTCTGGGGATTGAACCCAAGGGCTCTTTTCCACAGAGCTACATCCCCAGTCCTTTTTTTATTTTAAGACAGAGTCCCACTAACATGCCCAGCCTGGCCTTGCACTTGTGACCCTTCTGCCTCAACTTCCTGAGTCACTGGGGTCACAGGCGTGTGCCACCACTGTGCCTGGCTCCCATTGGTGTTTTCCTCCCTCTGGCCACTGGGTGAACAATTGGCCCTGCAGGGCTAGGGCCGCAGCAGAGAGTGGCAGGGCTCTGACTGCGGTCAGCTCTGTTCCCCAACCTGCCACGTCGTCTTTCTCCCCCAGCCCCGGGCTCCTCATCTGCTCCCGTGGTCTCCATCCACCCGCCACAGCTCACGGTGCAGCCCGGGCAGACGGCCGAGTTCCGCTGCAGCGCCACGGGCAGCCCCACACCCACCCTCGAGTGGATAGGTGAGGCTGTGCCGCAGCGACATTCGGGGCCTGACCGTCCTGCAGGTGGGAGGGCAGGACCAGGACTGGCCCCTGGGAGCCTGAGCAAGGCCAGTGCCAGTCAGCACTGACTCCACACCTCCACGCTAGGGGGCCCTGGTGGCCAGCTCCCTCAGAAGGCACAAATTCACGGTGGCATCCTGCGCCTGCCAGCGGTCGAGGCCTCGGATCAGGCCCAGTACCTGTGCCGGGGCCTCAGCAGCGCCGGGCAGCACGTGGCCAGGGCCATGCTTCAGGTGCACGGTGAGCGGGCCGGGCTGAGGGCGGCCGGGAGCTGTGGGCGGCCCGAGCACTGTTCTCACAGGGCACTGTCTGCAGGGGGCAGTGGGCCCAGGGTCCAGGTGAGCCCGGAGAGGACCCAGGTGCACGAAGGCCGGACGGTCAGGCTGTACTGTAGGGCCGCGGGTGTGCCCAGTGCCACCATCACCTGGAGGAAGGAAGGCGGCAGCCTCCCCCCCCAGGTGAGATCTCCCAGGCCGCCACCTCCACGAGAGCCCCCATGCCCACCTCTTCCCCTCTGGCTCCCTGCACTTCCTCCTGGGACCCTGGGCCCGGGCCGTCACCCCGGCCTGGTTCCATTGCCCTTGGTGCCCGGCTGGGCTTTGATACTGGCCCCAGGTCTGCCACAGCCTGGGCGCCCCTCCGCCTGTCCTCCCTGCTTGCCCGGGCCAGGCAGGCCCTTGGGTGGCTGAGCCCCTGGCTGTGTGGCAGGCCAGGTCCGAGCGCACGGACATCGCCACGCTGCTCATCCCGGCCATCACGGCTGCCGACGCTGGCTTCTACCTCTGTGTGGCCACCAGCCCCGCGGGCAGCGCCCAGGCCCGCATTCAGGTGGTCGTCCTCTCAGGTGCGGGG
>NW_026000082.1:38770990-38786109 GCF_001458135.2 Marmota marmota marmota
GCAGCCTGCCTCCCCACGCCCAGGTAGGAGGCCCCACGCTCTGGCAGGGTTCCCAGGGTGCAGGGGCGCTGGCTGGGGCCGGCCTGTGCGTGGGTGGACGCTACCCTCCTCCCTCCTCGCTCCTGGGTGGGTGACTCAGAGCAGTGCCCACGAGAGTTTGATGGCGGAACCACCAAGGCCACAGGGAGCAGCGGCCACATGCTTGTCCATCTTCCCTTCTGTCCCCACCTGGCCCAGGTGCACGGCTCCCGGCTGAGGATCCCCCAGGTTTCACCAGCGGACTCTGGAGAATATGTCTGCAGAGTGGAGATGGAGTCGGGCCCCAAGGAGGCCTCCATCATGGTCTCCGTCCCCCACAGCACCCACTCGGGCCCCAACCACACCCTAGGTGAGAAGCTGGGGACTGCCAGCCAGGACGGCTGAGCCCTGGGCTCCCTGATACTCCGGGGAAGATGTGATCTTCAGTGGCATTGGGACAGGGGACATCTCAGGCAGGCTCTGACCCTCTGCTGCCTGCTCAGGGAGCAGGGGCCAGGGCCAGAGGGCTGATCCAGCTTGGCTGGACCACAAGTGATGGTACCATTGCAGAAGGTTGGCAGCCAGCAGCGCCTCAGGGCAGAACTCTGAGCTGGGAGTTGGGCTCACCTGGCTTCTAGTCCTGACTCCTCTCTTTGTCAGCCTTGAACCAGTTCTTTTCCTTTTGGGGACCTCAGTTTCCTCATCTGTGAAATGGAGACGGTACCATTCCTAGATTACCTACTAGTTTGTGGTGTGGTTTAGATGAGACGGTGTCAGTGGAAAGCGCTTAGATCACGTGGTGAATGCTCTGGAGAAGACTGTCATGTGACTTCTCCGCATCTCTGGGTGGCTTCCTACCACCTCGTCATAAGAGGTCACAGTGGTAGATGGACCTGGAGCCCCAAGCTGGAGACAGGGAGGGAAGGAGCTAGAAGATGTGGTTCCATCTGCAGAGAAGCCCCGAGTCAGCCCTCCCAAGCTGGGGCCTGGTCTTCCGCCATGGCCCTCTGCCCAGGGCTGCAGGCTGAGGCTCAGGCGCCAGGCCTCTGATCCACCCCGTGTCCAGCCCCAGGCAGCACCCTGCCCATCCGCATCGAGTCCTCCTCCTCCCAAGTGGCCGAGGGGCAGACCCTGGATCTGAACTGCGTGGTGCCGGGGCAGGCCCAGGTGACGTGGCACAAGCGTGGGGGCAGCCTCCCTGCCCGGCACCAGGTACGACAGCCCCCAGGTCCAGCCTGCAAGAGGGGGTGGACAGGGCTGCACTGGTCTCCTCCCAACCCACCCTCCTCTGCACGCAGACCCACGGCTCGCTTTTACGGCTGCACCAAGTGTCCCCTGTGGACTCGGGAGAGTACGTGTGCCGCGTGGTCCTCGGCTCGGAGCGCTCGGAGGCCTCGGTCCTGGTCTCCATCGAGCCCGCTGGCTCCATCCCTGGTGAGAGACTGATGACACTGAGTGCTGGACGGGGCTGAGGGCCACCCAGGGGTGTGGGGTCCAGGTGACTCCTGCTGCCAGCTGGGGAGGGAGCCCACCTGGAGCTGGCCTCGGGGCCTGCCCAGGAAGGCCGCTTGCCTGAGTGACCTGCCGTCTCCTTGACCGGCTTTCTGTGCCCGTCACTGCTTCGGCCTCTGCTCCGGCCTCCTCCTTTCCTAGCTCGGCTCCCTCCTCATCTCGCCTCCTCTCTCTGCTCCGCCAGGCTCAGCCCAAGGCCTGCTCTGCTGTTTCGGTTACTGAGCTGAGCATTTCCAATCCAGGCCAACAAACCCCCCAAGGCCCAAGGCAGAGGCAGCTCCGGGTGGCACAGGTCCTCCCTCCAGGGGAGCATCTGCTACCCTCACCCTGTCCCCACAGCCCCAGGACCCAGCCCGCCCGTCAGGATTGAGTCCTCATCCCCCTCAGTGGCCGAGGGGCAGACCCTGGACCTCAACTGCGTGGTGGCAGGGCAGGCCCATGCCCAGGTCACGTGGTACAAGCGTGGGGGGAGCCTCCCGGCCCGCCACCAGGTACTCAGCTCCTGGCACATGGGAAGGGGCCTTGGGTGGTGGGGGGTGGGGTCCTGGCTCCTGGACTGGGGGTCCAGCAGTTCCTAGCCCAGGGCTGGGGATCTCCTGGGCTCTGGAAGCCCCATCTTATGCTCCCTCCCATGGCCGCCCAGGTCCGTGGCTCCCGCCTCTACATCTTCCACGCCTCTCCAGGGGATGCAGGAGAATATGTCTGCCGGGCCAGCAATGGCGTGGAGGCCTCTATCACAGTCACAGTAACCGGGACCCCGGGGGCCAACTTTGCCTATCGTGAGTGGGGCCCCCAGGCCGGGCTGGGATGCAGAAAGAGGAGAGGCCCGGGCAGCGTTAAAGAGGACTAGAGTGACCAGGGATCTCTTCCCCAGCCCCCCGCAGCACCCCGCCCATCCGCATCGAGTCGTCCTCCTCCCAAGTGGCCGAGGGGCAGACCCTGGATCTGAACTGCGTGGTGCCGGGGCAGGCCCACGCCCAGGTCACATGGCACAGGCGCGGGGGCAGCCTGCCCGCTCGGCACCAGGTAAAGAGCCAGGAGGCTAGAGGGGCCGAGAAGAGGGTAGCACTGGGTGCTGAGGAGGACTGAGGCCCTGGCCCCCTCTAACCTTGTGCAGGGTTAGAACCCAGAGTCGAGGCCCCGCCAGCCCATGCGTGAGTCCCAGTCCACCACTTGTGACCTTAGGCCGGTGCTCGTTTCTCGGTGCCGTAGTTCTAGCATTTGTAACATGGTGATAGTGACACTTACCCCAAGGATCAAGTTCAATCGCAGAGCTCTCAGGGCCCAGTGCGTAGAAGTGCCCCGAGGGACTGCTCCCACCTCAGTGCCATGGCCTGTGGCCACACTGTATTTTAGAATTTGGGGTCCCCCGAGGACAGGAGGCCTCTAAGGGGGAAGGAGGTGTCCGCTCAGGATTCTCGGCGTGGCCGCTGCGGGTGCATCTCAACCTGAGAGCCGCTCCACCTGGGCATGGGCTTGGCGGGGTGCTCCCCTGCCCCTAGTTCTCCAGGGCTCTGGGGGTGCTGCGGGGGCGCCCCCTGACCTCACCCCACACTCCCAACAGGCCCACGGCTCACTGCTGAGGCTGCACCAGGTGTCACCTGCTGACTCCGGCGAGTACGTGTGCAGAGTGGTGGGCGGCTCCGTGCCCCTGGAAACCTCCGTCCTGGTCACCATTGAGCCTGAGAGCTCCGTGCCTGGTGAGTGGCAATAGAGGGGACAGGGCTGGGGGCCCACTCAGGGACTCCCTGTCCTAGCTGTGCAGGATCAGGCCAAAAGCCTCAGTCCACACCTCCCAAGAAACTAGTGGCCCCTGTCCCCACTCACGCTGTCTCTTCTCACGTCCTGCGGGGGGCTGACCCTCTGTCCTCTATCACCAGCACTCGGGGTCACCCCGCCCGTACGAATCGAGTCATCGTCTTCCCACGTGGCTGAAGGGCAGACCCTGGATCTGAACTGCCTGGTTACTGGGCAGGCCAACGCCCAGGTCACGTGGCACAAGCGCGGGGGCAGCCTGCCCTCACGACACCAGGTAGGAAGTGGGGGGTGGAGGAGGGTTCTGGAAGGTGCTCCTAACTGCAGAATAAAGAGCATAGGCTCAGGATCGGGCTGCGGCTCAGGGCAGAGCACTTGCCTAGCGTGGGTGAGGCCCTGGGTTCCACCCCCAGCACCACAGCAAAAAACACAGGATCTTAGTTTTTTTTGTTTTGTTTGTTTGTTTGTTTGTTTGTTTGTTTTAAGTGGACACAGTATTCTTATTTTTTATTTTTATGTGGTGCTGAGGATCGTACCCAGTGCCTCACACGTGCTAGGCCAGCACTCTACCACTGAGCCCCAGCCCCAGCCCTGGATCATGGTTTTTGAATTCAGGCATGTTCAGGTTCATTACTGCTCGGCTGCTTGTCTGCCGAGTGACTCAGGCCAGTCTCTTGACTTCTCTGATCTTTAATGTCCTCATCGACCAAATGAGCTCATGCTGTGCTTCACCTACCCTGAGCGTGTCAGCAAATGCTGTTCCCCACGTCCCCCTGGTGCCAAGTGTCTGCAGTCGCTGACGTGGGCGAGGTGGCAGGTTAGACCCTGTGCCACCTCTGGGGCAGGAATTGTGTCGTCCTCGCCCCTCTGTCCCCAGTGCCCATCCTCAGTGGTGCGTCTCCCTGGCTGGGCCATGAGGGAGTGAGGGAAGGAAGCGGGAGCCTGGCCACAAGCCCAGGACCCGCCTCTGACCTGCCCCTCCTCCCAGGTGCATGGCTCAAGGCTGCGGCTGCCCCAGATGACCCCAGCCGACTCTGGGGAGTATGTGTGCCGTGTGGTCCGTGGCTCGGGCACCCAGGAAGCCTCAGTCCTTGTCACCATCCAGCAGCACCCCAGCCCCTCCCACCGTAAGTGTCTTAGAGATCATGGCAAATGGTGGGGGCTTGCTAGGGGCCATGGCCTCCTCAGCAGCTCCCACAGCCTGCCCTGCACCTGTCCTCCCAGCCCAGGGCGTGGTGTACCCCGTGCGAATCGAGTCCTCCTCGGCCTCACTGGCCAATGGTCACATGCTGGACCTCAACTGCCTGGTCGCCAGCCAAGCTCCCCACACCATCACCTGGTACAAACGCGGAGGCAGCCTACCCAGCCGGCACCAGGTTCGGAGCCAGCGGCAGGGAGGACACTGCCCTGGTGGGAGGGCCAGGGAGGCAGGCTCTCGGTACCCCTCTGAGCTCATCTAGTCATTCAACAAACATGGAGCATCGGTGATGGCGTCGTCCTCTGAGACACAGAAGTGCATCCTGCCAACTCAGTGGGTCTGCTCACCCACTGAGCCTCCCCGAGAGGCCGCTGCAGGCCAAGCCCTGACCTGGCACCACAGATCCCAGTAAAATAAAACAACTCTCTGCTCATTGTCTAAAGGGAACAGGCCAGGCCCACATGCCTATAATTCCAGTGACTCAGGAGGCTGAGGCAGGAGGACCACAAGTTAGAGGCCAGTCTTAAAATTTTTAAAAATAAATACAAATGGTGGGGATGTTGCTCAGTGGTTAGGGACCCTGAGTTCAATCTCTGGTACCAACAACAACAACAAAAAAATTAAAAATTAAAAATAAAATAAATAAAGGGAGCAAAGACATGCTGAATGACGACACATATGACAGCTCGGGCACCCCTGCCAGGGCCTCCACAGGCCTTCTGGAGAGGTGACGAGGAGAACAGTACAGACACTAGAGCTGCCATCCCCCCAGGCCCAGAGGCAGGCCAGGCGAGGGGCCTGAGACACCTGGGACCCAGGTGACAGCATCCCCCGTGATTAGAATCCCCACCCACTGTCACCTGCTCCCTCCAGATCGTGGGCTCCCGGCTGCGGATCCCTCAGGTGACTCCCGCCGACTCTGGCGAGTACGTATGCCACGTCAGTAACGGGGCTGGTTCCCGGGAGACCTCGCTCATCGTCACCATCCAGGGCAGCGGCTCCTCCCACAGTGAGAGCGTGGAGGGCAGGGGCCTGGGCACGTGGCACAGAGGTCCCCAGCCCCATCGGCCTTGTCTGACTTGGTGTCGTCCTCCCCATTCTGTCCCCAGTGCCCAGTGTCTCCCCGCCAATCAGGATTGAGTCCTCGTCCCCCTCGGTGGTGGAAGGAGACACTTTGGATCTGAACTGTGTGGTGGCTGGACAGACCCAGGCCACCATCACGTGGTACAAGCGTGGGGGCAGCCTGCCCTCCAGACACCAGGTAGCCGAGGCCCCGGAGGTGGAAGTGGAGCCCTGGTCCCCTGCGGTGGGCACCACAGGGACCGCTCAGGGGCTTCTCCTTCTAGGCCCTAAACACTCTCGCGTCCTGGGCCTGGGGTAGACCGAAGGCAGCCTCCACGTGCCTCATGAGGGAAGCCCGAGCCAGCTGTGACCACGGGCTCCTCAGCTCTCCCCTCTCTCCTCCCCAGGCCCACGGCTCCCGCCTGCGGTTGCACCAAATGACCGTGGCCGACTCTGGCGAGTACGTGTGCCGAGCCAACAACAACATCGAAGCCCAGGAGGCCTCCATCATGGTCTCGGTCGCCCCTGGCCCCAGCATCCCTTCTGGTGAGTCTGATGAAAACCCTCGTCCCAGGAGAGAGATGGTGGGACCCAGTGACAGCGTCCCCTGTGATAAGAGTCCTCAGACCTGGGTAGTGGTCAGTGTAGGGCTCTGCACAAAGGTGCCTGAGTCAGATCACCAGGTGCATTACTCCTGAACGGAGGGAGTTACTCTTCCCTCTCTGCCTCAGTCTCCAGGCCAGGTAACTGGGGACATGGATCATTCCAACCTCACTGATGCACACCTGTGATCCGAGCTACTTGGGAGGCTGAGGCAGGAGGATTGCAAATTCAAGGCCAGTCTGGGCAACTTAACGAGAACTTAAATAAAACTTGAAAAGGGGCCGGGGACATAGCGCAGTGGTAGAGTGGTTGCCTAGCAGGCATAAGGCTCTGGGTTTAATCCCCAGCATTACAAAAAAAATTTTTTTTTCTAACCTTTCAAGTGTTCAATAGCCACATGTGACTAGTGCCACTCTTAGCATGTGACTTTGTGAGGGTTAAATGAGTTAATACGGATAAGGGCTGGGGACAGGGCTGGCACACTGGGAGTCCTTAGTAAGTGTTAACTGAGACCATCCCGGGGCCACGGATCCCACAACCTCTTCTCAAATCTGACCTTGGCCAAGCCCTGACTTGCTGCTCCTGTGTCCCCAGTCTCTGGCAGTGCTGTGCCCATCAGGATTGAGTCGTCTTCTTCACATGTGGCCGAAGGGCAGTCCCTGGAGCTGAACTGTGTGGTCCCTGGGCAGGCCCATGCCCAGGTCACGTGGCATAAGCGTGGGGGCAGCCTGCCCGCTCACCATCAGGTATGGGTCGGCAGGAAACGGTGGGAGGACTGTTGGCTGACTGCAGGCTGGGCCCTGGCTAACTCTGCCCGAGAGAGAGGCCTGGGAGCCCCAGGGGGGTGCCACGTCCACCTGGGCTAGAGGCCTTCAAGGATTCCAGATTGGTCCTTCTCTCTGTCCTTCCCTGCCCAGGCCTACGGCTCCAGGCTCCGGCTGCACCAGGTGTCCCCTGCTGACTCGGGCGAGTATGTGTGCCGTGTGCTGGGCAGCTCTGGCACCCAAGAGGCCTCAGTCCTGGTCACCATCCAGGCCTCTGGATCTAGTGCCGGCCATGTCCCTGGTGAGGGTGCCTGAGGGGCCTGGGAGCCTGGAAGAGGGAGGGGGGTGGAGAGGGGAACAGTAAAGGGGGGCATCTGAAGACCAGCGGCCCTCCGCTTCCAGACTCCTGCCTCCTGCCCACTCCCGCCGTCCAGGACAAGGGGCCAGGCTGAGGCTGGGGGAGGTCCCATCCATGTCAAGGACCTGAGAGCACAGGCTTTGGAGCTGGCATCAGTTGGCCTGAGTCCCAGCTCCTCTGTCCCTACTTGGAGATGTCACCCAAGGGACTTTGCCTTTTCACATGTCACTGTTCCCAATTGTGAAGGGGGTGGTAGAGCTCTTGCCTTCTACTGTCTAACTGTTAATCATCCAGGGAGTCCCCTAACACCTGGACCTGTGCCTCTGGGGTAGCCCTGGGTGACTTTGTGGGTGATACAATAGACATCTTACGGGAGCCGTACATTAGGAAAAAATGTGACACATCAAACCTGCCGTGACTTCATGGAAATCAGAGCCTATAACGGGGCTAAGTAATGAAGGTTTTTAGAGTGAGTCCATTGAAAGGAGAGTATACAGTAATTAATAGCCCAGGGGCCCACAGAGTAGCGGAAATCGTGACCAGGCGTGCATGGCTGAGTGGGCGGCTCGCTGTCTGCTGGCCCTGGTGGACCCACACACAGTAACTATCCCATCCTCCCCGTAGCCCTCTGAGGTGGGCACGAGTGCTTTCTCCACATATAGATGGGAAGCTGAGACCGAGGAGAAGCAGCTTTCTAAAGATCCTTGTGTCTGAACAGGAGCTTGACCCAGGCAGGCTGGCCCCGGGGTCTATGTTCTTAGGGACACACTGTTGGAGTTTGGGAACTGTTAGTGATCTATGTGGGGGCTCCTGGCTTTAGCCCTGACCCTAGTGGTCCTGGGAGATGGGAATGGGGCCAGAAAGTGGTACCTTTATCTCCAGGCTCACCCATCCCCAGGGTGGCTAGGCCACCTACTCAAGACCCAAATGTAGTGGGAAGGTAGAAAAGTCACTCTGCTGGTGGCCTCTGATCTACACATCAGGGCACCCAGGAGAGGGGTTAAGGACACAGGGGTGGGAGCCCCTGCTCACTGACCCCTTGCTATACCCCTCTCCCAGGAGGCACCCCACCCATTCGCATAGAGACCTCTTCCTCTCAAGTGGCCGAGGGGCAGACCCTGGATCTGAACTGCGTGGTGCCCGGGCAGGCCCATGCCCAGGTCACATGGCACAAGCGAGGGGGCAGCCTGCCCGCCCGGCACCAGGTATGAAATCTGGGAAAAACAGGACGCGCCACCCTCCCCAGCGGTCCTTCCCAAACCCGACCCTGAAGGAAAGGTGGCCCCAGCCATGGGGGTTTCAGGGCTGGGGTAACAGATGGCTGGAGTCGGGGGGTTGAGAAGAGGCTGGGAGTGACCCGGCCACCACCTCCACCCTGCACCTTGGTGCACATTACAAAAGGACACTACCTACTCTTGATTCTTACTTCCTCCTGCCAGAAAGAGTGTCCTCAGAAACCTAAATGCCACACTAAAGTCAAAGGGAGTCACCTTCAGTCGGAGGCAGCCTGCATGGCAGCCAGGGGACGCAGGGACAAGAGGGTGTGGCAATGGGAGGCCTGGGCCACCATTCCCAGCTCTTCCGTGCACTTTCACCCCACGTTGGCCAGGTCCACGGCCACCTACTGAGGCTGAACCACGTGTCTCCTGCCGACTCTGGGGAGTACTCATGCCAAGTGACAGGCAGCTCGGGGACCCTGGAGGCTTCTGTCCTGGTCACGATTGAGGCTTCCAGCCCAGGCCCTATTCCTGGTGAGTGACAAGGAGCAGTGGGTGATGGCGAGGCCCGGGCTCGGGGCCCTTCCTGGTTTTGCTCCTGATCTCACCTCAGGACTCTTTTTTGGTCATTGTTACTGGGGATCAAACCAGGGCTTCACCCATGAGGCGAGTGCTCTACCAGGGACTTACTGTCACCTGGATCATGGGGTTTTCTATGGCTGAAGACCAAGCCTAGCCAGGTGTTCCCAGATGTGACTGGTGAAGTTTCACAGCTGCTTCTGTGTCCCTGGGCCCTGGCTGTCCTCCAGCCCCTCCCCTTAACCAGTGGGAGTGAGCCCTGGCCCAGCTCATAAGTCCCCAGGGAAGGGGGACCTTCTTAGGTCAATGTGGCTCAGCTCTGTCACTCACTCGCAAGCCTCAGCACCTCCAGGAGACCAGTGGCCTTGTGTCAACACCAAAGGTCCCGGCTTTACCCCAGGAGCCTGCCTCTCACCGGCCCCTGTCCCCACAGCCCCGGGACTGGCCCAGCCCATGTACATCGAGGCCTCTTCCTCACACGTGGCTGAGGGGCAGACCCTGGATCTGAACTGCGTGGTGCCCGGACAGGCCCATGCCCAGGTCACGTGGCACAAGCGAGGGGGCAGCCTGCCCGCCCGGCACCAGGTATGGGGCCCGGCTGGGGGGGACCCTAATGCAGGAAGATCCACCCTGTATTTTCCTTCTGCTCCTAGACCTCATGCAAACCCCCTGCTAGGGGACCAGGGGGACGAATTCCTGAGGGACCTGGACTTTTCTCCCAGCCCTGCAGCTGCTCGTCCCTTGAGCCTCAGTTGTCCCCTCTGTGGAGTGAGCCCCTTGGTCCCTGGGGTTCTGGGAATGAAGCTTTGCTCAGCCCTGAGCTCAGCTGGCACCCGAGCTCCTGAGGTCCTCAGGAAGACCTGTGCTGGCCATGACCCCTGTCTCAAGCCACTTGGCCTGATGGGTCCCCTCTCCTCCCGCTGACAGACCCATGGCTCCCAGCTGCGGATCCACCACGTCTCCCCGGCTGACTCGGGTGAGTACGTGTGCCTCGCCCAGAACGCCCTGGGCACAGCACAGAAGCGTGTGGAGGTGATCGTGGACTCAGGCACTGCGGCCCCAGGGGCCCCCCAGGTCCAAGTTGAAGCAGCTGAGCTGACCTTGGAAGCTGGGCACACGGCCACACTGCGCTGCTCAGCCACAGGTGCGGCCAGGGGTGGCCCACGGGGCTGGCACAGCAGAGGTGCCCTAGGGCCTGGGTTGTAGACACGTGGGATCTGAAGATGATGTTGTGGCCAGGAAGCACCCATTTAGTGGCCCCGTGGAGGGCAGGTCACCCTCCACCAGTCCAACCAAGGCCATCTTCTGCTCTACCCCACAGGCAGCCCCACGCCCACCATCCACTGGTCCAAGCTGCGCTCCCCCCTGCCCTGGCAGCACCGGCTGGAAGGCGACACGCTGGTCATCCCCAGGGTGGCCCAGCAGGACTCGGGCCAGTACATCTGTAATGCCACCAGCCCTGCAGGGCATGCCGAGGCCACCATCATGCTGCACGTGGAGAGTAAGATGCTCATCCCCTCCCCTTGGGCTCCCCTGTGCATGGTGTGGGGACAAAGTCCCCCACAGAGCCCCGGGACCCCCTCCCATCCGGAGGACCTCAGAGACTGCCCTTGCTGCCATCCATGTCCCCACCTGGCCCCGGTACTCTCCATCCTGTCCTCTGGGCTTCCCTGGTCTTTTGTCACCCAGGCCCAATTCCCTGCTGCCATCCTGACCTGTCCTCCCCCCACCTCTGTGTCCCCTGACTCCAGGCCCACCGTATGCCACCGTCGTCCCAGAGCACGCGTCCGTGCGGGCAGGGGAGACCGTGCGGCTCCAGTGCCTGGCCCACGGCACGCCCCCACTCAGCTTCCAGTGGAGCCGCGCGGACGGCACCCTCCCCCAGAGTGCAGCCGCCAGGAACGAGCTGCTGCAGTTTGAGGCCACAGGCCCTGAGGACTCTGGCCGCTACCGCTGCCAGGTCGCTAACAGGGTGGGCTCAGCAGAGGCCTTTGCCCAGGTGCTTGTCCAAGGTAAGCAGCAGGGCTCCGGGTGGACGGAAAGGAGCCAGCTTGCCTCTGGGCCCATGGGGTACCAAGGCCTCCCTCCTTTCCCCCACCACAGCACCCTGCTCTCCCCGGTTCTCCGGGGCGCACCCGGGCTTGCCTGCTCCAGAAAGTGCCCTGTGTTCTCAGCCCCGCCCGCCTCCATCACCACCTCCCTCCCCTGGCACTGACTTGCCCTGGCAGGGGAAGCTACCGTGTGCGCAAATACCCCAGCCGCAAATACCCCAGCCAATCACCTGCCAGACGCCAGGCGCTCAGGGCAGGACCTGGACCCACTCATCCCAGCTGCCCTGGGTTTGTCCACCACAGGGCCCAGGCAGACTGGGAACATGCTTGAGAGGGACAACAGTGTTAGGCCCAGTCCTGCAAAGCCAGGCGAGGGCTTCTGGGCCGGGACTTCTAGAAACAGCAGGGCATGAAGCCCACTAGCCAAGGGCCTGGACTGTGGTCTCAGACAGGCCCTCTCTTTGGTCAGTTGGTAAGAGACAGATGGTAAGGTGGACAGGAAATGCCTCCACGTAAGCAGTTAGAGAGGCACCAGCTGCCCACAGCTCGTGGGGCCCTTAGGAAATGGAGGCGATGCTTCCACACCCGCCCATCGCACACACCAGAGTCTTCACCATGGCACGTCCCTGATCTCTTATTTTGAGCTACAGCCGGAACAGTCTTTGTCATCCTTCCTTAAGATGTCTGACTCCTAGCCGGGCGCAATGGCTTGGGATCCTGAGGCAGGAGGTTTGGGAGTTCAAGGCCTGCCTCAGCAATTTAGCAAGGCCCCAGCAACTCAGTGAGACCCTCTCTCAAAATAAAAAATGAGGGCTGGGGATATAGCTCAGTTGGTAAAGTGCTTGCCTCGCTGCCCAAGGCCTTGGGTTTGATCCCCAACACCACAAAAAAATAAATAATAAAAAGTTAAAAGGTCTGGGGTGTGGCTCAGTGGTTAAGTGCCTCTGGGTTCAATCCCTTGTACAAAAAAAAAAGATGTCAGACTCCTTTCGCCCTTGCCTGGGGCTGCCCTCCACACCCTAGGGCCAGGCACCTGCCTCCCACACAGAGCGAGACCCACAGAACCTTGCACCTATCTCTTCAGGTCCCTCAGGCTCTCAGCTTGCCACCCATGTCCTGGCAGGATCCACGCCTACCGTGCAGGTCACCCCTCAGCTGGAGACCAAGAGCATTGGGGCCAGTGTTGAGTTCCACTGTGCCGTGCCCAGTGACGCGGGCACCCAGCTTCGTTGGTTCAAGGAAGGGGGCCAGCTGCCTCCTGGCCACAGCGTGCAGGATGGGGTGCTCCGGTGAGTGCTGGTGGGTCAGGGTAGGGCTCAGACCCCCCAGCCCACGACTCAGCTGGGCCCTCAACCCAAAGCAATGTCCTTGCGCAAGTCACTTTACCTTTCTGAGCCTCAGTGTTATCAGCCCAAGAGTGAGTTGTAGAAGACGGAAACACGTCCTCTCCAGCACCTAGCCCTCGCTTGATGTTTGGGAGACCCCCAGTAGCGGTGGCCCATGTCTGCACTGGTGGTTTGTTTTTTTTTTTTTAGGAGGGTGGGTACCGAGGATTGATCTCAGGGGCACTCGACCCCTGAGCCTCATCCCCAGCCCTATATTGTATTTTATTTAGAGACAGGGTCTCACTGAGTTGCTTAGTGCCTTCTTTTTTTGCTGAGGCTGGCCTTGAACTCAGTGATCCTCCTGCTTCAGCTCCCGAGCCACTGGGATTACAGGCGTGTGCCACCGTGCCCAGCTGCACTGGTATTAGTGGACGAAGGAGAATAGCTGTGGGGCCAGACATGGACCCATGATCGAGGGCAGAAGGCCTTTGTCTACAGTGGGGTGTTGCCCCACCTGCTCACCTCTAGTGCTCACAGTGGGGCTGGCAGCCGGCCCTGGCTTCCTATCAGGGTGAGCCCTGAACTCTCTGTGATCTCGGAGCATCCTCAATGGGTGTGACTCCCTCAATCCTTTTTCCTTACAGAATCCACAACCTAGACCAGAGCTGCCAAGGGACATATGTTTGCCAGGCCCATGGGCCTTGGGGACAGGCCCAGGCCAGTGCCCAGCTGGTTGTCCAAGGTAGGGAAGTCCCCTTTATGTGAAAGGATGAAGTAAATCATGGGACCTGCTTGCTGGAGGCCAGCATGGCATAGGGGGCCTTGTTCAGATTGCAAGGGAGGAAGGAGGGCGGGGTGGGCCTAGTGGCCAGTGCTCAGGCAACAAAGAGTGGCCACAGGATAGTAACACACACACACAAAGAGCAGCATCATGGAATGGGGGAAAGCACATGCTGAGAGGGAGGAATGGCCAGGGTCCAGCTCTCCTGTTCCAGGCGGTCTGTGGCCTCCCCGGCCAGCTGACCTCTACCTCCTGCTCCCCAGCGCTGCCCTCGGTGCTCATCAACATCCGCACCACTGTGCAGACCGTGGTGGTCGGCCATGCCGTTGAGTTTGAGTGCCTGGCACTGGGTGACCCCAAGCCTCAGGTGACGTGGAGCAAAGTTGGAGGACACCTGCGGCCTGGCATCGTGCAGAGCGGAAATGTCATCAGGATCGCCCACGTGGAGCTGGCCGACGCAGGACAGTACCGCTGCACCGCCACCAACGCGGCCGGCACCACCCAGTCCCATGTGCTGCTGCTTGTGCAAGGTGAGGGCCAGCAGGGTCCTTGGTGGGGCTCGAGCGGAGCCAGCTCCTGACGCTGCCGTCCATCCCCCACCCCGGCCTGCTTTGCTCCTCCTTCCCGCTGTCCTGCGAATTTTCCTGTGGCCATATTTAAGGGGCAGATTTCATCACAAATGGTGGCAGGAGGGGGTGAAAGGGAGTGGCCCCTGGAGAGAGCTATGCCATGGGCATCAAGAGGAAAAAGGAGGAGCCGGGCATGGTGGAACACGCCTGCAATCCCAGCTTCTTGGGAGGCTGTGAAGGGAGGATCTGGGTTCAAAGCCAGCCTCAGCAATGGCGAGGTGCTAACAACTCAGTGAGCCCCGTCTAAACAAACAGTCCTAAACAGTCCCCTCATCTGTAAAACAGACATGGCTCCTCCCTCAAAGGATGGTGTGAGGATTAGATGGGGCAGGGCCCAGGCTGGGCACACACACAGTGGCTGTCATCATGCCAATGGCCGTGTCTTTCCCCCCAGCCTTGCCCCAGATCTCCACACCACCAGAGGTGCGTGTGCCCGCCGGCTCTTCGGCTGTCTTCCCCTGCATGGCCTCCGGCTACCCGACTCCTGACATCACCTGGAGCAAGGTAAATGCTGGGCAGGGACCTGGGCGGGGCCTGCCTCACTGGCCATCTCAGCACCCCCAGGACCTGGCACATACCTGGCGAGTGAAGTGGGCCTGGGGCAGGACGGGAGGCACCCACGGCAGACATGGCCAAGGCCAGGTGCTCAGGGCCACGTTTGCAGGTGGACGGCCACCTGCCCCCCAACAGCCGTCTGGAGAACCACATGCTCGTGCTGCCCTCCGTGCGGCCCCAGGACGCAGGCACCTACGTCTGCACCGCCACCAACCGCCAGGGCAAGGTCAAAGCCTTTGCCCATCTGCAGGTCCCAGGTGAGACAAAGCCCCCAGAGTGGGCAGTGCCCCACCCACTCCCTGGAGGGCATCCTAACGTACTCTGTGCCCACAGAGCGGGTGGTGCCCTACTTCACCCAGACCCCCCACTCCTTCCTGCCGCTGCCCACCATCAAGGATGCCTACAGGAAGTTTGAGGTCAAGGTCACCTTCCGGCCAGACTCAGCTGATGGTGAGCAGCAGAGAGTGGGTCTGGGGCTGGCCTGGGAGGGGACCTGTGGCAGCCCCCAGTCCTGCCCTCTGGGAGGGGACACCTGCAGAGCCCCCAGGCCACAGGCCCCTGCTCTGGGGACCCTCTCCTGCCTCTTCTCCTCACCGCTCCTCCTCTGCGCTATCCCCGCCTCCCAGAGCCTCTCTGCCATTGGCACCTCAGTGCCCAGCCCTCCTGTCCCATCTGCTCCTTCTCCCTCTGCCGTCTCTCACCCATTCCTCCT
>NW_026000082.1:38788428-38897235 GCF_001458135.2 Marmota marmota marmota
TGCCCGCCCCTGCCCAGGCCGTCGGCCGCCCCTGACGCCCCCACCTTCCCAGGGCAAGTTCCAGGGTCTGGACCTGAACGAGGAGCTGTACCTGGGCGGGTACCCCGACTACGGTGCCATCCCCCACGCAGGGCTGAGCAGCGGCTTCGTAGGTAAGGCAGGACCCCCAGGAGCCTGCGGGGCACGGTGGCTGTGGCCCCCTGGCTCATGCTGCCCTCTGCCCCCAGGCTGTGTCCGGGAGCTGCGCATCCAGGGTGAGGAGACCATCTTCCAGGACCTCAACCTCACTGCGCACGGCATCTCCCACTGCCCCACGTGCCGGGACCGGCCCTGCCAGGTCCTGCCATGCCCACACCCCCCCACCGGCTGCCCTGAGTCCTGCAGGGAGGGGGGAAGGACGGGGGCGTCCTTGGCCTGACCTCTGGGGGCTGATTTTCAGAACGGGGGCCAGTGCCAGGACTCGGAGAGCAGCAGCTACGTGTGCGTCTGTCTGTCTGGCTTCACAGGGAGCCGCTGCGAGCATTCCCAGGCCCTGCACTGCCACCCCGGTGCGTGCCCCGCCCTGCCCGTCACCCTGGGTGCTGGCCTCCGCCCCTGCTGCCCCTTTGTACCCACCCCCTCCCCAACCTCTGGGGAGCTCCCACCTCTCACCAGTCCTGCCCAGGAACTGAACTCTTCCCTTCGCAGCCCCCCAGGTTCTCTCCCCGGCTGGTCACTGCTCCTGGGCCCTGCCACCTCCCCATCTTATTACCCAGGAGCCCGTCACCCTACACGGTTACCCAAACGTGGTCTTTTTTTGCGGGGGCGGTGGCCAAGTACAGTCTCAGAGAGCCCCAAGCACAGTCACTTCTTCACGCCCGGCTGTCCCCGCCGTGCAGCCTCTTCTGGCCCCATCCCTCCTCCCTCACGCCCTGGGCGGCCCTCTCAGCTGGCCTGGCCCTGGGAAGCCAAGCCCCAGGGTGCAAAGGACAGAGCGCAGACCTCAGTGTCCTCACGGCCCCTGTGCTCCCCAGAGGCCTGTGGGCCCGACGCCACCTGTGTGAACCGGCCCGATGGCCGAGGCTACACCTGCCGCTGCCACCTGGGTCGCTCGGGGGTGAGGTGTGAGGAAGGTGAGTGGAATCAGGTGTGACACCCACAGGGTCTCAGTGATGGCTGTGGAAGCTGGCCAGGCACTCAGAGGCCAGACTGAGCCCTGCAGGGGATAGTTATTCCCCGGAAGACCTCAGATCGGCTGCGCAGGGTGGCACACGCCTATGATCCCAGCAGCTCAGGAGGCCGAGGCAGGAGGATCGCAGTGTAAAGCCAGCCTCAGCAGTTTAGTGAGACCTTGTCTCTAAAAAATAATATAAAAAAGGACTGGGGATGTGGTTCAGTGGTTAAGCACCCCAGGGTTCAATCCCCGGTACCCAAAAGAAAAAAATCTCAGCTCCCTTGGCCATGCTGTCTCATGCTTACAGCCTGAACCCTTACCTGCGCCCCCACCCAGAATGGCTAACTTATTGGTGGTCCCTACAGTTTGATCTGCTGCCCCAGGGCCAGGGCTGCTGGGCACTGCAGCCACATGTTCTTGAGCCTCTGGGTTGAGGACTTAGGGGTACTGGGGTCCCAGGGTAAGACTGAGTAGCTGTCCTGGATGAGACCTGGGACTCCACTGTCCCCACTGCCCCTGGCTGACCTGTGACTACTGCAGGTGTGACAGTGACCACACCGTCCATGTCGGGCGCTGGCTCCTACCTGGCGCTGCCCGCCCTCACCAACACACACCACGAGCTGCGCCTGGATGTCGAGTTCAAGCCGCTGGCACCTGAAGGCATCTTGCTGTTCAGTGGGGGGAAGGCCGGGCCTGTGGAGGACTTTGTGTCCCTGGCCATGGTCGGCGGCCACCTGGAGTTTCGCTATGAGTTGGGGTCAGGTAAGTACCTGGTACCAAATGCAGGTGAGGCTCTGGGCGCCAAGCCCTGTGTCCTCTTTGGCTCTCGTGCCCCAAGGAGGCGCTAAGGAGCAAATTCAGGAACCAACGCGCCGCTGTCCCTATCCCTGCACGTTTCCCTTGCGTGGCCTTCAGCAGCCCCTGGTTCCTCCATGGGCAGCCCCTGAGGAGGTCAGAAGCTCCCCTGTATGTGGGGGGACCAGAACCCTGGTGCCCAGCTCCACCTGGCGCTCTCCCCAGGTCTGGCTGTCCTGCAAAGCACGGAGCCGCTGGCCCTGGGCCGCTGGCACCGCGCGTCCGCAGAGCGTCTCAACAAGGACGGCAGCCTGCAGGTGGACGGCGGGCGCCCCGTGCTGCGCTCCTCCCCCGGCAAGAGCCAGGGCCTCAACCTGCACACCCTCCTCTACCTGGGCGGCGTGGAGCCCTCAGTGCCGCTCTCCCCGGCTGCCAACGTGAGCGCCCACTTCCGCGGCTGCGTGGGCGAGGTGAGGAACCGCCTGTGAGGAGGAGCAGGAGGGGAGGGGACAGACTGGGCCAACCTGCAGCTAGCCCTGGTCTGGGGCCACTCTCCCCCCCCCCCNCCCCGCTCCCCCCCTGCACCTTGGTTTTCCCCTCCATAAAATGGGGATAATAGCACGATGGCACAGCCTGTGACCCCAGCGGCTCTGGAGGCTGAGGCACGAGGATCGTAGGTTCAAAGCCAACCTTAGCAATGAGGAGGCGCTAAGCAACTCAGTGAGACCCTGTCTCTAAAATATAAATTAAGGCTGGGGTGGGGCTCAGTGGTCGAGTGCCTCTGCGTTCAATCCCTGGTACCCCCCAAAAAAATGATATATATAGGAATGCTAACCCTCACTTGGAAGGACCGTGCTGGGCATCAGCAGGGTGCACAGGTGTTCTTGGCGCCTGGTTCCCAGCTGCTCTCCGCTGTGCCCTTCTCTCTGCTGCCTCATCCATCTGCATCCCTTTAGTCCCTCCGTGTCTCTGTGCCCGCAGGTGTCTGTGAATGGCAAGCGGCTGGACCTCACCTACAGCTTCCTGGGCAGCCAGGGCATCGGGCAGTGCTACGACAGCTCCCCCTGTGAGCGCCAGCCCTGCCAGCACGGCGCCACGTGCATGCCCGCTGGCGAGTACGAGTTCCAGTGCCTGTGTCAAGACGGCTTCAAAGGTGCAAGAGCTGCCCCGGGGCGTTGGGGACACAGGTGGTCAGCGGCACCTCTAGCTCCTGCCCACCTACCCACCTCTGCCCTGGCCTGCAGGAGACCTCTGTGAGCACGAGGAGAACCCCTGCCAGCTCCGGGAGCCCTGTCTGCATGGGGGCACCTGCCAGGGCACCCGCTGCCTCTGTCTCCCTGGCTTCTCTGGCCCACGCTGCCAACAAGGTACCAGGCCTGGCTTCTGTCCACCTCCCTCTGGGGCCCAGGGGCTGGACACCCCAGGTGTCTGTACCCACCAGTTAGAACCTGCCCTTCCCCACAGGCTCTGGACCTGACGTGGCAGAGTCCGAGTGGCATCTTGAAGGCAGTGGGGGTAACGGTATGTACTTGCTATGGCCAGCCAGAGCAGCCATTGTCCCATCAGTTACCCACACCCTCAATTCCACCTCTAAACAAAACAAGTCTTGGAGGGACTTGCCAGGCGCAGTGCTGTGCGCCTGTAATCCCAGTGGCTCTGGAGGCCGAGGCCGGAGGATCACAAGTTGAGCAGTTTTCCTGGGTGCTTGGTGGAGAGTAGCAGAGTGTCCTGCCCTTGCACCTGCCAGGCCTGTGCTGCCCGCTGGCTTGCCGGTGGGTCTGAGTGGGTGGTGTTGGGGTGGTGTGGCCCTGGAGCCAGCGGGCCCAGGTTGCAGGCTTCCCACCTGTAAGCCAAGGATCACCTGGGCTCGGAACAGCCCGGGGCCAGGGACTGGGGCAGCCAGCTGTCCCTGTTTGCTGAGGAATAGGGGTTTCAGAAGCTGTGGGGCTTTGAGGGCTCAAGTCAGACAAACCCTGGTCAACAGGGATCGGGCCCACCCGCCATGGACCCTGTCAGCTGCAGGACATAAGAAACACAGGATTTCAAAGGAAACTGGCTAGACTGAAATGAAGTTATCAAACCACTTTTTAGATTTGCAACAACGTGCTTCTTTATTAGCACATTCAACAGCAGGGTCTTGTGGTGGTCTGAAGAGCTACTGCTGTTTTCAAAACAGCAGGAACTGAAACAATATTTTAAAACATTTGCAGCTAAACAAAATGGCTACTCTAAGGTGATAAGCAAATATTAGTGACAGTCACAGGCCCCGCTACTACTGCTCTGGTTGGTCACCTCCATCCCTGGTTGAAGAAGTATCAGGAAGACGCACAGAGAGGCAGAGTTTCCCCTCCCAGTTCACAGACCCCTAAAGGTGTTGATGGCCCCTCTGCCTGCCCAGGTGTCTGGGTATCAGGGACCGCAGGGTCCTAGCCCCCGGCAGTGGGGTGGGGGGGGGTCAGGGAACCCCCGGGGACCTGATGGGAGCAGGTGTGTCCCCACTCCCACCCCACCTCGCAGATGCCCCCGGGCAGTACGGAGCCTACTTCCACGACAACGGCTTCCTCTCCCTGCCCAGCCGCGTCTTCTCCAGGAGGTAAGAAGGTGTTGGTTGGGACAGCCTGCAGACCCAGGGGGAGGACAGGAGTCTCAGGTTTCTGTCCTCTCCCCCTCTCCTCCACCACAGCCTGCCTGAAGCACCCGAGACTGTGGAGCTGGAGGTTCGGACCAGCACGGCCAGCGGCCTCCTGCTCTGGCAGGGCGTGGTGAGTGGGCACTGGCCCTGAGTCTCAGGACTCCTGGGCAGAGGCTGGGGCAGAGGGGAGAGAGGAAGGTGAAGGCCCCCGCCTTAGAGGACCTCGGCTTTCTAGGCTGGGGACCCTAGAGACCCTGTGCTTCCTTGGCAGGAGGTGGGAGAGGCCGGCCACGGCAAGGACTTCATCAGCCTCGGACTGCAGAATGGGCACCTGGTCTTCAGGTGAGTCCTGGCCCCTCCCACAGGCAGCTGCCACTCCCAGAGCCACCCCCAACACTGTGCCCACCCTTGCCAGCCGCACCTCCAGTCCTGCCCCAGCTCACGCCTTCACGGCCTGTGTCCCCACAGCTACCAGCTAGGCAGTGGGGAGGCCCGCCTGGTCTCTGAGGACCCCATCAATGACGGCGAGTGGCATCGTGTGACAGCACTGCGGTAAGGATGTGCCCAGTGGGCACCGGAGATAAGGGCCCACGGTGCTTCAAGGGGACAGGATGCCCATGATGCCCAGAGAGGTAGCGCTGAGCTTGGGAGGCCAAGTGTGGAGCAGGGGGCAGCTCCCGGCAGGCTCAGGGAAGGCCCTGGAGGCGGAGGCCGCGAGAGGGAAGACCCTGGAGCAGGCTCGGGTGGGGTTCGCGGCCTGCTCTCCAGAGGGAGGCGCTGGGAGCAGGCGGGGGCTTGTCTGGAGCCTGCCAGAGGGGGGGGTTACTGTGGTTGGGAATTCGGGGCGAGGGCCTAACCCAGTTCCACCACAGAGAGGGCCGGCGAGGCTCCATCCAGGTCGATGGCGAGGAGCTGGTCAGCGGGCGGTCCCCAGGCCCTAATGTGGCAGTCAACACCAAAGGCAGCGTCTACGTCGGTAAGTCCCGTGCTGGGCCTTCTGCTGGCAGGGGAGGGAGCTGCCCCCTGCAATGCTGGTGTCCCCTGGAGTCCCCTGGCCTGCTGGGCTCCTGGGCTTCTGCAGCCAACAGGTCCTCTTACTCCACTCCCCACAGGCGGAGCCCCGAACGTGGCCGCGCTGACCGGGGGCAGGTTCTCCTCGGGCATCACGGGCTGTATCAAGAATCTGGTCCTGCACTCAGCCGGGCCTGGAGCGCCACCCCCGCAGCCCCTGGACCTGCAGCACCGCGCCCAGGCGGGGGCCAACACACGCCCATGCGCCTCCTAGGCACCTGCTGCCCCACACGGACTCCGGGCAGGGCCCCCGCCAACCACATCGAGTATATTATTATTAATATTATTATGGTGAATTTTTTGTAAGAAACCGAGGCAATGCCACGCTTTGCTGCTACGCCCTGGGCTGGACTGGAGTGGGCACGCCACCCGCCCACACGTGGACAGGGCCGCAGGCGGGTGGGCGGGCAGGCAGGAGGGGAGTAGGTTGCCTCTGAAGGCCACCAGGACTCGGGGCCGACACGGGGGCTGGGTGGAACTGCCCCTGCTCTCCTGCCCACAGGGGGCTTCCCATCATAGAGTTGGGGTGCCATCTGGGCCGCCCTTGGGCACCCCTTCTTCCACAGAGAGCAAACCTTAGCTCACCACCTGGGGCCTAAGAGCAGGCGCCGCAGTGGCCGTGCCCACCTCTCTCCAGAGCTCTTCAGTGCCCGCTGTGGAACCTGCCTCCTCCTAGACAGCAGGGCCACCTGCCCCGGCAGCCTCCCCGCAAGCCCTCCGGCCTGCACCCCACCCCAACACCCAGCCCAGGGCCCTGCCCTCAGGGGCTGCAAGGGAAACCCCTTCCAACTCTCACTGGCAGCTGCCACAGGCAGAGGCCACCCTGAGAGGCCTCCTGCCACACCAGGCCACACCCCCCACTCATCTGGAGGTGAAGGCCCAGGGATGTGGGGGAGCCTTTGGTCAGGAGGAGCAGTGCCTTGGGCTGGGGAAGCGAGACTCCTGACTGGAGGGAGAGGAGGGGAAGTGACCGCGCTGCCCGCCTGAGAGCCTCAGGACCCAGCGGGGTCAGCGGGCCCTGGACTGTGGCATTGGACCCCTGGCCTCAGGGTCCTACAAGGGACCCTGCTGTGGTCTTTGTCTTGATTTTTCTTAATAAACGGTGCTATCCCCGCCAGGGGTCTCCTGTGTCTTTGACCAGTCCTGCCGGGCTGCACCTGAGGGTGGGCCAGGGTGGGCCGAGCTGGGCCACAGAGACCCTGGAGTGACGCAGGGTGACCTCGGTGAGCAAACCCCTCCCTGCCCTGCTCATGGAGTCGCACCCTTCCGTGATCCCACAGATAGGAGCCACGGCACAGCTGTCCCCCTTCCCCACGCCACGGGACCAGTTACTGTGTGTGCTTTAGCTCCTCACGACTGGGCAGCGGGACTTGCACTGTTCTCCAGAGGGGTAGACAGAGTCTCAGAGGGACAAGTGACCTGTCCAAGGCCTGCCAGCCAGCCAGGACTTGGAGCTCAGGGCGTGTCTGGCCCCAGAGCCCACTCTCTTCCCCAGACCCCCATAGCCTCTCTAGGGACGGTCTCCCGATCCTGGAAGGCCAGCCCACTCTGCCGTAGCCCCCCAGGGGCAACCCGGTCAGGACACATGTGGCAGATGTTGCAGGGTGCACTGCGTCGGAGGCGGAGGCCATAGACCCCAGGTTCCCAGGCCAGGCAGCCCAGGGAGCAACAGCACCACAGGAGGCCCACGAGGAGGCCAGCAGAGGCCAGCAGCAGAGAGGAGGCCAGCGCCATCCCCTGTAACCCAGGGCCTGCCCAGAAAAAGGGAGTCCAGTTAGCCACAGCCTGGGCCCACAGCCCCGTCCCCCTCACCTGAACAGGGACGAGTGTGGGAAGAGCAGGAATGCACGTCACCAACAGCCGTCTGTCTGTCTACCTTCCAAAGCTGCGTCCTGCTGGGCAGGGTTCCCGCTTCCCGGGGGGCTTGTCTGGGCCGTGATCTGGAGGGGGTCTGCAGAGCTGAGAGCCAGGGGCTCAGAGGCGTTGTCATGTGTGCTCCTGGTCCATCTGGGTACTGCAGAGGGACCTGCAACGGGCAGTGACCGCTAGCATACAAGGGACCGCCCCTCCTGGGCACCTCCTCCTGCAGCCTCTGAGTTGGCCTCTCTGAGTGCTTCCGTTTTACAGGCTGAAGTCTCTTGCCAAGGTCACACAGTGGGAGGGGAGGAGGGGGCTTGGACGCCCCCATGTGGGAGCCACTCTGAGTGACTCGCATCTTCCATCCTGGAGTGAGAGGCTCTGACCGTCACATACCAGGCGAGCGCTCTTCCACTGAGCTGCAGCCCTAGCCCTGGTCACTACATCTCTATCAGTACATTCAGTACATTTTGCAGTGACCTGGACGTTGTCCCAGTCCAGGAAGTTGAGGGCGTGTCTTCAGGTGTGGGCGGGTCACCCGTGGGGTCGAGCTACACTCATCTGTTCCTTTGTAATCCTACCCCTTTGACCTGTTTGGGATAGAATGTTGAAACGCCCTTTGTGTGTCCCCTTCTCTTACTGTGCCCTTGGGTATGGCCTTCCTAGATGTCAGGCAACCTGCTAGACTCAGACCCCTCAAACCCAACCCCTTGCTGCATTTGAATGGTTTCTCCTCAATAAAAGGGGTCAGCGCACACGTGCCTGCACACTCTCTCTTTCTGCGGACCCTTAAGGTCAGAGGAGCAGTCACAGGACCCAAAGAAAAAGGTACCTCTGTCTCTTGTGAGGTCATTTCGTGCAGCCCAGTTCCCCTGCAGTGACCCTGACGCCCCCAGCCTGGCTCCCGAGCTCCTTCTCAGGAGGGGACAGTGCACAGGCAAACCAAGCACCTTCTGTGCCCTAAGCACCGCGCTCTGCAGGGCCCTGTCCCCGCAGTGCCTCCCCCCAGCTCCTGCCGCCTCTGAATGGGCGTATCCCCCATCTCACAGAGAAGGACCCGGAGGCGGGGAGCGTTTCATTCTCCCCCTCATCTGAACAGTGTTTCCAGGCAGCCCCAGCTGCTCCAGGGACTAGGGGAGGGACGAGGACAGACGGACAGAAAGTCCTTGGGCTGCGGCAGGAGGATCAGGAGTTGAGAGCCAGCCCAGCAACTTAGCGAGGCCCTAAGCATCTCAGTGAGCCCTTGTCTCTAAATAAAATATTTAAAAAGCGGGGGGAGGGGAGCTGGGGACCCGGCTCAGTGGTTCAGAGCCTCCGGGTTCAATCCCTGGTGCCAAAAAAAGAAGAGTTAAGCCGAGACCTGGCCTGAGGCGAGGGGAGATCCTGAGAGCTCTGAAGAAGAGCCCCGGAGTGTTGTCTCTGCTTTGTGACCTTGAGCAAGACACGGACTCTCTCCAAGGCCTCAGTGTCTCCACGATGAAGGTTTTGAAAGTGTCTCGAGGGTGATGAACCCAGGACCCTTGGACAGACGTCAGGCAGCCGGGTGAGGCC
Organism: Marmota marmota marmota; assembly: GCF_001458135.2. Lineage (NCBI taxonomy): Eukaryota > Metazoa > Chordata > Mammalia > Rodentia > Sciuridae > Marmota > Marmota marmota. The sequence continues at coordinate 38,797,488 of NW_026000082.1, forward strand.
CCCCGGTTCCAATTACGCAGAACATCTCTCCTTTTGATGTCACCCGGGGCCAGGGCCCATCCGAGACGTTTGCCACTAGCCATCACGTCCAAGCACTGAACTGGCTCCTCTCGGTGCTGCTCCCACTCCAGCTGCTCCGGCCTCCAGCTCTGCTGCTGCCCGACTCCTCAGCCCTCCCTGGGGTTCCCCTGCCTCCTACCTCCTGCCTCCCCACCTCCTGCCCCAGAGCCTCCCTGGCAGCCGTTCTGCAGGGCCCAGGCCACACCCGCCACTGACCTCTACAGCTGGCTGCTGGCCAGGAGCCCTGGTCACTGCCGTCACCACAGTTGTCCATGCCCCAGGGGTCACACACCAGGCTCGGTGGGATGCACCTGCCATTCTGACAGCGGAAATAGGCTCCACAGGGTCCTGGGGAGAGAGGGGATGGCTGGATGAGGATCCTGGATCCATAGGGCGTGTGGCCCTGTAGGGAGATGGGGGTGTGAGCAGAGGGCTGTCAGGAGCACCCAGACAGGAGCATGAGGACGGTCTCAAGGGCAGGAGGGGTCAGATGGATGAGGATGAGCCCGCTGGTGGTGGCAGCTAACACTGAGTTTCTGTTCTGTGCCAGGCAGGGTTCTAAGCGTCTCACCCCAGCTTACTTAGTCCTCCCAGCAAACCCATGGAGTACATACTGCTGTTGGCCCCATTTAAGATAAGAAGACTGAAGCACAGAGAGGTTAAGTCCCCTGACCAAGGTCACACAGCTTGTATGTCAGTCTGAGGCAAGCTGGTTCTAAATCCTGTGCTCATAAATTAACACCGGCACATGGTGGTGCGGGTGGGTCTGCACACGTGTGCACAACTCAACAGAGTTTCTCAGTGAGCCTCACACCCCCAGCAAACCCTTGGGTTTTACCTTGCCTTGCACTTGCCCTCAGCTCCTCCTGGAATTCTGTCTCCTGGCAGCCCCTGACCCATGCTCCTCCCATCACTCAAGTGTGACCTTCCCCATCCTGAGGAAGCCCAACCCCCTCACCCATAGTCCTCCCTCCCTCCTGATTTGGGGTCTTCTGCAGCACTCGCTGCATCTGCAGAGCAGATTCACTGGCTGATTTGCTTATGGTCTCTCCCCACCCAGGTCAGTTGCTGGGGCAGGGAGCTACTTTTTTGGTCACTGCTCGATCCCTAAAGCCGAGGGCAGCCCGCAGCACATAGCAGGTGCTCAGCTAATACTCATTAATGAACAAACATGCACAGGGGAGAGAATGGCGTGACTCCCTGCGCAGGGTCAGGCAGCCAGGTTGGCACACCTGGCAACCCGTGCAGTGGACAAAGCTAGCTCACCTGGGACTGATCATCACCACACTCAGCTGTGCACATGGGACCTGGGCCTGGCCATTCAGAGCATTCCCTTTTCTGGCTGCATCAATGGACACATGCCCCATGATCAGATTTGGCCTCAGGACTTTTGCTAGAACTGTAAGAAAACACACTCGCTCTCTATTTCCCGAGGGTGGAGCCGTAAGGGTGACTGTGGACTTGAAGCTACAGGGTCACTTTGTTGCCAAGTCAAAGAGGAGCTGCCTGAGATGGAAACCACACAGACTCACACCGTGCACCCACGGACGGAGAAAGGGACCACAGAGACAGCGCCTGAACTCCTGGATCCAGTTAGACCTGAACCAATTCCTTAATATCCTACTTTTTGGAGCCCCTCCAAAACGCTAAAGAGCTGTGACTTTCGTGGCTCGAGGCCACAGAAGTGAGAGAGGAGGGGGCAGCTGATGTCCTCCCCACCGCAGGAGAGTTGTAACAGGACAGGAGTTTTGGCATCTAGAGCCTATAGGACCCAGAGAGGGGCCCTCTAGATGCTATTAGTCATGGCCCCAGGGATCTAGGGTACTTCATGAAGTTGCTGGGCGAGGGGGTACATGCCTGTAATTCCAGCAGCTCTGGAAGCTGAGACAGAAGGATCACAAGTTTAGGGACAGCCTCAGCAACTTAACAAGGCCCTCAGCAACTCAGTGAGAACCTGCCTCTAAATAAAAAATATAAAGGGCTGAGGATGTGACTCATTGGTTGAGCGCCCCTGGGTTCAATCCATGGTACAAATATATGTTTCTCATATAGTTTATCCCAGAGCCAGCAACTGTGGTAGCAAAGGGGGTCTAAAATCCGAAATTCAGAGCATGCGCAATTCCAGGGAGGAAGAAAGGAGACATTTGACTAAGGGGACAAATGAGCCGGCGTGGGTGGGTGTGTTCCCACCAGCTCGCTGTGACAGGGCTGCCCAGGGCCCGCTGTCAAAGCCTGGTTCTTCCTGACCCTGTGCTGGCGCGAAAGTGCTCACCGTCCTGTTAGTCCTCTAACTGGGGATTTCCTGGGAATGGCCATAAAGCTTCCAGGCTTTGGGAGCTGATCTGCTCACCATCACTGCAGATGATGGGGACATCAGCAGGTGGCTGCCGTCCTAGGAGAACCCACCAGGGCTAAAACCTCAAACTCAGTTTAAACTGAAGAACATCCTCTTGGGGCTGGGGATGTGGCTCAAGCGGTAGCACGCTCGCCTGGCATGTGTGCGGCCCGGGTTCGATCCTCAGCACCACATACAAACAAAGATGTTGTATCCGCCGAAAACTAAAAGAAAAGAACATCCTCTAGCATGAAAGGCCAGCAGCTTGACTTGTGGGTGGGGAGGTCTCAGGCACCCAACCTTCTGGACCAATTCCCACCCATGATGTGAGGGTAACAGTTCTGGCCAGAAGCCAGGTGCAGTAGCACGTACGTGCCTGTGAATCCTGGGCCTGGGGAGGCTGTGGCACGAGGATCTCAAGTTTGAGGCCAGCTTCCACAAGGTAGTGAGAACATCTCAAAAATTTAAAAAATAATAATATCACTGGCCAGCAGAGTTGCTGTGGGGCCTGCCGGAGCCCAGGGGACCACGCAGTGCTTAATGAATCAGGACCTTTAACTTCCCCTCCCAGGGGCCCCTGTTGCTTGAGTGTGTGTCCATTACTTGCAATCACCAGAGGCCTGACCATGCCCTCTGCAAACCTCTGAAGGGCTGAGCAGGAGAGAGGACCAGTGTGTGACTCGTTTAAGTGTGTAAGGTGGCACTTCCTGTGCATAGGTGTGTAGGACGTGAGTGGTGTGTTGCGTGGTGGAGGGTCGGGTGTGCACTTGGTGAGCTGTGTGAGTGTGCATGGCTGTGCCCGCAGCTGTAGGGCGGCCATCTGGTGGAAGCCAGATTCACGGGGTTCTTTGGGTCTGGAATGTCCCTCGCTGGGACACCCCACCCTGCCCCCTGGTCACCACCTCCTACCCTATGTCAGGACCCACGGCCCTCCACCTTCTGTGCCCCCACCTTGCCCTGCTCTCTGCAGCCCGTGTGCTGGGCCCTCTCCTGCCCTTCAGCCCCAACTCACCCAGCCGGAAAGAGGTGACTTCGCCCACAAAGTCCACGCGGGGCTGGCGGCCTCTAGTGACCAGGCGCAGCCCTAGGGAGCGTCTCGAGGATGCCACGGGGGCCGGGATGGTCAGGCCGCAGAGGGGAGGCCCCAGGGGCCGGGGCGCCCCCGGCGGCCCCTCGTAGAACTGCAGGTAGGAGCCGGGGGCGCACGGGTCTGCGGGCGCCAGGGAGGAGTTGGGCCCCCCGGCCCCCGAGGTCAGGCTGTAGACCAGGAAGAAGTGGAATTGGAAGCGGATTCTGTCGCCTGCGGCTGCTGCGTGCATCCAAAACCCGCAGTCCGTGTGCGGAGCCACGAAGTAGAACTTGCGGGACGCGGAGTGCGAGCGCAGCAGCAGCGCGTCCCCGCGCCACGCCTGCCCGCACAGGTCCACCAGGTCGGCTGCGGGGAAAGGGAAACCCCGGGTCAATTCCAAACCTGAGCCCTCTGTGACCCCAAGCAAGTGTCTCACCCTCTCCGAGCCTCAGTTTCATCAGGGAAAATGAGGATGATTAAGCAATCCCAGAATTTTGGTGAGGACTGAGCGATTTAGTTTAATTCAACTCCACAACCCCTTATCCCACAGCCCTGGGTGTGTTTCAGAATTGTCCACAGCACAGAAAAAATGAAATTAACGCGATGTATGTATGTTCTATTAAGCTGCAGTCAAATGACATCCGCAGCAGCTCTCCGAGAGCAAATACCATCTCCAGCGCCCCCCACGGACAGTCACCCCAAGTGGGGCAGACAGGGGCGGTCCACAGCCGCCGGCCAGTCCCAGCCTAGTGCTGCACTGTGAATGTTGGAATCTCAACCAACGGATTGTGGATGCGGACTGGTCAGGGGTCGGGCAGCACCTGGCAGTTAACAAGAGATACTTAAGTGTCAGCTACTACTATTACCTTATTCAAGGATGGAGTGGACACATTTGGGTGCTAAAGGGACTAAGTTTTATACTCCTAATCTTCTTTGCCAGGCTTAGGAACGGGCTCGTAACCTGGTTCTGAACAATGAGACTGAAGGAAGATCTGCTGGGAGACCCTAAGTTTCCTAGGTTTTCCTCCCCATAAAAAAGAGGGAGTGCTGTGTGGTGAGGAGTCCCTTTTTCTTCAGGCTTCTGAAACAGTTGATTGAGGGTGAGATGTCTGGAGCTGCAGCAGTCATCTTACAAGGTGAGGTGGTGAGAATCACAGGGAAATGCTGACACAGTTGAGCTGCTGACTTAGCTCTGGAATCACCTTCAGCCACCTTTTTTTTTTTTTTCCCCCAATACTGGGGATTGAACCCAGCCTTGCTTTACCACCAAGTTACAGCCCCAGTCTTTTTTATGTTTTGTGTTGAGCAGGGTTTCACTAAGTGGCTGAGGTTGGTCTTGAACTTTTGATCTTCCTGCCTGAGCCCTCCCTAATTACCAAGATTACAGGTGTGCGCCTCTGTGTCTAGCTTCAGCCTCTCGTAAGGGAAACAGTGTCTTTACGTTTAAGCTCCATCTAGTATATTACTTACAGACCAAAACATCCCCCTCTAATTGCGAGGATTAGATGAGAAAATGTGTAAGTGTCCACACTACGAAGATTTTTCTAAGCGCAGGGATGGAAGAGGAGGTGGGTCGCCCCGGCAAGGCGGGAGCTCCAGGGGGTGCTCCAGGACCAGCCAGGATGTTGGGCTTCACGGAGGAGGTCTTTCCCTGGCTCAGGGTGTGTCTGTGTAGACCCGCTGTTGTCAGAGCCTGCCTTGGAAGGAGGGAGTTCAGAAAGGGAAGAAATTGGGTCGGGCTCGTGGCTCAGTGCTAGGACTCTTGCCTAGCGTGGGGGAGGCACTGAGTTCGATTCTCAGCACCGCATATAAATAAGTAAAATCAAATTTAAAACGTGAGGAAATTGGAGCTGGGGTGGCAGACAAGCCCGTAAACCCAGTGACTTGGGAGGTTGAGGCAGGGGACACAAGTGCCAGGCCAACCGGGCAACTCAGTGAGACCCTGTCTCAAGATAAAAAACAAGGGCTGGGGATGTGGCTCAAGTGGTAAAGCGCTCGCCTGGCATGCGTGCGGCCCGGGTTCGATCCTCAGCACCACATACAAACAAAGATGTTGTGTCCGCCAAAAACTAAAAAAGTAAATAAATAAATATTAAAATTCTCTCTCTCTCATTCTCTCTTTAAAAAAAAAAAAAAGATAAAAAACAAAAAAGGGCTGCAGATATATAGCTCACTGGTAGAGCACCCCTGGGTTCAGTCCCCAGAAATAAGTTTTTTATATAAATAAAAGTAGAATAACCTTGTAAAGGTCGGGCGGGCAGAGCTCAGGGGAACTGTACTCGCCTAGCTGGGCGAGGCCCTGGTCCTTCTCCAGTATCAGGAAGGGAAAAGAAAAAATAGAGGAAGAAAAAGGAAAGAGTGAGTCGATTGGGCCACTCCCTGTGCCAGGCAGAGGGCCTGGTGTGGGGGACCTTGTCGTGTAGGCACAGTGGTGGTCCCTGACGCTTGTCCTCTTGTCCTTTTTAGGTCTGGGTAGGAACCAGGGCCGGCTCACCCCAGGCCTTGCCTCACCACCAGGCCTACCCAGCCCTTTGCTGCAGGACCCGAGACCTGGAGGGTTGAAGGATGAGGAGGGGCAGAGACGTGTCACAGGCAGGGTGCACGGGCACCTGATTCCCAAGCCACGATAGTTTGCATTTCAAGCAACTGTCCTGCCTGCCCCCAGGCCCCTGCTTCTGGGTGACTTGGAGCTCTGGCCTCTGGAAGGGTTTGGGGTGGACATGGGGATACCAAGCAAGACTGGGCACAGGGCTTCCCAGCCCCCTCCACTCAAGGGGGCCCAGTCCCTCGGGCTGAGTGTGGACTCGGGGGACACAGTCTCCAGAGTGACGGGGCTGAGCCTCCTGGGTGCCTTGGCTGGGCCCATACTCACCTGTCTCCGGAGCAGACGCAGCCAGGGCGGCCATCCCCAGCAGGAGCAGCCTCCGGGGCAGGAGCAGCCCACAGGCGGCCATCCAGCAATGGTGTGCCCAGCAGCGGGCGACCTGAAGATCCTTGGGGCCACAGGGACGGGCCTAGCCCACTATGGGGCAGCTGGCAGGACACAAGGACAGGGAGGCACGTCCACCAGTGACTGTGGCTTCTGCACTGTGGTCTCTGGGCTCCCCCTTCTAGACCCATCTCCTGTGGGACGGGATTGTGTCGAGGGTTGCCATGGAGATTTGGGGCCAGAATGGAGCCCTGGGAGAGGAGGTTGGGAGGACTTGGCTCACCCGTGCCAGACAGGAACCAGGAACTCAGATCCGGCCCAGCCACGGGCCTCTAGAGAGGGCCCCAGGCCAGGAGAGCTGTGGCCTTGGCCTTCAGACCCAGCTGGGGGGAGGCTGAAGATGCCCAAGGAGCCTCTCTGAGGGTCCAGAGAAGGGGCACGTGCAGAAGCAGCAGGGGACCAGGCAGCTGCTCCTTGACGGGCTGCGCTCCTGCCACACGGAGCAGGTCCCCTCTGCCCCAAGTGTTCTTCTCCACTGGTGTCCATGGCTGGTGTCTGCAGGTCATTGTGTCACGGCTCACATGTCACCGCCCCAGACCACTCTTTCCTGGCCTCTTGTCAATAGTGTTCCCTTGGGTCCCTCAATCCCAGCTCCCTGAAATGGCACCGGGTCCGCACTCTCTGGAACCATCATCATTGGTGGGTGTTGTCCTGTGGTGCCAGGGCCTCTATCCCGAGCCACAACCCCAGAGATGTTCCAGTCAGCTCTCTCGCCACTGGGACCAAAAGGCCTGACAAGAGCGACTTTAGAGGAGGAGAAGTCTATTTGGCGCTCACGGTTCCCGAGGTCTCAGTCCCTAGAGGACCAACTCCATGGCTCTGGCCCGAGGTGACACGGCAGACGTCATGGTGGGAAGGTGTGGTGGAGGACAGCAGCTCAGGACATGACAGGGAGTAGCGAGAGCTCTCACTCACCAGGGACAAAAGCAGGTCCCCAGGGCCCCACCTCCTCAGCCACACCCTACCTGCCTACAGTTGCCAGCCAGCTAATCCATTCAAGTAGGTTCAAACACTGATTGGGTTAGGGCTCTCAAAGCTCAGTTACTTCACCTCTGCACTTTCCTGCACTGTCTAACACGAGCCTTCAGGGGACACCTGATATCTAAACCAGAACGGGACTGAACACAGGAGAGAAGGGGGTGTTATCTAACTATATCGGTCCTCAGGGGAACTTGACTGGCATCTTTGGTGCTAGAGAAAAATGCCGTCTAGGGGGCAGTGGAAGAATGAGGGGTGAGGAATGAGGAATCCTGCATGTACCCCAGAAACACTAGGGGAGGCTGCAGGACGCCCAGGAAGGTGGCAGCTCACCTGGAAGCCCAGCTCTTGGCACCTGGGCCGATTCCAGGTCACTGGGGAGAAGAACAGCTGCTGTCCTCACCCATGTGCCCTTTTTATTCTGTAAACTAGGGCAGCAGGACTTCAAAGGCTGAGCCTCCGCATGGGCTGGTGCACTGAGGGTATCGCATCTCTCTGCCCCAGGCTTTCAAGAAAGCTTCATCTGTGGAAGGGGTTCAGTGGTGGAGTGCTTGCCTAGCGTGCAGGAGGCCCTGGGTTTAATCCCCTGTACTGCAAAAGAGAAAAAAAAAAGGGGGGGTGGGGAGTACAGTTTGGCGTTACAAGAACCAGGGCTATGGGAACAGAGTGGGGCACCCCCCTCACCTGGGCAGAGAAGTCAGAATAGTAAACTAAACATATGTTCATAAAATCAGTAAGTAATCAACACTTAATAACAAAATGTGTTGAGTGCTTACGTTGTTTGCATGATGTTTCATCTATTCTTCACCATAATGCCGGGGGTAGGTGCTATTAACCTCATTTTACAGATGAAAAAACTAAGGCACAAAGATGTTAAGTATAGAGATGTTACATAACTAGCAAGTGGGGAGCAGTGTGGTTTCCCAGAGGAGGAATTGTCTGGGCTGAAATCTGAAGTCTGGAGAGAACCCAGCTCCGTGAAGAGCAGGTCAACAGGAGAAGCACACACGTAGCCTGGGAGGCTGGGAGAGCCCACCTTTGAGTTTTTTCCCCAGACATGAGAGAAAGCGCTCCCTTCTGGCCTCAGAGGGCTCACGCATGCATGATGCACACAGGCCAAGCAGGGCGCTTTGTTCCAGTGGGAGTGGCAGAGTCAGGATTTGAACCCAGGGTCTGTCTGACTTCCAAATACATAGTCTTCCCATGACAGCAACATTAAGCAAGGTTTCTGAACATCAAATCATGTGGGGAGACAGTTTTTTCCCCTTTCTGTTGCCCATATATTGGCAGAAGTTGTTAATATCCCACAATACAAAACTCAAGAACGGCTGGGCACCATAGCCCATGCCTGTAATCCCAGCTTCGTGGGAGGCAGAGCCAGAGGATCACAAATTCAAGACCATGTTGGGCAACTTAGTGAGACCCTGTCTCAGAATAGAAAATGAAAAGGAGAGCTGGGGTTGTGGCTCAGCGGTAAAGCACTCACCTAGCACGTGCAAGGCCCTGGGTTGGATCCTCAGCACCACATAAAATCAAAGTATTGTGTCCAACTAAAACTAAATAAAATAAAAATTTTAAAATAATAAAAAAAGAGAAAAGAAAATGAAAAAAGATTGGGGATGTAGTTCTGCGGTAAAGCACCCCTGGGTTCAATCCTCAGTACCAAAAATATATATATATATATATATATAAACCATGCACAGTGGTGCATGCCTATAATTCCAGCCAATCGGGAGGCTGAGGCAGGAGAATGGCAAATTCGAGGTCAGCCATGGCAAGTTAGTGAGATCCTGTCTCAAAAAAAAAAAAGGGGAGGTCTGGGGTACAGCTCAGTGGTAGAGCACCCCTGGGTTAAATCCTCAGAATGGAAAACAAAATACCCCAGCACACTCCCAAAAGTTGTCCAAAAAAAAAAAAAATCTCAAATCTGCCAAGCTTTGCTGTTGTTGAAACCTGGCAAACAACATAAAAAGCTAACCGAGGGTCAATCAATCTGGTGGATAGACCGAGGACACTGACGGGATCACGGGGCAGCAGACGTGCCCTTGGTGGGGGCTTCTTAGGGTGCAGACTGCACAGAGAATACCTGACCGACAGACGCTTAGCCGTGCTGTGAGACCTGCCCCCACCACAGACGCCGACCAAGAATACACAGGAGGGAAAGGGGCTTGGGCCAATAGAGACACCATACAGAATTTTTCCATGCTTCATAATCCTACAGGAGCAGAAATGACAAAAAGATACAATGGGCCAGACTCGGGTGAAATACACGGTAAATGAAACGATGTTCTGGCAGAATAAATTGTCTAAATTACACAATAAACAGCTTCTTCCTGACACCCTAAAACGATTCCCACAGCGCAAAGAGGCAGATAATCAAGCATGAAGACATTAACGATTGTGGGGGACTGAGGGTACAAAAACAAGAGCCTTTTGTTATCGCTTTCAGAATGAAAAGGCCTTTCCCTTGGTGGCTAAACTATCTAAACTATCCTCACCTCTGACACTATGTGTCCTTTTTTCTTTTTAAGGTTTTTTAGTTGTCAATGGACCTTTATTTTATCTATCTACATGCAGTGCTGAGAATCGAACCAGTGCCTCACCCATGCTAGGCAAGTGCTCTCCACCCCCAGCCCTATGTGTCCACCTTTCCTGTAAATAGACTGACCATAATCCAATAGGTTGACTTCATAACCTGATTACCCCAACAGGTCAAACCATAATCATAATTTGTATTCCTAGTCTCCAGAATTATGAAAGAATAATTTGGGGGCTGGGGTTGTGACTCAGCAGTAGAGCACATGCAAGGCCCTGGGTTGGATCCTCAGCCACATAAAAATAAGTAAAATAAAGGTATTGTGTTCAATCACAACTAAAAATAAATATTAAAAAAAATAATTTGGGGGCTGGGGGTGTGGCTCAGGTGGTAGTGCGCTCGCCTGGCATGCATGCGGCCCGGGTTCAATCCTTGGCACCACATACAAATAAAGATGTTGTGTCCACCGAGAACTAAAAAATAAATATTTTTAAAAAATAATAATAATTTGGGTTTTTAAATTTATTTTACTTTTATTTTTTTTGGTACTGAGGCTAGTGTAAAGGTAAAATTTCTAAGCTGATTCTAAGCCGCAAAGCCTGAGTTAAAATGTAAAAGACTGGGCATTGTAAAGTTTCTAAACTGCAAGGCCTGGGTTAAAAAGTAAAAGACCAAGTATTGTTAAAATTCCTCTGCTACCCCCAAAACCTGAAATCCCTGTAGCTGTTAGGACAATACTGGAACTGCCCAGTAAATATTCCCACTGACTCCCTGGTTGTCTAATAACCTGGGACTCTGTGTAACTTGTCACGTAGTCATTTAGGTCCTAAAACCAATCAGTTTGAATGTGTACCCCGCTTAGGAGTGACCAATCACCCCCGTCCAATCTGTTCCCGCCAATGAATGTACTAATCATGTCTCAGAGTTGTTGTTCAATTTTCCCACGCCTCATGATGATTTGTTCTGATGTATGCAAAGCCCCCCGCCCTCCCCAAAAAGTGTACTTAAGCACTGCTTGACCTCTGCTCTGGGCTCTGGGCTGCCCTCCCTTCTTGAGCAAGCCTGCCTGGAGCCTCAGCGTGCTGAATTGGATCCTCAATAAACTCCCTCCTGCTTATTGCATGAAGCCAGTCTCTTGTGGTCTCTTCCTCCGACGCTTCGCCAGACCCTTACACTAGAACTCAGGGGCTCTTTTACTCCCAAGCTACATCCCCAGCTCATCCCCCGCCCCACAGGCACTTATTTTTTGAGAGGGGGTCCTGCTAAAATTACTGAAACTGGCCTAGAACTTGCGATCCTCCTGCCTCAGCCTCCCCAGTTGCTGGGATTATAGGTGTGCACTGTAATGCCAGATTCGTGGGATCCCAATAGACCTCCAGGAGCCGAATCCGATGCAAGCACACAAGAGTCTTTATTGCAAGCTCGAGCCTGGACTCCCGTTCCCGACGCAGAGGTCCCAGGGAGTGAGTCCCAGCCCTTTGTTCAGTAAGATTTTATAAGTTTTGGGGATACTCTATGCGTCACAACATCACACAGCAAATCATTCCATATCGTGGGAAAATCAAACAACTCTTAACATTGATTAGCACATTCACTGGCGGGAACAAGTTGGGTAAGGGTGATTGGGTAGTACAAGAGGGGGACTCATTTGAACTGATTGATTTAGGCCACGAGGGGTGTACATGCTGAACTACATGGTTTCCCAACATGTTACCAACCACCATAAACTACTGGGGGGTCATCTGTCATCCCAAGTATTCTCCCTGTCTCATGTTGATTGCTGGTTGCTAGGGGGTTGCTAAGGGGTTACCTAGCTTAACTGAGTCAGGGACACCTGTTATTTACAGACAAACAACTCAGCAGGGTGGGTATGTGCTTAGGAGTGCTCTGTGGGTTTTTCTAAGGACAAGGGTCACACCCCCTTCCTTAGGACAGACCTTGAGGTAGAAGCTGCTGTTATTTATTTTCAAAAATGGAGTCACATCAGTTTCTCAGCACCACTACACCTAGATTTTTGTTTTTTAAGAGATGGGGTCCATGTTGTCCAAGCCAGCCTCAAACTTCTGGGGTCACGTGATCCTACTGCCTCAGCCTCCTATGTAGCAGGGAGTACAGGCACACACCACCACGCCTGGCTTTGTATGCATTTTGAATGTATAGCTGATGTTTTGAAGGTGGATTGAATGTAAGAGAGAGTGCAGGCAGCTCTGCAGGTAGGAATGTGGGGGGTCACCCACAATAGCGGATTCTTAAAGCCACAAGAGGAGAAGAGATGATGGAGGGAGTGAGCACAGGCAGGGGAGAGGGCCAAAGATCTGCCCTGTAGGCCACTCAAGTTGGCAGGATGGAGAATGAGAAAGAAACAGCAAAGAACATTGGAGAGGAAGGGCCAGGGAGAGATGGGGAAACAAGGAGAGCGTGGTGTCCTGTGAGCTGAAGTGCTTCCAAGAGGAAGGAGTGAACACTGGGTCAAATGCTGCTGATCGGTCTATTAAAATAGGGTCTGAGCTTGACCATGATTCAACATCATGGAGGCCCTGGGCCACTTTCTCATGAGTGGTAGTAAAATTATGGAGGAGTCAAAAAAATTCAGGAGGCCGTTGTTTTGTACTATTTCCAGATTAAAAATCAAAATAGAGGCCAGGTGTTGTTGTGCATGCCTGTAATCCCAGCAGCTCAGGAGGCTGTGACAGGAGGATCCAGAGTTCAAAGCTCAGTTTCAGCAACAGCGAGGCACTAAGAAACTCAGTGAGACCCTGTCTCTAAATAAAACACACAACAGGCCTGGGGACGTGGCTCAGTGGTCAAGCGTCCTTGAGTTTAATCACCAGTACCAAAAAAAAAAAAAAAAGGGGCAGGGGGCGGGGGTTGGGGGGGATGGAGAGGGGAGAAGCAGCTGGGGAGGCTGGGGCTGGGGCTCAGTGGTGGCACGCTTGCCTAGCATGTGTCAGGCACTGGGTTCCATACTCAGCACCACATTAAAGTAAATAAAACAAAGGTATTTTAAGGTCCTTGCTTAGCATCTGGATGGTCATCTTCAGTGACAACCACCATTTTAAAGAAAAAGTTCCTCTTTCCCAGCCCATGGGCCTTTCTGAGAAAGGCTCCCCAGTCTCTCACCCCAACCCCACCCCAACCCCCTGCATTAGGACCCTCCTGGCTCTGATTCCTGGGCCTCCTGAACCCCAGCCTGTGTAGCCTCTCTCTCCTGTGGAGAGACAGCCTTTGTCAGCTCTGACAAATAAACTCTCTGTGATCTCCGCCTGGACTTCATTTCTTGCTTTCCCTTCATTTTGGTGCCAAAACCGGGATGAGGTTCCCCAGTGTGCCCACTCCCCTCTTCAAGGGTCACTGAGCATCTCTGGGCCCCCATCCAGATTCCATCTTGGGACCAGGCCCTCCATTCCACTGAGTGCCCTCTCCGCACCCACCACCAGACATTTCATGTAGACCCCTGTCTCTTGTCGACTTAAACCACCTACGGGTCCTGGGAAGTGACCGTTGATCCTCTGGCACTCCCAGGGTTACCGTGTGTGGTTGGGGGCACCCCCAGTCACAGCTTTCACAGCTACAGCTGATACCTACTGTCTATAGGCAGTTTTTTATTTGGGTCTTGGGTTTTGAGGAAAAAAAAAAAACACGGAGGTGATTGGTTGGGAGTTGTTCCTGGTGAGAGCTTGGCCTTGGGCTAATCTATTCAGCTTCTGCCCCTACTACGTAGTCCCAGCCGGCATCCAAATGCCTCTAAGGGCTCCTGCCCCCGCACTTACCCAGTGCTGGTGACTAACTGTCCTCTTGACTAGGTGATACTAGAGACTGGGGGACGCCCCACCTCTAAACCCGCCTCCACCACGGGTGGCTCCTTATCCATTCCCTCCCAAATTCCCCTAGGCTGCCTCCTGGCTCACTTCTCTAACCTCTCTCTTTCTCTCACCCTGGACCTAAACCCCCCAAAACTTATCTGCTTGGGCAATCAGATCTGGCCTCAATATCCTTTGGATAACGACTCTAAATGGCCACTTAAGGGCACTCTAGATCCCAATATTATCAGGGACCTTTTCAACTATTGTGAGCGGTCGGTCAGGAAAATGGAAAAAGTTATCATATGTTCAGGCTCCTCCTCTCTACGTTCTGAGCCCTCTCTCTGCAACTCCTGCTCTCCTGCACGAGTCCTCTTAGCTCACACCTCCCCTACGCCTGCTTCCAAAGGGACAGAAGATCCTACCCAGGACTCCTTCTCCTTGGACCCAGCGGATGAGCCCCTGCCATACCACAATTCTCTTTCTAATGAAGCCTCCACAGCAACTGTCCCCTTATCCCCTCTGCCCTTCTCTCCTCCTGCCACATGCTCATGGGCTGCTGCTGCCCAACCCTCATCTCTGTGTCCTCTATACTGAGTCAGGGACACCTGGCACTGCAGACCTCTCCTGTTATTTACAGACAAACAACTCAGCAGGATGGGTATGTGCCTAGGAGTGCTCTGTGGGTTTTTCCAAGAACAAGGGCCATGCCCCCTCCTTGGACAGGCCTTGAGGTAGAAGCTGCTATTATTTATTTTCTAAAATGTTGTCACATCAGTTTCTCAGGTTCACAGATGGCTTCTCTGTTATGCTCGAATTCGGGACCCCCAAAAGACCACCAGAGACCAAGATGGATGTAAGCAGCAAAGAGGTGTTTATTGCGAGGTAGCTCGGTCCTCCGCGCACACACAGCAACTGGTGAAGCTGAGAGGCCCGAGCCCAGGGTTTGCAGCAGTTTTACACATTCTTTGGGGAAGGCAGGGACTTCACATACATCATAGCATCTCTTAGCAAATCATCACACACTGCGGGAAAATCAAACAACAACTCTAAAACATGATTAGCACATTCACTGGCGGGAACAAGTTGGGTAAGGGTGATTGGCTAGTACAAGAGGGGGACTCATTTGAACTGATTGGTTTAGGCCACGAGGGGTGTACATGCTGAACTCCATGGTTTCCCAACATGTTATCAAACACCATAAACTACTGGGGGATCATCTGACATCCCAGGTATTTCCCTGTCTCATGCTGATTGGTGGCTGCTAGGGGGTTCCTATGGGTCCTCACCTAGCCTGACAGAGTCAGGGACACCTGGCTCCACAGATCTCTCCTGTTATTTGTAGATAAACAACTCGGTAGGGTGGGTATGTGCCTAGGAGTGCCCTGTGGGTCTTTCCAAGGACAAGGGTCACGCTACCTTCCTTGGACAGGCTTTGCTCTGAGGTAGAGGCTGGTTTTTCATATTCAAGACCAGATTCAAAAGATCTCTAACCAAACTGTGCACCAGCTTCTGTTACAGGACTTTTCACACCCTCACCAAAATTGGAGTCAGCATTGCCCAGCACCTCCTGACCATCACCACTGCCTCAATGACCTCCTGCACCCCTAACAAGGGTCCAGATGCCACTCCTTCCCAGCAGGAAGAAGCTACAGAAGGTTGATCTACACCCCTGTCCCTTAAGGCTCTCAATAAGAAACAAAAAAGGAGGGAACATAGGTCCTTGCTTAGCATCTGAAATAACATCTTAAATAACAACCACCATTTTAAGGAAAAAATTTTGCTTTCCTGCCCAGGGGGGTTTCTGAGAAGGGCATATCACCTCTTCCTCATACCAACCCCACCCTTAGCCACCAGAATTAGGACCCAACCTGCTCTAATCCCTGAGCCTGTCCCATAAAAGTCCTGAACCCCCAAGCCTGTTTTGCCTCTGTCCATCATGGAGAGATGTCCCTTTATTTGTCAGTGTACCTCTGCCTGGTCTTCCTGTTCCTCATTTTCCTTTCACCTTTTAATGCAGTAACTCCAGGCTGAGGCATGAGGACCTCAAGTTTGAGGCCAGCCTTAGCAATTTAGTGAGGCCCTAAGCAAGTTAGCAAGGATCCTATCTCAAAATAGGAAAGAAAAATGAATTGGAGATAACAGCTCAGCAGAAAAAACACCCCTGGTTCTATACCCAGTACAAAAAAAAAAAAAAAAGAAAAAGAAAAAAGGGAAGAAATGATAGGACAGTGGCTAGAAGGAGGATATGGGAATCAAGAGTTTTGTTAAACTTGCTTAGTCTGGCATCAAACTCAGGATCCTCCTGCCTCAGCCTCCCAAATTGCTGGGATTACAGGTGTGTGCTCCACCACGCATTTGCCAAGGATGATATGAAAGTCCAATA
Source organism: Marmota marmota marmota (assembly GCF_001458135.2). Lineage (NCBI taxonomy): Eukaryota > Metazoa > Chordata > Mammalia > Rodentia > Sciuridae > Marmota > Marmota marmota. The sequence goes on from NW_026000082.1 coordinate 38,813,641, forward strand.
AGAGATAGGGGAAGAAATACTGGTCAGATCATATCAAGTGGCAGGGAGCAAATCTAAGCCCTAAATACCTTTCAAATTTTTCTCCTTACTCCAGACCTGTTACACTGCGCCAGTTCATGCCTTCATTATCTCTGGCATGTATTATTGCAATTGTCTTACAAGAGGTTTCTCTGCCTCTGACCTTGACCCAGACTAAAGAAATTATACAAAATGCAAATCTCCATTATTATTCACCAGTTTAAATTTTTAAAAACATTTTTTAGGTGTAGATGGACACAACACAATGCCTTTATTTCTATGTGGTGCTGAGGATCAAACCTGGGTCCCGCCTGTGTGAGGGGAGCGCTCTACCACTGAACCACAGTCCCAGCCCATCACCAGTTTAAAATTTTCAGTGAGTCCCTTGGATAAAAGCAAAGTCTGACTTGCCTTTCAATTCTAATCTCTCATCTCGCCCTGTCTTAGACTTTGTGGCTTCCTGTGCCCTTGGTCTGGAATAATGTCTTTCTCTATCATGACTAAAGTTGCACTAATTTTTATTTTTATTTTATTTTTTTGTAGTACAGGGGATGAAACCTAGAGACATTATCACTGACCAACAAACCTAGCCCTTTTTATTTTTTATTTTGAGAAGGAGTATCATGATGAGGAAGCTATGCCATTAACATAAACAAAACATGTTTCCACAATGTCAATACCACTTTCAGCAGTGGCAATTCACTGAATACCCATGGATCACCTGAGAGTCATAGCAGGTAATCCAGGGTTTTTTGCTTTTTTGGTCCTGGGGGGTTGAACCCAGGGGTGCTTTAAAACTGAGCTACATCCCTCATCCTTTTTATTTTTTAGACAGGTTCTCCCTAAATTGCTGAGGGGCTTGTTAAGTTATGGATGCTGCCTTGGAACTTGTGATCTTCCTGCCTCAACCTTTCAACTCACTGGGATTAGTAGTCATGCACCACCCTCATACCAGTCTGTAGATATTCATAGCTAATAGTGAAATAAAAGAAATGAAAGAACCTGCAATCCTAGTGACCTGGGCAACTCAGGCAGGGGGATTGCAATTGAGGCCAGACTCAGCAACTTCGTCAGACCCTGTCTAAAAAAATTACAAAGGACTGGGGATGCAGCTCAGATGCAGTCCTTGGGTTAAATTCCCAGTACAAAAAACAAAACAAAACAAAACAATCCTAAGAACTTACTCAGGGTACAGAACTGCCAAAGTGCAGGAACTTATTCTAGGGCAAGGTCCAGAGGGACAGATGTTCTTTTTAGGGTGTCATCTGGAGTGGGTAGTCCACATGGTAAGAGAAACCACACTCTGCCAAAGCCCAAGGACAGAGATTGGGGTCCATCACTGTGGGGATTTTCTTGGGCAAGGCTGTTGAGGAGTGAGCAGGTGACAGGGTCCTTGTGCTTTGGTGTCCAGTCTCATAATGATCCTCCATGATTTGATAGGTGTTGGATGACAGGTTGCTTCACTTGGTGGTCTGACATGTTCTATATGCTTATGGGCCTGTTTTTGTTTTTTTTTTTTTGAGGGGGGATTGAACTTGGGAGCACTCAACCACTGAGCCACACCTCCAGCCTTATTTTGTATTTTATTTAGACAGGGTCTCACTGAGTTGCTTAGTGCCTCACCTTGCTGAGGTTGGCTTTGAACTTGTGAACCTCTGTCTTAGCCTCCTGAGCCGCTGATATTACAGGCATGAGCCACCACGCCCAGCTATGGGCCTGGTTTTGTTTTGTTTTGGGGGGAATACCAGGGATTGAACTCAGGGTTACTGGATCACTGAGCCACACCTATAGCCCTGTTTTGTATTTTATTAGAGACAGGGTCTCACTGAGTGTCGAGAAGGGCAAAAGGTGTGACTTAAGCAGTCTAGGGTGAGAAATAAAGAATGTCCACCCGCTTCTGCCCTAGTTAATGCTTTATTCACTCAAATCACTCAATACAATTTCTCTCTATAGGTTCTTTTTTTTTTTTAAGAGAGAGAAGAGAGAGAGAGACAGAGTTTTTTTAAAAATTTTTTTAGTTGTAGATGGACACAATGCCTTTATTTTATTTATTTATTTTTATGTGGTGTTGAGGATCGAACCTGGTACCTCATGCATGCTAGGCAAGCGCTCTATCACTGAGCCACAACCCCAGCCCCAGAGAGAATTTAATATTTATTTTTCAGTTTTCAGTGGACACAACATCTTTATTTTATATATTTTTTTAATATTTATTTTTCAGTTTTTCGATGGACACAACATCTTATTTTTATGTGGTGCTGAGGATGGAACCCAGTGCCCCGCGCATGCCAAGCGAGCATGTTACCGCTTGAGCCATATCCCCAGCCCCACTCTATAGGTTCTTAATCAAGAAATGACAATCCTTAATGTAGGCACTGCAATAGAGATGATAAATTCACAGCAAACAATTCTAGATTAACTCTAAAGCACTCAAACACACTTAATCATGACAGGCTCATGACAGACATTCCCTCTGCATGCTAAGTTCAAGTGTCAGATCAAAAGTCTCAAGCCTTGGGGCTGGGGATGTGGCTCGGGCGGTGGCGCGCTCACCTGGCATGCTTGCGGCCCGTGTTCGATCCTCAGCACCACATACAAACAAAGATGTTGTGTCCGCCAAGAACTAAAAAAAATAAATAAATATTAAAAAAAAAAAAAAAGTCTCAAGCCTTAGGCTTTGAACCAAGACAGGCTTCTCCTGGGGTGGAGCTGAGGGGCCACTTGAGGAGCGGGTCATAGGAAGAAGTTGCAGCTCTCACCAGGGTCAAGATGTGGCTGTAGAGTTTGAGATTGGTGAGGAAAATTCAGAGGATCAGGCAAACAATGAAAAAAAAGTTTGGGATGTCAGTCCAGGTCCTTATTAGGCTCTCAGGCTGTGTGTATCAGTGTAGGCTGGCTGAATGTTTGTTCATTTGCCCCATTTATTCTAAATTTTGGGGCTTTTGACCCCCTTTTAATCCGTTTCAGCTGCCACCAGGTCTCTTATAGTTACATCATTTACCCTGAGGTGAAAACATCCAGTCTGGTGGTCCCCACCCTGATCTTTTTGCCTTTGAGCAAGGACAGCCTGCCTGAAGTTTCAATCTGAGTTTATCAGGGTGGGGAGAAGTGACTTGTTTGTGCCTGAGGGCCATACTGGAGGGCTCCCTTAGGCGTGCCTGGTGAGACTGCAGGTTTCAAACCCCAGTTTTTTAAATGGAGTTGCTTATACTCAGGCCTAAGGCTATTCTTACACTGAGTTGCTTAGTGAGGATGGCTTTGAACTGGGATCCTCCAGCCTCTGCTCTGAAGCCTCTGGGATTACAGGCATGCGGTATGCCTCCGCGTGCTTCTAATTCAGTAAATTCACAGGTGGATAATTTTATTAGCACATTTAATTTATCAGTTTGTGCCTTTCAGTTGTGCTCGGCTCACAGTGATGGGTGGTGGTTTACTCAAATGAGGCGCAGTCATTCTACCTCACAACAGGCCCACTTCATGCTTCGAACATGACCCTCACTGCTCTGCCACTGAAGTTTATTTTGAAACTGATATTTTCCCCTTTCTTTTTTCTCCATAATCATGGGGTACACAAGATTAACCTTCTTCCCACCCGAGGCCAAGTTATCTGTACTTAAGCTCACAGACCACAGGAATGAAGGCGTCTGACTTGGGAGTTGGCAACCACAGACCTAAGAAATGGCTCTGAGGTACTGAGGATCAAACCCAGTGCCTCACACTTGCTAGGCAAACGCTACACCACTGAGCTATAACCTCAGCCCCTTATTTTTGTTTTCATATTGGGGTTTGCACCCAGGGGTGCATAACCACTAAGTCACATTCCCAACCCTTTTTATGTTTTGAGACAGCTGTTTAAGGCCTTGCTAAATTGCTGAGGCTGGTTTTAAGATCCTCTGTCTCAGCCTCCTGAGTCAGTGCGATTACAGGTGTGTTCTACCAAGCCCAGCCCTGCAACTTAGTTTTAAAATTGATGTTTCTTTTCCTTCTTTCCCTCCTAATCTCTCCCTCTCTCTCTTTCTGGCTTTGGATAACCTTTCTTCCTCATCTTACACATCTTACATCTATCTGTCCTTAAGCACACACTCACCACCCACCCACAACAAAGTATTCAGATTTGGGAATGGCTCCAGAAGATCTAAGAAATGGCTCTCTCAGATTAATACTCAATTACAACTCTAGACAGAGAACACAGGGAATGTAGCCTTTGAATCATCTCTTTAAAAGCCCCCGGTTCTTGCTGATGGGCATAATCACAGGTTCTGGGACAGGAGTTCCCTGTGTTTCTCCTTTGCTAGCAAAGCACTAAAATTTTTTCCTTTTTTTCCCAAGCCGTGTTCTCCTTATTGGATTGGCATGGGAGTCCAGGACGGAGCTTTTGGTAATACGGCCCCTGAGCAGTGTAATCTACACGTGCGCTGTGGCACACTATTCCATTCATCCTTTAATTGGTAGGTTAGGGGGTTCTTCGGGGAAGCCTTTTTTCAAGTACTCCACCCCCTACCCTTCAACAAACAGGGAAGGATATCTTTGAATTTCTAAGGCTCGACCCTCATCCAACTCCAAGGGAAGGAACCACTTTTTTCATCACACTCAAAAAATCCAGTTCAAGGTAACCCAGCTGGAGAGCAGTTGACTCAGAAATTCGAGCTTAGACCCCTCCCTCTTAGAATTCTCATTCAAATGTAAATTAACAGCGCCCTTCGCAGCAGGCAAAACATTTAGATAAAGGTTACTTTTTATGCCTCGTGGCAGAAATGGCTGAAAGTAAATGATTTCGTGCCCAGGAGCCAGGGAGGAGGGAGCCAGGCGTGGTCGCGCCGCCCGAAATCCCGTCCATTCGGCTGTGGCAGAAGGTTCGCCAATTTCCACCCCCAGGCTCAGCAAAGGAGCAAGACCCTGTCTCAAACAAAAACAAAATGTAGTTGAGTGGTAACAAGCTCGTGGATTTAATCCCCAATAGCAAATGGTCAAGAAACGGGAGCCCACTGCAAGACCCTGCGCGCGCCCCACACGATCTGCAGCGGCCCTAGCCACGCACCTGCAAGACTACATATTCCAGTGCGCCTCGCACCGAGGGGCAGCACGCAGTGCACGCCGGGACTTGTAGTCCCGTTCTAGCTCAGGAAAAGCCAAGAACGCCCCGTGACGTCAGCAGGGCTCGGGAAAGGAGTCGGAACCAGCTCAGGCTCAAGTTAAGTCTTCCTCAAGAGAGGTGACCCTGGTTTCTGTGGTGACCCGGTTTCTGCTGTAGACAGGGCCCACCCCGCAATCCAGGAGGACCTATGGTGTGCGTTGAGTAGCCTCGCGCGTGATTCCACTGTTAAAGGGGAAGTATCGGAGGCAAGGACACTCAGCCTTCTGCCCCACGGTCGCGGGCTTGTTAGAATAGTGGTACGCAGGACGCTACCCTGGGGGTTGAGACGTTGCTTCCCCCGCTGCGGAGGTGAAGACGTGGCAACACTGCCTTGGCCAGCCTCTCCCCCTTCCGCCGCTCGTCCGGTTAGAGGCGCGGGTGGCGCAGGGGCTGCTGGGAACGCGCATGCGCCCACCGCTGCGGGGAGTACACCTTCAACGTCCGTGGACGCGGGTGGTGTCGGGTGGCGGCGGTGGCGCTTTGCGGCCAGTCGTGCGGGTTGGGCGCGGGCGGGCGCGGCAACAGTGGCGCGCACAGGTGATTGACTGGCCGTCTGGCTGAGAGAGCACTTGGTCCTCTTCGCTGGCAGGTGGCGGAGCCCGTCGGGCGGCAGCGGAGGCGGAGGCGGCCCGGCTTGAGGGGCGCTCGTTGTGCCAGGGCCATGGCCCCGCGGCTGCAGCTGGAGAAGGCGGCCTGGCGCTGGGCGGAGACGGTGCGGCCCGAGGAGGTGTCGCAGGAGCACATCGAGACCGCCTACCGAATCTGGCTGGAGCCCTGCATCCGCGGCGTGTGCAGGTGAGGCCCGCGCACCGGGCTTCGCGGGACCCTGGCGCTGGATCTTGGGAAGCTGGGGCGGGTTGGGGGAAGGAAGACGGCGGCCCTTTGCGTGCATTTGGGAGGCGCAGGGAAGAGCCAGGTGGAGGTTCCCCCTTTCTGCGCTCTGCGCGACCTGGGAAATGCAACCTTCCCGGGCTCTGCGCGGAGGTGATGCTGTTGAAAGCCCTTTAGAAAAGGTGCTGGGTTCTTATCCAGAAGATGGCGGTGGAGGTGGTTGAAGGTAGGGACCGAGAGCAAGCAAACATTGATGGTTTGTCTGTCTTGGCCACAGCTAGGCGTTTTCACTTGTTAAAAGGAACTTGCTGGAAGTGAGCTTCTTCTTGGTAGCCGTGACGCCAAAAGGCCTTATCATCTTAGTATTGTGTTTGGAGAGAGCAGCTTTAGGGAAACCTTTGGTTAACCTACGTCATCTGTACCCTCCATCCCGACTTGACCTTCCCTCACTCTTTGAGATCTAGTATTTTAGTTTTCTCAGTCTTTTTTTCGGGGGCGGGGGTCGTCCTGATTGCATACGACTGCGCGTTTGAGCTATGCAAATGTTGTTCTCTTTTGCTTTCCCTTAGACCTTGCGTTTTCTTAACACTATCTTTTAGATTGAATCGTTAGGCATTGTGGCAGTCTTTTGGCTTTTTTTTTTTTCCGCCTTGTAACTGTATTTCTAGTTTTCTTTCCGGAATGTTGTTGAGTTGACTTGGCCAAGCTGGGCATACTCAAGTGGGTAGCCTTCTTTCAGCAGGCATTTAGTAAATGCTTTCTGGAGCTTTTTTTAAAAAATATATATTCTTAAGTTTTAGGTGGACACAATATCTTTATTTTACATTTATGTGGTGCTGAGGATCGAACCCAGTGCGTTCTACCACTGAGCCACAACTCCAGCCCCGCTTTCTGGAGTTTTTACATTCTGCTGTGGGATCCAGAAGGAATGGAAGTTATGGTCTCTGGCTCTGGAGTTACCTTGTTTAAGAAGTGGAACAAGTGGGGCTGGGGATGTGGCTCAAGTGGTAGCGCGCTCGCTTGGCATGCGTGCGGCCCGGGTTGGATCCTCAGCACTACATACAAACAAAGATGTTGTGTCCGCCGAAAACTAAAAAAAAATAAAAAAATAAAAAAAAAATAAAAAAATAAATAAAAAAAAAAAAGAAGTGGAACAAGTTAGGAAGCTTCCAGAAGTATAGCAAGCCAATCATTCCAAGCTCAGGGCATCTGGGGCACAAGGAGGGTAAATCTGACTCCCAGGTGTAAGTTAGTGAAATGATTGACATCTGCCCTGCGAATTTATTTATTTTGGTACTGGGGATTGAACCCAGGTGCATTTTACCACTGAGCCACATCCACAGTCCTTTTTTACTTTTTATTTTGAGACTGGGTCTCACGAAGTAATTTAGGACCCTGCTAATTTGCTGAAGGTTTGCCTTGAACAGGGTTCTCCTGCCTCAGTGACTGGCCTAAAACATTTAAACAGCTTTGTTGAGCCATATTTTGCATATCATACAATCCACCCATTTAAAGTGTACAATCCAGGTTTTTTTTTTTTCCTCTTGTATATTTGTGGAGTTGTGCAGCCATCACCACAATCTGGTTTATAACATTGTTGGCTTTTGTGTGTGTGTGTGTGTGTGTGCGTGCACGCACGCACGCACGATGGGGATTGAATCCAGGGCTGTGTGCATTCAAGGCAAGCACTCTACCAACTGAGCTATATCCCCAGCCCACATTATTGGCTTTAAAAACAAACAAACAAACAAAAAAACCAAACCTGTACCCATTAGATTAGCACTGTGTCCTGCCTTGTCCCCTTTGCTTGCCTTCCCTCCGAGCAATCACTGATCTACTTTTTGTCTCAGCCTATTCTATACATTTCATATAAATGGAATCACACAATATGTGGCCTTTTGTATCTGGCCTTCACTAAGCTTATTTTTGAAAGTTCCTCTGTTAAGGCATGTATCGTTATTTTATTCCTTAATGGCTGAATAATCTTGTGTGGATGTACCACATATTATTTTTTCAGTGCTAGGGATTGAACCCCACTGCTAACATCCCCAGCCTTTTCATTTTTTATTTTGAGACAGGGTCTTGCTAAAGCTACTCAGGCTGGCCTTGAACTTGTGATCTTCCTGTCTTCTGAGTCACTGGCATGCACCACTGCCCCTGACTATCCATTCTAAAGTGGATGGATATTGTCTGTTTTTTAGGATACATACCTAGGATTGTATCTATTGGGTCATATAGTAATTCTATGTTTATCTTAAAGTGGAACTGCCAAGTTCTTCCCAAACAGCTGCAATATTTTATATTCCCACTAGCATCCTATGAGGATTCCAGTATGTTCATCCTCACCAACCCTTGTTTCCTGTTTTTTTTTTCTTTGTTGTTGTTGTTTTGTTTTTTAATCAGACCACCTTAGTGGATGTGCAGTGATACCTTTCCAGAGTCTTGCACATGCTAGGCATGTGCTTTACCCCTGAGCTACACATCCTCTATCGAGCGTGCTACCGCTTGAGCCACATCCCCAGCCCCAAACACCGCATATAAATTAATGAACAAAATAAAGGTCCATCGATGTCTAAAAAAATTAAAAAAAAAAAAAAAAAAGTTCCCTGTTCTTGCTGATGGACAGAATCACAGCCTTTGGTACAGGAGCCCCCTGTGTTTCTCCTTTGATAGCAAACAATAAACCATCTTTTTCCTTTTTCTCAAAACCCTGTGCTCGCTATTAGATAGACATCTGGGACAAGGACTGAGCTTTCAGCAACATATCTATAGCAGTTTACGTGTTTATTAGTTGATGGACATCAGAATTATTTGTTGGCTATTATGAATAATACTTTTGTGAACGTTTGGTATGAATTTTCCTATGGATGTTTGTTTTCATCCTTCCTGGGAATAGATAGATGTAGGAGTGGACTTGCTGGGTCATATGGTAACTAACATTTTGAGGAATTGTCAAGTTGTTCGGGGGCTCACAGCAACGTGTGAAGATGCCTGTGTTTCCTCACCTTGCACTTGTCTGGCTCTCCTGGTTTTGATTTGCATTTCTTTGAATAATAATAATATTGAACATCTCTTTATGTGTTTATTGGCCATTTATATATCTTCTTTAGAGAAATGTCTATCCTGTTCCAGCTCTGTTCCGTTTTTGTTTGTGCTGCTGAGGCCCTAACTCAAAGCTTTGGTAATGCTAGGCAGGTGCTCTATCACTGAATCCCTTTCCTAACCTACTTGTCTCATTTCCTCATTGGCACACCTCACTTTTCCTCCTTAACCCAAATGAACTCTTAAAAATCACCAGTTTTGTATAATTGGTTTGCTAGGTGTCATGCTCCATGAGCCAGTGCCCTTGTCTGTCCTTGCATGTCATCCCTGCATGTCTTTTCTGTTGTCCAGGGCATGTGTGCCTGGGAGGACTTCATCCCTAACCAACTGTTGCATGAAAGCAAAATCCCCTGCTTAAGCCCAGGCATCTTCTTCTTCTTTTTTTTTTTTTTTTTTGGTATCTGTTAAATTCAAAATTTGGGTGGGGGGTGGGGAGAGTGCTAGGCAAGTCTCTATCACTGAGCGGCATCCTCAGCTCTGCCTTATTATTTATTTATTTTTTTTTCAAAAAAATAGACTTCATGGGCTGGGGATGTGGCTCCAGCGGTAGTGCGCTCGCCTGGCATGCGTGCTGCCCAGGTTCGATCCTCAGCACCACATACAAACAAAGATGTTGTGTCCGCCGAAAACTAAAAAATAAATATTAAAAAAAAATTCTCTCTCTCTCTCCAAAAAAAAAAAATCTGGTACTGGAAGACTTCCAGCTTTGCGCTGGCTCCCCCCCTCTCTAAAAAAAAATAGACTTCATTATATCATTTAAGTATATACCATGCTGTTATGGGAGAGATGTAGATAGTAAATGTTGCCACTGTGAAGTGCATTAACATCCAGCATTTCAGTTATTTTGTGTGTGGGGAGGGGCAAAAGTAAGTGACATCAAGTTTTGTAGATCTTAATTGACTTTGTAATTTTAGAATCAGTAGTTTGGACCAAAAATGATTTGGAATGCTCCCTGCTTTATCTTTTGTGGTATTGAACCTGGTGGAGTTCTACTGCTGAACTACATTCCCAGCCCTTTTTATGTTTTGAGACAGGTTCTCGGTAAGTTAAGGGATGCTTTTGATAAGTTGCTGATTTTTTTTTTTTTTTTTAATTTTTTTTTTTTTTAATATTTATTTTTTAGTTTTCGGCGGACACAACATCTTTGTTGGTATGTGGTGCTGAGGATCGAACCCGGGCCGCACGCATGCCAGACGAGCGCACTACCGCTTGAGCCACATCCCCAGCCCCAAGTTGCTGATTTTTTTGGTACCAGGAATGGAACCAAGGGATGTGAGCCACATCCCCAGCCCTTTTTATTTTTTATTTAGAGACAGGGTCTTGCTAAATTGCTTAGGGCCTCACTAAGTTGCCAAGGCTAGCTTTGAACTTGTGATCCTCCTGCTTCAGCCTCCCAAGCCACTGGGGTTACAGGTATGTGTCACTGTGCCTGGCTAGATGTGTTATAAATTATTTAACCAGTTTTCTATTGATGGACCTTTGGGTTTTCACATTAAAAAAAAAAATATATATATATATATATAGTTGTAGGTGGACACAATACCTTTATTTTTATGTGGTGCTGAGGATCCAACCCAGCCCCAGGTTTTAATATTACAGACATGCTGTGGGTGTTGAGTATCTTCCCATAGATTGTAGGATGATAAATTGGTGGTGTAAAGGGCATGGCTGCCTACAATTTTGACAACTGAGTTGTGTACAGTGCCCTCTTGTAATGTATCCACTTCTGAGGCTGAGAGAGGAGAATCACAAGTTCCAGGCCAGTCTCAGCAATTTAGTGAAGTCCTAAGCAACTTAGTGAGACCGTGTCTCAAAATAAAAAATAAAGGGGGGGGTGGTTGGGACTGTAGCCCAGTGGCAGAGCACTTGCCTAGCTTGTGTGAGCCACTGGGTTCGATGCTCAACACCATATGAAAAATAAATAAATAAATAAATAAAATAAAGGCATGCTGTGTATCTACAACTATTATTATTTATTTTTATGTGGTGCTGAGGATCGAACCCAGGGCCTCACATGTGCTAGGGGAGCACTGCACCACTGAGCCACAACCCCAGCCCCTGCATCTACAACTGTTAAGAAAAGAAAAAATAAAATGGACTGTGGATCTAGCACAGAGATAGAATGCTCCTGGGTTTGATCCCTAGTAGTGCAAAGAGAAGAGAAAAAAAAGATACATGATAAACATTCATACCCTTTAACACTGTCATCTACAGTTGAGTGCCTCTATTACCTGGCCAGAGCATTACCAATTCTCACCACCAATCTGATTAGTGAAAGATAACATCTTTTTTTTTTTGAAGGGAGGATACCAGGGATTGAGCTCAGGCACTCAACCACTGAGCCACATCCTCAGCCCTTGTTTTATATTTTATTTAGAGACAGGGTCTCATTGAGCTCCTTAGTACCTTGCTTCTGCTGAGGCTGGCCTTGAACTCTCAATCCTCCTGCTTCAACCAGAGCTGCTGGGATTACAGTTGTGTGCCACCCGCCTGGATTTAAGATAGCATACAAACTTCCATTTGTCTGTTTTGCTGGAGGCATTGAGCATCTCTTTTTGTATTTACTCTTTGTACTTCTGTGAATGGTGTGAAGGTGTGTTCTAGATTGTGCGGTCATGCTTTTTTTTTTTTTTTTTTGGTGGTACTCAGAGTTTAACCCAGGGGTGTCCTACCACTGAGCTACACCCCCAGTCTTTTACATTTTTTTTTATTCTGAAACAGGGTCTTACTAAGTTGGCAAGACTGGCCGCTCACTTGCTAGCCTCCTGCGTCATCCTTTAGGTGCCCTCCTCCACGCCTGGGAGAGCTAGTAAGATTTTGATTCTGGCAACAGATGCATAAGAATGTTTCTTTTGTGATAATTAAGTGTGATGTAATTTTTTATGTATAAACTTGGTTGTGGTGGCACATAACCTGTGATCCCAGCAACTTGGAAGGCTGAGGCAGGAGGACTGCTAGTTCGATGTCAGCTATTTCAGCAGCTTATCAAGATTCTCAGCAATTTAGTGAGAACTTTCTCAAAATAAAGAATAAAAAGGGCTGGCGATATAGGTGAAAGGTAGAATTTCCCTGGGTTCAATGCCTGGAACAGTAGGAAACAAACAATGGAACAATACCCCTTACTGGCTCTCCAGAGCAAGCTTGCTTGCGTTTTCTCCTATTGCTCCCTGCCATGTCCTTCCTCCTACTCCAAGGTAACTACCATCCTTATTTTGAACACCACAGATTTAGCCTGTGTTAAACTGTGTGCAGCTGTGGTTCCTTCTGCTCAACACTGCAGGATCCATCCACACTGTGGGTAACAGAGTGTTCGTCTTAGTGCCGTGTGGTGTTCCATTGTGTGACTGCATCTCATCTTTCTCTTGGTGATAGTTATTTGCAGTTTTCCCAGGATTTGGAAATTGTGAATAAGGCTGCAATGAACATTCTTGTACATAACATACTTTTTGGTGCAATATGGGTATATGTATGTATACACACACGCGCGCGCGCGCGCGCGCACACATTATTTATTCAGGTACGGGGGATTGAATGCAAGGGTACTTAACCGCTGGGCAACACTCCCAGACCTTTGTATTTTTTATTTTAAGACAGGGTCTCCTTAAGTTGCTAGGGCCTTGCCTAATTGCTGAGGCAGGCCTCAAACTTGTCATCTTCTTGCTTCAGCCTCCCGGGTTGCTGGGATTACAGGTGTATGGCCACTACACCTGGCAGTATATATACTTTCTTTTTTTTTTGAAATAGCATCTCTCTCTCTCTAAGTTATCAAGTCTGGACTTGAACTTTCCATCCTCCTGCCTCAGCCTCTGAAGTATCTGAGATTACTGGGGGTGTGCCACTGTGCCCGGCTTATATATACATACAGATTTTGATAAACAGAATTGGTGCATCATAGCATTTATTTAGCCTTAGGAGATAATGTCATACTGTTGTCCAAAGTGGTTGTACCGTATCATACCACCCATGTTCCTCTGCATGCTGTGTGCTGGTTGTGAAAAGATTATACGGACACGGGAGTAGTTTTTTCACACAGTTGTGGGTAAGACAGCTTTCAAGGTCCTGCTGTCATGCTGGAAGGGGGAAGGGCAAGAGAGCATGTGCACCTGGAATCTCCTTATTTATAGGGAAACTAACAAAGAGTTTTTGATAGAATGTTCTTCCCCAAATAAGGCAGGGGGTGGCCTGGTCAAGCCCCCCTAGGTAATGCCCAGGTCCGGAGCCATGAGGAAGCAAAACTTCTTTGCCCAGTGAAGGTGGAGGCCACCTGGATTCCGCAGCCTATAGCGAGCTGCAATGCCAGACCTATACTCTTGGCTCAAGGCTGAGAGAATGCTTAACGTAGCTCATGGGCAGCCCCCCACAATATCATGCTCTCATGAGCAGGAGAGAGTGCAGTTGCTGCATATTCTTCTAGCACTTGTTAGAGGTGTTGTGGTGTGGCCTGATTTTTTAATTAACACTCATGACAAGTATATGGTCTAAAAAGTACTGCCTATTGGGCTTGGGATGTGGCTCAAGCGGTAGCTTACTTGCCTGGCATGTGCGAGGCGCTGGGTTCGAACCTCAGCACCACATACAAATAAAATAAAGATGTTGTGTCCACCAAAAACTAAAAAATAAATATTAAAAATTCCTCCCCCTCCCCCCCTTTAAAAAAAAGTACTGCCTACTAACTCATTTTGCCTGCCTGCTTGCTTACTTTTTTTTTTGCTGGGGACTGAGTGGGAAGAAATTGGGATCCTCCTGCTTGCTTCAAGCTCCCCAGTAGCTATAATTACAGGTGTGTGCCTCTGCCTGCCCTAAGGTCCTTTATTGTGGATACAGATGCTGTGCTAAATGTACACCTTGCAGGGATCTTCTATTCTTGCCTTTTTATGTTTTTTTTGGTAGTGGGGATTGAACCCATGGGTGCTCTAGCACTGAACTACACTCTCAGCTCTTTTTAGTTTTTGAGAGACTGGATCTTGCTAAATGACAGAGGCTGGCATGGAACTTGCAGTCCTTCTGTCTCAGCCTCTCAAGTAGCCCAGAGTGCACCATAACTCCTTACTATTTTACCTTTCTTTTTCTTTGGTGCTGGGGATTGAACCCAGGGCCTTGTGCATGTGAGGCAAGCACTCTACCAACTGAGCTATGTCCTCAGCCCCTATTTTATCTTCTTATTTATATCCCTAGTCCATCTGGAATGGATTTCTTTCTTTCTCTCTCTTTTTTTTTTTTGGTGTATGTGGTGGTTATCAGGCACAGAACCTAGGGGTGCTTAACCACTGAGTCACAAACGCAGCCCTTTTTATTTTTTATTTTGAGACAGTCTTGCCAAGTTGCTGAGGTTGGCCTTGAACTGGAATGGATTTCTTGTCAGTTGGGTAGGGAGGGCATGGAAGAATTTAGAATTACCTGTTCTCTATGATTGTATTAGTCAGCTTTTGAGTACTTCAATGAAATGCCTGACACAGGCTACTTGTGAAGAAAAGAGGTTATTTAACTTACACAGTTGTGGAGGTTCAAGGGAAGTTGTATGATGTGGTGAGGGCCCTCTTGGGTACCTCAGATCACCTGGGATGGCAAGCAGTCGCATCATCAAATGGGAAGCCAGAGAGAGTCTGGGTGGGGCCAGTTGCAGACAGTGGCAATGACTCTTTGGAGAACTGCCAAAGACTAGACATTGTTTGTGAAACTGCCTTAATTCTTTCCCAAAGGCAGGGCTCCGCATTGACCTGAGGACCTTCCTCTCCTAAAAAACCCCATCACATAAAGGTTCCACCACCTCTGAATACTGCCACCCTGGGGACCATGGGCTCAATCCATGGAACCTGGGGGACCCCAGCAGACTCTCCACATCATAGCTGTGGTTTTAGCAAAGTAGAACAGTGCTACTTGAATGACTGCTAAGAGTAAATATGTCGGAGACTAGAAAAAGTGTGGTCTATAAGCAAAGGGGAAGAAATCTAAAGGGCAGTCAAACACAGGATCAAAAAGTGTGCGACTGTGTGTTCTAAAGACAGGTGTAGCCTGCGTTGGGTGTGGTTGTGCTGGACTAAAGGCCTGTGGGAGCCACCAGGAGGAGATAGTTGAGAGGACAGAAGGAGAGGGTGTTGGTTTGGAGGTCAGGCCTAAGAGCCCCTCGGATTTGCTTCTGGGAATGGTTCCTCTGGATAAAGGAGGCTTGGGCTGTGGTCAGCCATAACTGACCCACTAGTAAGATTAAGAACTTTGTGGTAGGGCTGGGGTTGTGGCTCAGCGGTAGAGCGGTCGCCTAGCATGTGCGAGGTGCTGGGTTCGAGCCTCAGCACCATATAAAAATAAATAAGTAAAATAAAGGTTTAAAAAAAAAAAAGAACTTTGTGGAACTCTAGCTGTCTGTCACAGATCTGGTTTCCTCCTCATGCTGTCAAGGACAGTGGGACTCTTCTGGTTCTTTTTTTTTCAGTACTGGGGATTGAACCCAGGGGCGCTCTACCGCTGAGCCACATCCCCAGCACTTTTTGTTTTTTATTTTGAGACAGGGTCTAGCTAAGTTTCTCAGTGTCCAGAGTGGTGCTTTAATAATTACTCGAAGGCGGATTGTCTTGGAATGCAAGTGTGTATTTGATCGCACCAATCATCAAACACAAAGCTAACTCAGTTCACAGTAATCAGACAAAGCAAGCACACCACAATCCCAAGGCAACCGTGAGTCCCAAGGTACCTCGGATGCCTCGCATGCCTCGCGACTTCTCTTGGCTTGAGAGCAAACATTGTCTCTGTCCAGTGGTTTTCTCCGGCTGATGGTTGGACGACAGGGAATGGTGGAGTCAATCCAGGGATGGACAGCAAGGTGGCCAGTCTCCACTCTGATGCAGCAGGACAAGTGGTTTAAATGGTTTCCAGTTAATATCCATTGGTTGCACCCAGAGGGAGTCGTAACTGGATATGCCCATGAAGTAACCTTGGTAACCATGCATTACTTGGCCTGTCTCTAGATGATAGTCCTTGTCGTCACATCCAGACATTGCTGAGCATGCCTGTGGCCAGTGCTCCTTAAACTCAGGCTGGCCTTGAACTAGTGCTCCTTCTGCCTCACCCTCCCAAGTAGCTGGGGTAAATGATGTGTGCCACTGCAGCAGGAAAAAGTTATACAAGTGGCATGAATACTTTAAAGGCTTTCAATACAGCAAGTCACCAGGATCTGCTCCCACTGCTGTGAGGATTTGAGCATTCCCTTCTTTCCACTCTCAGAAGAAAGAGGGTATGTTTTGATCACCTGTGAAGTTGGACCATGAGGCAGTGTTTTTCAAATGGTGTAAAAAGTCTGGGAAACAACTCATCCTCTTTGGAGAACTGAGAAGTCACACTGTGAGGCAAAGAAAGAGAAAGGAAATTTTTTAGTTTATATTTAGTTAAATAAACCTGTTTAGATAGGGAAAGACTACTTGACTTGCCAGTGAGTGCTCCTGCCCAGAAACTTTTTCCTTTATTCTCAGTTTGGAAGGTAGCTTTTTACAAAGGAGATTAATAGTCTTTTCAGATAGAGTCACTTTTCGGTGCCCTTGCTTGGCTAGGCCCCCTTTCCCGAAAAGCCTACATTTTAGGCCAACTGGATTAATATGGCAATTAAGGAGTCTTAAAAAGCTGCAGGTGTTTTTTGGGTTTTTTTTTTGGGGGGGGGCAGTGTTCTGGGTATTGAACCCAGAGCCTTGGGTATGCTAGGCAAGTGCCCTACTGAATACATTCCCAGCCAGTAAGCTGCAGTTTTTGATTCCTTAAGCTTTTGTTTTTGTTGTTACTACAAAAATTTTTTATTGAGGTATAATCACATACTACTTCACCTTCCACAAGTTTTTTTTTGTTGTTGTTATTGTTGTTCTATGAGATAGGGATTGAACCCAGCACTTTGTGTATATTAGATAAGTGACCTACCACTGAGCTATCTATACTGTAGCCCTAACTTTTGAGATTTGGAAAAATAAAGGTATTTAATTTTTGGTTGGATGGTTGAATTCTTAAGTTTTAAAATATATGCTTAGGCTCAAAAAAGTTAACTTTTGCTGGGCGCAGTGTCACACACCTATAAACCCAGCTACTTGGAGGCCCAGGCAAGAGTATTAAACATTTGAGGCCAGCCTAGGCATAGCTTAGTCATTTCATTTTAAAATAAAAAAGGAGTGGAATGTAGCTTAGTGGTAAAGTGTCCCAGGGTTCAATCCCCACTACTGCCCTTTTCTATTTTTTTGTGGTACTGGGTCAATTCTTTTCCAAATGTGTTTTGCCCTGGTAGATTGGGGATATAAATGCTAGATGACAGGTTTCGATCACTTTGTTATTATGTTTGCTTGCGTCTTTCACACCTAATCTCCACCTTTTTGCAGGGGGTACTTGGGATTTGAACCCTGGGTGCTTAACTATAAGTTACATCCCAAGTGCCCCCATATTTAAACAAACAAACAAAAAATTGTAATTGTAGATGAACAGGATGCCTTTATTTTTATGTGGTGCTGAGGATGGAGCCCAGGGCCTCACACATGCCAGGCAAGTGCTCCACCACTGAGCCGCGACCCCAGCCCCAAGAGCACTTCTGTCACTGGAAAGTTCTTCACATTTGTTCCTGCTTAGCTCACCCACCCCTGTGGGCAGCACTGTTCTGATTTCTGTCTACACAGATTAGTTCCACCTATTCTTGAACTTCATATTAATGGACTATAAGAGTGGTTGTCCTTTTATGTCTCTGTTCTTTTGTTCAAAAAAATTTAGATTATTTATAAGTATTAGTCTTTTACTTAATAGTGTTTGTGGTATGAATATATGATAATTTGTTCCATTGATGGGCACTGGATCACTGGTTATAGGTTTTAATACACTTTGGGGGGATCCTGGGGATTGAACAAAGGGCCTGGCATATGCTAGGCAAGTGCTCTACCACTGAGCTGCACCCCCAGCCTTTGCTTGCAGTTTTTAACTGAGGTGTATAAAAGTTGCTGTAAATTTTTGTTTTGGATACTTGCATTTGGATACTTGCATTCATTTTTTCTTGGTCCCTCATTCTTATGTACAGTTACATTGTATATATGTGTCAAAGTTTAATTAACCAATCTCCCATAAATGGTCGCTTGGCTTGCTTTCATTCAGGCTTTGCTATTTGCAACAATGCTTCAAGCAGTGGCTTTGATTTAACTTATTTTGCATGTGTGCAGGTATGTGTGTAAAATAAAAACTCAGTGGAATTGCAGGATACATGGGTAAATGTACTGGAAAAGTTGTGAATGTCAGAAACTGTTCATCACAGATATCATTCCATTTTTTAGCTTCACTAGCATGTATGAGAAGCTACCTGTGACCCTATGGCCTTGTTAGAGGATAGTACTTTTGCCAAAATGATAGGAAAGACCCAATGTACTAGAATGGGCTAGGTTATGCTGTGGGTCCTGGTAACTCCTAGAGCCTCAGTGGTGGAAAGAAAGAGGTTATGTATATTGCTCCCTGGAGTATTGGTGTAGGTAGGTGGGGTGGGGAGGCTGGCTCCTCCTAGTCACTTGGATACCCAGAGTAGCAGCCGCTGCTTGAAACTTGGAGGATTTCAGGCCGTTAGAGAAATGTTTGTCCTGGAAGTACATGCATGTTTTTTGTTCACAACTTGGTTGACCTAAGCTTATTTCATGGTCCTACTCCTTCAGAAGGTATCCAGCAGGAGAAAGGCCCAGTAAATAGCACTGTTGATGACCACACAAGGCACCCGCATCTAGTTTTATTTTGTGTTTTCATTTGTTATTTATTATTATTATTTTTTCTTTGTGGTCCTGGGGATTGAACCCAGGAATGCTTTACCACTGAGCTACGTCCCCAGCCCATTTTATTTTTTATTTCAAGACAAAATTTCACTAAGTTGCTCAAGCTGGCCTTGACTTTGAGATTCCTGCTTCAGTCTCAAGTAGCTAGGATTATACGCCTGTACCATCTCGCCCTGTTGTTTTAGCTTTGTGCTGCCACAACAAAACACCTGAGACTGGTGGCATAGTGATCATTCTCACAGTTCTGGAGGCTGGGAAGTTCATCAAGGCTCCGGTATCTGGTGTGGGCTCCATTACTGTGCCCTCACATGGCAGAGGGTGGGACGGCAAGGGACTCTGTCCTTACAGGCCAGAAGAATGAAAAAAGAAGAAGCCACCTGGACTGGGGGCATTAATCCCTTCATGTGGGCAGCACCCTTATGACCTGACCATCTTTGGTAGTCTCTACTTCTAGACACTTGCGCTGGGGATTAAGTTTCCAACACATGGATTTTTACATTGTTTTAATTTGGCAACTCTACCTTAAGATTCAGTATCTGATAGGACTTACTCTTGCCTTGTACTTTTAGCAGTTTAACATTTGCATTAAGTCCACAATATATGTGTGCTTGGTTTGAACAATTTTTGTTATAATTGTGTAAGATTTATGACCCACGAGAATGCAGCATAATCCCAGGACGTGTGGAGAAGCAGTGGGTGGTGACTTTGGTGCTAGGGGTTGAACCCAGGGCTCACAAATTGTGGTAAGCACTTGCTCTTCCTCCGCTCTTTTTCTTCTTTCTCTCTTTCTCTCTCTCTCTCTCTCTCTCTCTCTCTCTCTCTTTCTTTCTTTTTTTGACAAGCAGGGGTGAACAGCTGAGTTTGTTTTTTCCCTTCTCAATTTGAGTTCAACTTGGCGCAAGGAGCAGGGCCCTCTGCAGGTGCTGGAGGAGGGTGTTGGCAGCCTTTAAAACTCTACTTGACTATTGACCTGAATTCTTTTCTCCTGGAGGACTTTTTTTTTTAATATTTATTTTTTTAGTTGTAGTTGGACACAATACATCTATCTATCTATTTATATTTATTTATTTATTTTTATGTGGTGCTTAGGTTCGAAACCAGGGCCCAGGGCCCAAGGCCTGTGCTCTACTGCTGAGCCACAAACCCAGCCCTCTCCTGGAGGACTTTTTAGTAGTTAATTTGCTTTGGGGAATTTTTCTTTTTTAACTTGCTCAGAGAAATTGAATTCAAATGAAAGTTCCTAATGTAATACTATTTAACACGCAGAATTTCTAAAGTGATAAGTGTCTTTTTGTATGCCAATGAGGTTGCTCAGTGTTGGTGCTCTTGCATAGCCTCCAGATGGGGCTGGCTGGCTGGGGAGTAGAAGTTGGAACTTTCAGCCTCACCCCCTGGCTTCCAAGAAGGGGAGAGTAACAATTGAATTGATCACTGGTGGCTGGTGAGTTCTTCCATCCTGCCTACCTAGTGGAGACTCCATAAAAATACAGGGCAGGTTCACAGAGCTTCAGGGCTGGTGAATGCTGCCAGGTGCTGGGAACTGGTGCACCCTAATTCCACAGGGATAGATGTTCCCTTTATTATTATTTTTATATATTTATTTTTATTTGTTTATTTTTATGTGGTGCTGAGGATTGAACCCAGGTCCTAACTCGTGCAAGGCAAGTGCTCGACTGCTGAGCCACAACCCCAGCCCACCTTCATTTTTAGTTTTTGGTGCCGAGGTTTGAACCCAGGATTGCTTAACCAATGAGCCACATCCCCAACCCTTTTTTACAGCATCTCACCCAGTTGCTTAGGGCCTCGCTAAGTTGCTGAGTCTGGCTTTGAACTCGCAATCCTCCTGCCTCAGGTTTCTAATCCAAGTTCCTTGTTACTGACCTTTACATACTTCATCACTGTACCTCTTCATTTGACTGATCATCTGTGGCCTTTACAGTGTCTCTTGTAATAAACCAGTAAGCATAATAAAAGTTTGCTCTGAGTTCTGTGAGCCTTTCTAACCATTAAACTAGAGGAAGAGGTTATGGGAACCTTTGATTTAAGGCCAGTTAGGAGTGCTGTAGACTTTTGGTTGGCATCTGAGTGGGCAGTTTTATGGCAGAGTGCCCTCACCCTAACTCTGGTTATAGTGTCAGAATTGAATCTTAGAACACTTTGCCACATCAGATTTGGTCAGTGTGGGAAAAGCCTGTGCATCTGGTATCAGAAGTTAGAGTGGAGAAAAGCACTCTTTCTCTAATGGTGTTAGTTATCAGCAGTGAGAGGATAGGGGCTCTCACGTGACCTTGGTTCTTACGAGTATTAATATTACACAATTTAATGATTGGATAAGTCAAAACACCTTTCATGACTGTTTTAAATTTGCATTTCTCTGGAGTTGAATATTTTCCTCTATAATTTTGTGTGTGTGTAGTTAGTTTGCACCTGGCCCCCGTGTGTGTGTGTGTGTGTGTGTGTGTGTGTGTTGGTATTGTGGATTGAACCCAGGGCCTTGAACAAACAGACAAGTGCTTTACCACTAAGCCACATGCCCAGCCCTTTTTTAAAATTTTGAGACAAGATATCCTTAAGTTGTCCAGGCTGGCTTCAAAGATGGGATCTTCCTGTCTCCGTCTCCTAAGTAGCTAGGTTTACAGACCTGTACCATTATGCTAGCAAGCTTTGGATGTTTTTAGTAATAATTACATTAGTGTTTTTACTTAATTTATTGTTGAAATTATTCTACATTATTTGGGTGTTTTAGTAATTTTTAGTAAAGACTATTTAGAAATTAATATTAGTATTTCTGAATTGGTAGCTAATTTCTCTGAAAAGGAAGCCTACTGATTAGAGTTTATCCTTTTTATCTTTAGCCTACTGACATTACCCAATGAGCTTGCTAATTAATGACTCTCAAGTGACTTGATCCTGGGCATCCTTCCCGCCCCCCATATTTCATTCTGGGGAAATATGAATTTAGGATGCCTACAATTCTTGTGTGCCTGTGTTGTAAGAAATGTTAATGTGCTCCCCCAGTTAAATAATACGCGGATAGGTAGATTTGGAAGTTTCATATGCCCATTTACCCTGTTTAAACTCTAGTTTTTTTTTTGTTGTTGTTTTGTTTTGTTTTGTTTGATTTTGCAAGTTGTTGCTGATGGAACCCAGGGTCTTGCATATGCTAGGTTAGCGCTCTACCACTAAACTACATCCCCGGCCCTGAACCCATGTTCCTGTTGGTAGTTTTATTAGATTCTGGTTTATTCTTTTTTGTTTCTTTCTGATCAAATGAGCCAGTACATGTCTATTTTCAGATTGCCCACCTTCCTCATATGAACATAATGTACTATAGATGCTGTTTAAGACACTAAAATACGTTAGTGTTTTTACTTAATGTATTGTTGAAATTATTCCACATTAGTTACATCTCATTTTTTTGTTTGCTTGTTTTACAGTTGTCTAATACTCCTTTGTGGGTTTTGCTGCATTCTCTGTGTTTGAACATTTGGGTCATTTTAATGTTTGGGGTTAAGTGCTGACTTAATGCTATAATGAGTATCCCTAATTTAAATGTTTTTGCATTTTGTTTAAGTATTTATGTTTTAGAAGTAGTTGGACACAATACCTTTATTTTATTTACTTTTGAGGTCCTGGGTTTGATCCTCAACACTACTTAATGAGCGCCCTACCCCTGAGACACAATCCCAGCCCCTGTTTTTGCATTGTTAAGGTTATTTTTTTTGGAGAATTAATTGAAAAGAGATTTTGAGGTCAAAAGATAGCCTTGTGTAGGTCTGTCAGAGGTTGCGAAATCCCCCGCAGCCAAGCCCCAACAGTTTCCATTCCCAACAGTAGCGCACGCTTGCCTGTTTCAGAGTGTCTTGTGCTTTCTCAGTTTGGCTAGTTTATTGATGATAAGTAGATGACAAATTATGTCTTATTGTAGTTTTAATTTGCTTCTCATCATGAAATTATGGAATTTTTATTTTTTTAATTTACATTAAAAAAAGGCAGCTTTATTGAGATAATTCATGTACCATACAACGCACCCATTTGAGGTGTACAGTCTAGTGGTTCTCAGTATGCTGTGACACTACATTGGCACTTGCTGTTTACACACATGCGCAGTGCTGAGGGTGGACCCAGGGCCACCCGCGGGCTGGGCACATGCTCTGCCATTGAGACACATTCCCAACCACCTAAAAAAGAAGCTCCATAATAACCATTTTTAGTCATCGTTTCTTTCCCCTGTCCCAGGTATTTTAAAATTAAATAATATTTGTTGTTTTCTTCCCTATAGACGAAACTGCAAAGGAAATCCAAATTGCTTGGTTGGCATTGGTGAGCATATTTGGTTAGGAGAAATAGACGAAAATAGTTTTCATAACATCGATGATCCCAATTGTGAGAGGAGAAAAAAGGTAATCCCTCATTTTCTAAGTGATTGCTGTGATTGCTGTGTCATATTTCTGGGTTTTTGTTTCGCCTGTTATTAAAACCATTTCAGACTTCATATTACTTCTTTGCTTTAAGATAGCAATGGGACTTCGCGACTCTGAGACACTCGAGTTGGACCAGTTCTGACTGTTATGCTTTTGAGAGGGAGCTGTGCAGTCTGTTAGCCTTTAGGAGTTTTAATTTGAATACACATTCTCTCTTTGCTTAATTGCATGTTTTATTTAGAACTTAAAATGTCCTTAAAGGAGATGCTAATTTAAGGAACAAGCTCCTAGAAATGACATAACTTTGCTTTCTAGGGCTTATATTTAAGTTAGTTATTCTGTGTATGTTTATATAAAATAATTTTGCTTTAAAAAAGGTCGATATTCCTAATCATAAAACTTGGCATTCACAAAACAGCTGTCATATAGCTATTTTGTTTATTAAAAAGAATAATTCTGTGTAAAATTGCAGATTTTTCAGTCTTTGTAAAGAATATGAGCCTGTTCCCTTCCCCCAATCCCAGTCTCCCATACCTCATCTCTAATCTCCAGGATGTAAAGGAACTGGTCTAGAAACTTTGTTGTCCTACTGAACTATGGCAGTTCAGGAATACAGCAAATAGAAAGGGTATGTCACGCTCAGAGCTGGCCTTTTCTGGACCCTGCTGCAGTACCTGGGTATGAGTGGCTGGAGCAGTCCATGCCACCAGAGTCTCTTCCCCACCACAGAGGTTCCCTTAAGACTGCTTGCCACTAACTGTGGAGGCTGTATACCATGTTGGTTGGGGCAGTCTTAAAACTCTTTAATCTGAAAAATTTTAAATAACGCTCCCTATAGACTTTTTGTTTAAAAGGGAATGAATATCATAATCTTATTTCTGCAGAACTCATTTGTGGGCCTGACGAACCTGGGAGCCACTTGTTACGTCAACACATTTCTTCAAGTGTGGTTTTTAAACTTGGAGCTGCGGCAGGCCTTGTACTTGTGTCCGAGCACCTGTAGTGACTACATAATGGGAGATGGTGTCCAAGAAGAGAAAGGTGGGTTGGGATTGGGAGGGGAGTGTGCCGGCCAGGGCCCTTCTGATCCAGCTGAAGGGAGTGAAACCAAATACCAGGACATGGCAGGCGCCAGGCTCCGTGCTGGGTCCTGTAGAAATGGAGTCGGAATTCAAGGTAGTTTCCCTTCTCCCTCTCTTGTGTAGAGATCATTTTGACATGAAAATGGTTACTGTTCCAATTAAGGAAGCACATTTGGTTATTCTTAGTAAGCTTAAATCTATAGATTTTCTGTGTAGTACTCTGTGATTATAGTCTGTTAATTTGTAGTGATTGGTAAAAATTAGTAAGGCAGAAAAGGTTGTTATTCTGTTGCCTAGTTTGACAAACTTAATAAATATTTCAGTGTAACCACAGTCCTTGGGCCTCATTCCCAATTGGCTGACTTAAGTGAAATTCTCTAAAATTAAGATTAAATTTATTAGCCATGGCAAAACCAACCACTGACATGCTACTGTCCTCGTTGTAAATTTGGCAGAATCAGTTTCACTGTTTCTACTGGAACCACAAACTTATTTTCATGCACAGAATATGAATTATTTTTGAATGGTATTGCTTTAATGCTTAGAGATTTCCTATTTGAGTTGGCTTTCTGAAATGAATTAGATTCTTCTCAAAGATGGAAGGCAGGGCTGTGTGTTTTAAGATTATGTAGGTCTGGGGGCTTCACACTGGGAATTTCAACTCGTGCCTCCCAACTCCAAGACCTGTGCTATCGTTTTATCTTCTCTGAAAGAGGCGCATGGCCCAAGTCTTTGGATCCAAGACAGAAAGCAGGTTTCTTATGCCCATGACATCATGCAGCCCCATAGATAGTGGTAATAGTTTGGTCTTGGTTAATAGCAATCTTTGCTTCAAAACATGGTGCTCAAAAAAAATTCTTTAGGGGAAAAAAAATTTTTTTTAAAGGTACCAGGGCTTGAATTCAGGGGTGCTTTAACACTCGGCCATATCCTGAACCCTTCTTTATATTTTACATAGTGTCTTACTGAGTTGCTTAGGGCCTCACTAAATTGCTGAGGTTGACTTTGAACTCCTGCTCCCCTTGCCTCAGTTTCCCAAGCTGCTGGAATTACAGGCATGTTCCACCACACCTAGCTCAAAAATTCTTTAGGACTTACGATACAGATGAGTGGTAGTGTTTGCCTAACAAGCTTGGGTTTGATCCTTGTGCCAAAGAAAACAAAAAACAAAAAATTTGTAGCAAAAATTACCAAAGTAATTTCTTCAAGGTTTCATCCCTGTAGTTGGATTTTCTTTTCTTTTTCTCCTTTTTTTTTTTTTTTAATCTGGAGATTGAAAACAAGGTCACATCCCCAACCTTTTTTGAGACAGTCAGTCACCCTAGTCCTGCTAAGGTGCTGAGACTGGTCTGGAACTTGTGATCCTGCTGCCTCAGCCTCCTGAATAGATAACATGTGCCACCATACCTAGCTAGTTCTGCATCTTTAAATCTGTGTTCATAGTATTTTATTTAAAGTAGTGGTCTAACCTGGTACAGTGGCACATACCTGTAATCCCAGTGACACTGGGGGCTGAGGCAAGAGGATCACAAGTTCCATGCCAGCCTCACCAACTTAATAGCCTCTTAGCAATTTAGTGAAATCCTGTCTTAACAAAAAAAAAAAAAAAAAAGGCGTAATCCCAGAGGCTGGGAAGGCTAAAACAGGAGGATCAAAAGTTCAACGCCAGTGTTAGCAAAAGTGAGGTATTAAGCAACTCAGATCCTGTCTCTAAATAAAATACAAAATAGAGGTGGGGATGTGGCATGTGGCTCAGTAGTTGAGTGCCCCTGAGTTTAATACCCGATACACCGCCCAGCACGGTGGCACATGCCTGTGATCCCAGCTACTTGGGAGGATGAGGCAGGATGATCACAAATTTAAGGCCAGTATGAGCCTCTTGGTGTGTCCCTATCTCAAAAAGTAGGATTGGGGATATAGCTCAGTGATAGAGCATTCCTGTATTCGGTTCCCAGCATCAGAGAATGAAAAACACAAAAACATTTGAAAATTCTGGAGTATGCTTGTGTATTTTTATGTATGAAACCAGTTCTGTGTAGTTCAGATTGGTTTCCTACTTGTGATCTTCCTGTCTAAGCCTGTTCAGTAGCTGCAATCAGATCACCAGCACTCATCGCTGCACCAACCTGGGATTTGACCTTTTTCACTCAAGTGAGCATTGTGTATTTGAGGTTCTTTTAATTATTCCATTTGTGGCACCACATTAATGAGATTACTGGAAAGTGTTTGGCCATCATATGCTGGTTTTTGATACAAGAATGGATGTCTCAATATGATTTGATACTCTAGAAAGTCGTCATTATTGGTGTTAGTGGTGTAACCATGTATACAGCCTCTTCCCTTAAAGTGTGTGTGTGTCTCTGTGTGTTGGGGAGAGGGTTGGGGGGATAGGACCCAGGGGTCTCAGCCCTTTTTAATTTTTGAGGCAGGTTCTTGTTTGCATCAGATGGCCTTGAACTTGCCATCCTCCTGCCTCAGGTTCCTAAATTGTTGGGATTATAGGCCTGCACCACGGTGTATAGTTTAAATGTAAGGGTGTTTAATTATGTACTCAAGTGGAAAGGAAGTAGGACTTTTAAAATAGAAAGTAGCAACTTTTAATAAATAAACTTCTTTTCAATAGATTATGAGCCTCAGACAATTTGTGAGCATTTGCAATACTTGTTTGCTTTATTGCAAAACAGTAATAGACGATACATTGATCCGTCTGGATTTGTTAAAGCCTTAGGGTTGGACACTGGGCAACAGCAGGTAAGGACTTTATTTACTTTTTAATATTCTGAGAAATCTTTAAAAAAAAAAAGTGTGTTTTTTTGTTGTTGTTGTTGTTGTTGTTGTTATTGTTGTTACTGGGGATTGAACCCAGGGGCACTTAACCACTGAGCCACATCCCCAGTCCCCATTTTTATAATTTTTTTTAGAGAAAAGGTCTTGCTGAGTTTCAAAGGGCCTTGCTGAGTTGCTAAGGCTGGCTTTGAACTCAAGATCCTCTTCCCTGAGCTTCCTAAGTCACTGGGATTATAGGCATGCACCACTGCGCCTGGCTCTTAAGTGTTGTTTACAATGCTTTTTTTTTTTTTTTTAAATAGAGAGAATTTTTATTTATTTATTTTTTTAAGCTTTCGGCAGACACAACATCTTTGTTTGTATGTGGTGCTGAGGATCGAACCCAGGCCGCACGCATGCCAGGCGAGCACGCTACCGCTTGAGCCACATCCCCAGCCCTACAATGCTTTTAAGGGAAGATGAATTAGGACATTTTTTAAAAATTGTGGGGTGGGGCCCGGGGGTATAGTTCAGTAGTGGAGCTCCTGCCTAACATGTATTAAGGCCCTGGGGTTGATTCCCAGTACTGCCAAAAGAAAATTTACATATTCTTTTGTATTTTGAATTAATTGATCTGTTACATAATCCATTACATTACACATTATAATTTCATTTCTGAAAATTCACGTGTACAAACTGGTTCCACATGGCAGGTAGTTCTAGTTCAAAAGTGCTAACTTGAAAATATCAGTAGTTTCTGGAAATTTTTTTACCATTTGTATTAGAGGTTGACAAGCAAAAATACAGTATTTCTTTTCATTAATCCAAACTTGTAGGATGCCCAAGAATTCTCAAAGCTTTTTATGTCCTTATTGGAAGATACTTTGTCTAAACAAAAGAATCCAGATGTGCGGAACATCGTGCAGCAGCAGTTCTGTGGGGAATATGCTTATGTAACTGTGTAAGTCTGTTTCAACTTCTCATGGTACATTTTCTCCTAAGACAGTTGCTTGTGTTATCTGGTTTTCAGTTCAGGTCCCAGGTGTAGCTTTCATGGGTGATCATGGGACCTGGAATATTTATAGTCATATGCCTCCATGGGAACCCATAAGCAAACCACTTGATAATTGCAGTTGAGCCATCCAGGTGTTGGGAACTGTAACTGGTTGGACTTTTGCCATTTGCTTTATGGCTGTGTGGAGTGAAGCAAGAGTAAAATGGGCTGGATAGAACACTCAGAGATGGACACTACCTCTCTAAAAATTTCCGATCATGCAATTCATGGCCTTACTACTTTTTGTTTTTATGTAATTTTTTAGTATGTGTTGTACAAAATTTCTATGAAAGAGAACTAATTAAGATACGATGCTTCTTTCCACCTTTCTAGGATGTACTATAATAAAACATGATTGCTTTTCTCACTCTGATCTTAATTTTGTCACTCTCATTTTATTGTAGCTGCAATCAGTGTGGCAGAGAGTCTAAGCTTTTATCAAAGTTCTATGAACTGGAGTTAAATATCCAAGGCCACAAACAGTTAACAGATTGTATCTCAGAATTTTTAAAGGTATTCACATTTTGGCATTTATTGTTTGTTTTTTAAATGATGTTCTGAATAGTATTTAAATGTATTATGTCAGTCTTTTTGATGTAAGAAGTTCTGTGATGATCTAAAACTTTAGATAAGGTACTGAAGCAGGCTGCATCTTAAAGTAATTTTTGGCTATTACAAGTCATGCATAGTATGTGTGTGTGATGGGGATATCTGAACTTTGTGACCATAAAATTGATTTACCTTTTCATGTCATGAGAATGAAAATGCATTAAATGCAAATATTTTATATCAATGATTATTTACATGGAGATATGAAAGTGGTTCCCTTTTGTTCTGAGTGGAAAACTAAGAGGAAATCTTTGTTACAGGTATAAACACAGCTTATTGCATAACTAATTTTTCAAGTGCTTTACCTACTTCGCTGCCATATTTGTTAGCATGCCTGAAGTAATCATCTTTGATGCTTTGTATCAAGCACTATCTGGGCTGTTGGGAATGACAGTGGTGAACAAGCCAGATACAGTTAGCCTTTATGGAACTGGCAGCTCAGAGCCATGAATACCAGAGAGGGTCAGGAAAATAAATTTAGATAAGATATATTATAGTGTGTCAGATATGCCTGTGGATTGAGAACAGCAAGGAGTCTGGGGTATGGGGGTAGTGAGCCAAATAAATAAGCACAGGGAAAATGATAGAAAAAGAGTAATCGAGGTAGCTAAGGGTTGTAGCAGACAGACCCAAGTAGAGAAGAGTAGACCGTTTTCAGGACTTTGACTTTGAGATACAGGTGCCCTTGGGCTTATAAGCACAGGAGTGACACAGTGCATTTAACCAGACCATTGTAGGTGGGGTTTTGAGAATGGGGTGGAGGCAGGCGCCAGAGTTTGCTGAAGAGTTGATGATAAACACTATTTGGCTTTACATACATATTCAAAGTAGAGCTAACAACACATGAGCACTGAGTATGGAGAGAATGAGTCATGGATTACAAGGGTTTGTGGGCTGATCAGCTGGGGAATGGAGTTGTCATTATTGGGATGGGAGGACCAAGGTGGGAATAGGGCTGGGAAAGGAGCTAGGAGCTTCGAGCTGGGGCTGTAGCTTAGGCGGAGAGTTAGCCTAACAGGCACAGCCCCTGGCTTCTCCCCCGAAAGAAAAGTTTTGACCTCATTAGATTTAAGAAGTGTAGTTCTGGGGAGAAGTCGGGGTGCACAAAAATCGCTGAGGGAGTAGAGAAAGGTGAGGGAACCGGCTGAGCCACCAGGGGTGTAGTTAGAGGACGGTGGGTGAGTGTGGTATCCTGGAAGGCAAGTGAGGAAAGGAAGGGCATCAGTATTGTACTAATCTGTATCAAAGAGCTGTTATAGAAATGTATAGGAAAATTTGACAAAGAAAAAGGGCTCAGTGGTTAAGCATGCCCCTGGGCTCAATCCCTAGAACAAAAATCAAAAGCAAAAACACACCTCACTGAACCAAACCTTTTTTTTTTTTTTTGCATTCTTGACTTAATCTCATGAACCTGATTTAGTAATTTTAAGCAAATATATAGCATTAAATATAATTTCTGCCCCCTTTTCACTATTTTTAAGTAATTTCGCATCAAAGTACATGGGACACTTTTTTTAAAAAAATTACCTAGATTTTTAAAATCACACATTGGATATATAAGCACAGGTAAAACTAATATGTCATCATCTTGATCAGGAAGAAAAATTAGAAGGAGACAATCGATACTTTTGTGAAAATTGTCAAAGCAAACAGAATGCCACGAGGAAGATCCGGCTTCTTAGCCTTCCCTGCACTCTGAACTTGCAGCTGATGCGCTTTGTCTTTGACAGGTGAGAATGGGCATGTTGGAAGTGCATGGACTGAGATAGACTTGTCTTGGGCAGGATGATAAATGGGGGCAAGTGAAACTCTGGATTAGATTATGGAAGTTACACATGGAACCTGTGATTTCAGAGAGTTAGCATGTTATGATTTTATCATAAAATTCTTTAAGCCAATTATATGTAATCAAGAACTAGAAGATTAGGGGAATCTTTTTTATCCTAAGAATTATTAGTAAAAACTGCAGTGAACTGAATCACCTCCGCATTCCTTATTACTGTCAATTTTAAGTAATTTTTTTTTTTACTTACTATAGTAACTTCCACTTCCATGAGGATATGTCTTTCATTTGTATTTAAAATCAAGGCAGTTTTGTTCATATGCACGTTTTATACTTTTCAATTTATATTTGGAATCAGTACTTTGCATTGATACCTTTTTAATCTGTTAGTCATTGTTTATGCAATTATCGAATTGTACAGGCTTTTATGCAAGATTGCTAAACGAAACCTAGCTACTATTGAGTTTATTAAAATGACTTGATAGAGCTTATTCATTGTCTTCTGAGTGTTTTAAATATAACTGGCTTTCCTCTTTATTAGGCAAACTGGACATAAAAAAAAGCTGAATACCTACATTGGCTTCTCAGAAATTTTGGATATGGAGCCTTATGTGGAACATAAAGGTAATATATTTACCAAGCAGTAAAAATTATGAGGGAGATTAGAGCTTGTAATCTATATTCTGATAAATATTGAGTAACAATTTACTGGTAATTTCTGTTTGCTAATCTGTCTGGGAACAGATGTTTTATGAGGTCAGACAAGATGTTGTTTTCCATTTTCTTTTTTTATTTACTTATGTGGTGCTGAGAATTGGACCCAGTGCCTCATACATGGTAGGCAAGCGCTCTACCACTGATCCACAACCCCAGTCCAGTTATTTCCATTTTCTATAAGTAAGCACAGAGTAAACATTAGGTGGTTCATCAACACTGACATGATTAAAGGCAATTTAATTTGTAGCCTGGAATCACATCCTCTTGGGGGCCTGAGGCAGGTGGATGGTTAAGTTGAAATCTAGCCTGGACAACTTTGCAAGACCCTATGTCAAAATAACAAATCAGTGAGTGGTTGGTGGTAAAGCTTAGTGATGAGGTCTCCCAGTTCAATCCACAGGACTGAGAAAAACAAATAATTTGGAAAAATGGAAAGGGTATTTTACTTATTTCTGAATCCACGCTTACTACCTTAGTCTGAATATTGTTGTCTGTGAGTCCTCATAAGAGTTTTATGCTTACATTCACATTTGTTTTCGATTTTTGGTGCTGGGAAGCAAACTTCGATCT
This sequence comes from Marmota marmota marmota, assembly GCF_001458135.2. NCBI lineage: Eukaryota > Metazoa > Chordata > Mammalia > Rodentia > Sciuridae > Marmota > Marmota marmota. The sequence continues at coordinate 38,845,495 of NW_026000082.1, forward strand.
TCACAGGTGCTAATAAGCACTATCTACACCCTCAGTCCCGTTCACATTTTGCTAAAGAAAGAAAGAAACAAAACCCGCTTTATCAGAAATGTTATGTGGCGGGGCTGGGGATGTGGCTCAAGTGGTAGCGCACTCGCCGAGCATGTGTGAGGCACTGGGTTCGACTCTTAGCACCTCATAAAAATAAAATCAAGATATTGTGTCCACCTAAAACTAAAAAATAAATATTTTTTAAAGAAAGAACCGTTATGTGACATAGTCCAGTGTTTCTACTGTAATTCCTCATCTTGTAACTGCTGACATGTCCTGGGTTGCTGTGTATAGTTTGAACAAGAACCAATTTTTGCTCCTTTTTGTGGGGAGGGTTCTATTTATCTTATCAGGCGGATGGTTTCTGTTAGAGAAAACATCTTATACTTTTGTTGCTCTTGCCTTGATTAGAAGGACCATTTTTCTTCTAACTTGCTCTTACTACTAATGTAATTTTAAAGCATCCAATAAATTCTCCTTTGCCCCCCAGAAGATTTAGAGGCAGCTTACAATAGAAATAAGCAGAAAAAAAAAAAAACTTTTAAAGAAATTGAAGTTTTGGGGAAGATTGTGTTGAACAAATAAATAAGCTTTCAGATGTGATGCTCTGTCAATACTGTGGTTTAAATTTTCCACATGCACAGAAGGAAATTGCTACAAACATTGCTTCTTGGCCTCATTGTTGTTATATTCATTGAATGAATGAATATGGCTCTGGACACTTCACCTAGTTTGCTTCTTTTCTCCTTTCTTCAGGTTATTGTGTGGAATTAGGGAAGTCTATTGGGTTATTGGCTTTTAGAGTCCAGAAATTGGTTGTGAAATCAGTTTTGGCTTGACTGACTATACCAGGAACGCTCTACAACTGAGCTGTTCCCCTAACCCTTTTTATTTTTTGTTTTCACATAGTCTTTTTTTTTTTTTCTAAAGAGAGAGAATTTTTAAATATTTATTTTCTAGTTTTTCAGCGGACACAACATCTTTGTATGTGGTGCTGAGGATCGAACCCGGGCCGCACGCATGCCAGGCGAGCGCGCTACAGCTTGAGCCACATCCCCAGCCCCTTCACATAGTCTTAGTTGCCCAGGCTGTCCTTGAACTTTTGCTCTTCTTGCCTCTGCTTCCTGAGTAGCCGGGCTTATAGGTGTGCATCCCTGGACTCTATTTTTATTTTGTAGTGCTGGGGATGGAACCGGACTTCACTTAAGCTAGATGTATATCTTGTTCTGCCATCAAGGTAATTTCAGCCCCGCTTTCTGTCGGTCCTGACCCCCCACCCCCCAATTTCTTTCAAGCCAGTGACCAAACCCAGGGACACTTAGCAACTGAGCCACATCCCCATTCCTTTTTTCTTTTCTTTTCTTTTTTTTTTTTTTTGGAGACTGGATCACTAGGTTACTTTTCTGCTTCATTAAATTTCTGAGGCTGGCTTTAAACCTGTGATTCTCTTGCTTCATCTTCCTGAGCTGCTGGGATTACAGGCATGTGCCACCATGCCTGGCCTCTTTTTCTGGTTCTTAATATATATTTCTTAGTTTTAAGTGGACACAATACCTTCATTTTATTTTTATGTGGTGCTCAGGATCAAACCCAGTGCTTCACACATGCTAGGTGAGCTTTCTACCACTTGAGCCAAAACTCCAGCCTTATTCTGGTTTTTAATAAAGCATATGTTATCCTTTTTTTCCCCCTTTTTGTATTGGTTATTGAACCCAAGGGTGCTCCAACTCAGCTGTATCTCTAGTCCTTTATATTTTAATCTTGAGACAGTCTCACAAAGTTGCTGAGGGCATTCCTTGAGTTGTTAGGCATGTGAACCTCTTTTCCCAGCCTCGTAAATTATTGGGGTGACATGTGTGCACAACTGTGTTCAATCACTGCCAAAAAATTTTTGGCAGGGTCCAGGGTGGTAGGAATTGAACTCAGTGGCATTTGACCACTGAGTCATATCTTCAGCCCCTATTTTGTAATTTATTTAGAGAACAGAGTCTCAGTGAGTTGCTTAGCTCCTCCTGACTGAGCCTCCCAAGTCTCTGGGATTTTAGATGTTCACCACCAAGCCCGGCTATTGCTAAAATTTTGATGCACACATAGTGTTTTCTTGAATAAATCACACGTATAACATAAAGGCTGTAATCTGCAGGTTTTATTCATTTAAAATGGCATCAGAATGTAAAAATCTTATGAAGAAATCTCAGTGCAGATTCACCATAATTCTCAATGTTTTCTCTTTTCTCGTTTTTTTTTCCTCCTGAATCAAAATTCCATTGGAACTTCTTGCTGTAGGATGAGAGATAGCATTGACCAAACAGTGTCATCTTGTATCTTTTCTAATTGTCTTGCCTACATATGTTTATATTTTATTTTTTCCAGCTTTATTGAAGCATAATGGGAAAATAAAATTGTATGACCTTAAGATATACTGTCTTATGATACATGTGTTTTGTGAAGCTATTATTTAGCACCATGGAGTTAATTTACACGTCTCATCTCCCATGCTATTTGAGATCCCTGGAACTTAATTTTATCATAACTAGAAATTTGTACCCTTTGACCAATGGCTTGCCTGTTTTGAAAGCAGTTTTTCTTAATTACTTTCCCCCAGTCTTTTTGTACATTTATCTTTTAATGATAGTCTTCTCATTTTACTATTACATCTGATTGTTGTGTTTTTTAACCAATATTTGTAGCATGGAGAGTAGCAGCAGTTTTCGTGGTAAGTGTGTAGCACAGCTAGGCTGCCGGGTAACTTATCAACCCTACTGCCCAGAAGACATTGGTAGAATTTATAGTATTCTGTAATATCTATCGGTAGAATTTATAGAGGGAATGGAGATCCCAAGAGCAGGCTGTTAAGATGCTGTCTTCTACGTTACTTTGTAAAACTAAAAAGTTTTTTTTTTTTTTTAAATCTTAGGTGACATGCGTTGAATTTTGATAGACTCAAGGAATTGTATTCATCACAATTCATGCTTGCATGTAAGAAATATTGTTAGCTGACATTTCTTTATGTTCTCTCTCCTTCTGTAGGTGGGTCTTACGCCTATGAACTCAGTGCAGTCCTCATACACAGAGGAGTGAGTGCTTATTCCGGCCACTACATCGCCCATGTGAAAGATCCACAGTCTGGGGAATGGTATAAATTTAATGATGAAGATATTGAAAAGATGGAGGGGAAGAAATTACAACTAGGGATTGAGGAAGATCTAGGTAAAACCTTTAAGTTGTGAGTGCCCTTTTAAAATATAACTTATTTTTTTTTTTTTTTACTGGAAATATTTGTGATACATTATTATGGCCCAAGATTGTCGTGGACTATCAAGGATATCTGCATTGAAGTGTTCGTAAAATCACTGGAAGTTTTTCTTATTAATGTCTGCTTTTAAAAGAAAACTTGTTTTGCTGTAGAGATGGTTCCATAATATCGTTTTCAGGAAAACTCAATAGCAAATAATTAATTTTTCTCTTACCAGGTTTATTTCATGGGGCAGGTGAGGATTGTGGGAATTAAGCTGAAAAAGATGAAGAGTATACTCAATGTTGTAGGATTTGTTGTTCTTTTCCTTGGGTCAAGATATTTAATTCTGGGAGAGAGGGCTTCATTCTTCCTGTCGAGTGTGTTATCCCTTCTCAAGTGTGATGTGGTGCCTCTGGGGAGCCAGCTGCCTGTGTTGTGCAGTGGCCAGATCTGTGGAAAAAAGCTCCTTGCACTGCTCTCCTTGTTTCCATTGTCTTTGGCCAAAGTACCCGTTTACTTCCAAGTTGTGGACACCCTTTCCAGGTAGAGCCATCTCACCCAAGCTTTTCGGCAACTTCTCCTCATCCCTGTCATTTGGGTTGAGGAATCTGAACAGGAGAAAAGGAATGGGAGTATGCCTGAGTCACCTGCCACTACTGTTTAATGGGTTAGAGCCCGATTTCCTTGGTGTCCACAGGGAGGAGCATTGCAGTTAGGGTGCTCTCAAGGCATATGATTGTCTCTGTGTCTACTCAGGCTCTGACTACATTCTGGAGAAGGACTTTCTAACTTTAAATCACATTTACATGCTTATAGACTTTTCGCAATCTTCCTGTTTTACATAGGGAATACTCAGTTCTTAATAATCATTATATATATTTTTAAAATTTTTTATTTTTTAGCTGTAGATGGACACAATACCTTTATTTATTCATGTGGTGCTGAGGATAGAATCCAGTACCTCACATGTACTAGGCAAGCACTCTACACTGGGCTATAAGCCCATCCCCCATTTATATACTTTTTTTATTGTGGGATTCTTCCTGGGAACACAATTGAGTTATATCTTTGTAAGTATGTATGCCTCACTTTTCAGTGTGGCTTTTTTTTTTAACAGAACCAACAGGATATCTGTGTGTGTAAGAGAGAAAGAGAGAGAAAGAGAGAGAATTTTAATATTTATTTTTTAGTTTTTTCGGCGGACACAACATCTTTGTTTGTATGTGGTGCTGAGGATCGAACCCGGGCCGCACGCATGCCAGGCGAGCGCGCTACCACTTGAGCCACATCCCCAGCCCCTTCAGTGTGTGTTGTTTTTTGATCCAGAGATCGAACCCAGTGGTACTTAAACACTGAGCTGAATCTCCAGTCCTTTTTAATTTTCATTTTGAGACTGGGTCTTGCTAAGTTGCTGAGGCTGGCATTGAACTTGGAATCTTCCTACCTCAACCTCCCGGATTGCTGGGATTACAGGCATATGCTTTGGCACCCAGCTATTTGAGTCTTCTTTAATACTCATTTTAGTCAGAGAGTTATACGATTAAAAGTCCCTTTATGTTGTCCTATCTTCTACATGTAGGTAGTCCTAAAATGTTAGAAGTTAGCTCAGTGGTAGATCACTTATTTTAGCATGTGTGATACTCTGGGTTCAATCCCTGGTGCACAAAAGGGAGGAAAAAAAATGCCTTCAACATTCATTACTGTATTCCATCCTGAACTTGTTTGAGTTATTTTATATTCTGTGTTATAGAAGGTAATGATGCTCTTCAGGTGGAGACGAACATTTTCACTTTCCTCTGTGTGCTCCCTACAGTAGTATAGTGCTCTTCCAACTTTTTTACTCAGGTATTATGTGGAAGAATGGTGAACAACTTTAGTTTCCCTTTGCATTTTTAAAAATCCTTTATTTTTCACCATAAATTTAAGTAGTTCTTAAGAACCTGCTGTGGACTTTGAATGTTTTAGATTCATGTTAAAGTATCTTTGGAATTGTTTTTACAGTGCCCCACCACAATGATGAACAAATAGACTGAGGGCATTCTAGTTAAGTCTTCTTCTGTTTTTTTTCTACCTCAGCAGAACCTTCTAAGTCCCAGACCCGAAAACCAAAGTGTGGCAAAGGAACGCATTGCTCTCGAAATGCATACATGTTGGTTTATCGGCTGCAGACACAAGAAAAGCCCAACACGATGGTTGAAGTTCCAGGTAATCCCTTTCCTTTGATCATACCAGGAATGTGTTTTGGAATGACATCATCAAAGGTTAATGATAAGCAGAGATTCTTTTTATCATGATAAGCTGTTTCCATGTTGTAAATGTTAGTGAAATGAAAGAATAATTACAAAATTTTTTTTAAAGTAGTGAGCTTTTGAAATAAAGAGCCTTAGGACTATTCCATTACCTTCCCCACCCCCACTCCAAAGAAAGGCAAAAGCAGTCTACAAAGGTAATCAGGACTTTTGGTTTTATCTTGTTCAGTTTATAGAACAAAGAGTTACTAACTGCCCAAGGCAGTCTTCTGTTGGCTTTCCTAGTTCTGTGCCAACCTCTGTGGCATCATCCGTTTCAAAGTGGTGTTTTTGAGCCATTTGGTGGTTCTAGGTGACTGGCATGTCATAGAGAAGTAGGTAGGGAGCAGGGGATATCGTTTAATTGCTAGAGTGCTTGCTTTGCATGTACAAGGCCCTGGGGTGTAATTCCCCGCACCATACACACACGCACACATACAAGCACACGTAGTAGTAGGTAGAAGGGGATTTTTCTAGTGTTATTGACGGTTTCTACCAGAATGGGAGACCATAGTAAGAAGTTGTCTCAAAGCTTTAGCTGATACTTGATATCTTTATCCACATTACTACCTGAATTATAAAGTTGTTTTTTGTCTTTTTGTTTTGAATAGCCTTTCTTCAAGAGCTGGTAGATCGGGATAATTCCAAGTTTGAGGAATGGTGTATTGAAATGGCTGAGATGCGTAAGCAAAGTGTGGATAAAGGAAAAGCAAAACACGAAGAGGTTAAGGAGCTGTACCAAAGGTTACCTGCTGGAGCTGGTCTGTAAGATATTCTAGGACAGCACTGTTGTCATTAAGTGCCTTGTGTTGTTTATGTTCACAAAAAATGTAGACTTTTTCCTGCCCTTTCTATACCCCACTTAAGCAGTTTATACGTTTGAAATTACTATGTAAACCAGTAATAACATGATGTGTAGCATTCCCTACAGTTCTCATTATCATGTACTTTAAAATTGGGAAGCTGTTAATAAATTGTAAGGTGTAGGCCAGCACTCTGCAGGCGTGACTTCTGTAGATTTTTCCACTTGGCGAGATATGCATTTGTTTCTAAAGACATATCTAATTGCATTACTCTGGAAGCAGTTTGTCTGTTTTGTTTCTTTGCATATTTTGTGCCCTAATAGTATTAATAGGCATATTTTTATGAGTATGGTTTTTATAGTATTTGATTAACTTGAAATTTATTACTAAATGTTACAAGGGGGATAGAATAGTTTTCTAGTTCATTGATTTCTTTAGATTAGTGCACATAATCCAGCCATCCTTTTTTACTGTTTATCCAAATGTATGCAGTGTCTCAAAAAGGAAACCAACCTTTTGAAGGCTAACATGCCTTTGGTTATAAGTTATGTTTGTCATTTCACAGACAGGAGTTCCCCATATTTAATTGTAGCTGATGGAAGGCAACTTAGTTCTAGGCAGCTTGAACTTATGGTTTTCTCTTTTTGATCTCTTAATTTTTCAATTACAGTTACACCTTTAAACAAAGATGATTACAAATTGCCTTAACAATAGCTTTTTAAAAATCTTTCTAGGGGCTAGGGTTTAGCTCAGTGGAAGAGCTCTTGCCTAGCATGCGCAAGCCCCTGGGTTCAATCCCCAGCACCTTAAAAAAAAAGTTCTTAAAAGTTCTTTTCAAACTGCTTCTTCATTTGATTCTGACCCTTCTTTGTAACCTGTTACTTGAACGCTGTTCGAGGGTTGGGATTATCCTAAAGAATTGGACTGATAATTCAACAGGAAATTATTTGGAAACGAACCCATGATTCACACCTCTAAATTTATCCGCCTTGTTCAAAGGAGTTGGGACCTAGAAATCTGTTTTCTGAACTTGATTCACAGTTTCCTGAATTCTGCACAAGAGAAAAAGACTTCCTGGATCTAAAGTGACATGCTGTTGTGAGGGCTGGGGGTGTAGCTCAGTGGTAGACTGCTTGCCTGGCTCGCAAGAGGCCCTGAGTTCGATTCCAGCACTAAACAAAGAAAAAAGAAAGAAAGAAAGAAATGCTGTCAATATTGTGAACCACTCTATAAACTATACGGTCCAAAGATGTTATATGTCAAATTATCACTGTGCTTCCCATGGCTGTTTTAGTTAGTGTATAAGAACCTGTGCTTATGTTTTTAGAGTATTTCTCCATGTTATCTACACTTTTATCAACTACAAGGTTTCTATATATATTTTTGTCCATTAGTAATAATTTGAATTGTGGGAAGTTACGTTGTCCTTAAAATGATGTAAAAATCTCAAAGTCAATGACCATGGTTTTGTGCTGCCAAAGTCTTTATTATGCATTTTCTAAATCTTTGTGAACATATTTTTTAAAGGGCCAGTTATCCTAATATCTCGGAGGATATGAACCCTTTGGCTCTTGTTATTTAATTATTTAGTTTGAAACATACTTAAATTATTTCTAGGTAAAGTGTTTCAAATATTTTTGGTACTGTGACTGTTCAAATATCTTTGATACTGTGATTGTTCTAGGCTTGTATCTTTCCAAAAGAAAATTTGTTGCATTCAAAAAAAAAAATTTTTTTTTAACTTTGGTTCAGAGAGGTTTTTGTTTTGTTTTGTTTTATTTCCCTTCAGTAAATGTTTTAACAGTTGCTCTCCTGGTTCAAGCACTGAGATGACATACAGTCTGGTATCCTCACCTTGACCATGAGAGTGGTCTCCTTCCTGGGAGTTGGCTGCATGCCTTTGGAAGGCAATACTTTAGCAGTTGACTGCATGAAAAATACTAGGGGCCACCTTTGAGAGCTTTGCTACTGAGTCTTTTTTTTTTTTTAGGGAGAGAAACATTTGTAGTATAATAATTTTGCCACAAAGTCTGTCTTATTTAAATAAGCCTTGTGCTGTACCCCTGTTCTCAGGGACACTCTTGGAGAGATCCATACAGTTCTTAAAAATAAATTAAAAATGGAAAGACCTTGTGAACACAGCCACTCTTCTTTCATGGGTCCCCCAGCACACTAAAATGAAATCTGGAAAATGGCTGAGTTAATAATCAGTGTGGTGTTAGATCACAGTTTCTGCTCTCTTCTGTTCTTACTATAAAACCATACTTTTTCTAAAACTTTGTATCTTATATTGACCTATTTAAAAGCTAGAACAATAAGCTTTGTTCGGAAGTTTTCAATAGGTCTCTAACGGGGGATTGGAAGATGTTAAAAGTACCTGCCTTTTTGACTCAAAGATGTTTAGGGTCATCCTGGGCCTGGATTCCAGCAGATACCTCCTGGGAAAGGAATTACATACACTTGAATTTTCCTATATTTCTTTTCCTTATAATGAGTAGTTTCTGATGGTTTTATTCTTTAGTTGGCAAAGTAGACATTGCCCTCTCTTCACTCTCTCTAGCTTGGGTAGACCAGAACATCTAGTAAATTTTCTTGTATAGTTGCTCTGTATCATAATCTGATTTACCCTTCTTTGAGAGTCTTCAGATGACTCATAATTTTAATCTATGTGATATACCTGGGGCAAGATTAGAGATACTGAGCCTTTTATTTCCCTCTTAGTGCTCATTTATCTTTACATTCTTGAGATATACCCAGTGTGCTCTGTCCTTGCAGGTTAAACTGCATAAATGACAAATAAAAAATTGGAGGTATTTAGAAAATAATTGATCTTACCATGTTATAAGATGCCAGAACTATGTGACCTGTACCACATCTTAAGGTCTCCTGGTTTATATGTTGTGTGAATGCATAATTAACTTTTCTATATCTCTTTCCTTCCAAAAAGCTCAAAATGCTTCATATATCTTATCTTTTACACTCAACAACATCCCTGTGAGGTAGGTAGAAGGCAGGTATTATTACCTTCATTTTACAAATAAAAGACCTGAAGCATAGAGTTTAAGTGACTTGCTCAAGTTCAGTTTCTCATTGGCAGAACTTGGATTAGACTTTGGTCCCAACAGGAGGTCCTGTGCTCTTCCTCCAGTGCCTATCTTAGAGCCTCCCAGTTGAAAGCTCCTTGATGATGTCCAGTTTTAGCTCAGAGATCTGACAGTTCCACATTTTGTTTTTGTAAAGACTGACAAGTCTACAGTGGAAGTTAGTTTTCTAGACATATAACTCTTAGAAGTGTAAAGTTGGTCAAAATAGCTTTGTATTGAAGCATATGCCCCTCAAATCGCACCAAAAGTAGCATCTAATACAAACACGTGAATTCAACCTCTGTATGTTTTCTTCTATGTTTTATGCTGGGACTCACTGGAGACCTTTGTAAGTAATCAAAAGCTGTCCCTTTATTTTTAATTTTGACTTTTAGGGAATGCTGGGATTCCCTTTCTCCAAATTCGAATTCGTTTTGAGATGTTTGGTTTTAAATTTTTGCAACTGAAAAATTGATCATAATTCACTTCCAGTGTACTTTACCCTGGAACTTGTTGAAAATGTTACTTTCTTGAAATAATAATGAGATGAGTGGATCATGACATCAATTTTGAAGGGGGATATAACTTTTTTTAATTGACACCAATATTATTTTGGATGCAGAAAAGTCCAGTAGTTGAAATAGGCTTGTAAAATGCGGTTGTAACTGAGGAGGACGATAATTGGTAACTTGGAGCTCAGTCTTGTTTCTTTTTTAATTTTCAAATGTATATCACGCATTCGTGAAAAGTGTTTATAAAAGTAATTGATGAAATAAACCTAGTGAGGGATGAAGTTGTGTGATTTATGAGCCAGTGTGGAGCATGACTTGTAGTTTCCACACGAGGGTGTCCTGATCAAAGCTCTGCTGTGCTACCAAGCAAGACACTTCTCTGTGTGGATGCGTCTTGTAGAATGGGGTTAATAATACCAGCCGATCTCATAGGGCGCTGTGCAGACTCTCACACTGGCCCCTAAAGCAGAGGAGATGATTAATTGGGGCTTCGCCTTGCTCCTTAGACCACTCCGAGCAATGATCCTACTGATTTTGCTAACTTTGGACAGTGCATTGTCTTTTGAGGAAAGTGACTATATCTTTTAGTACAAACACTGTAAAAATACATAGTGTCTTTCTGTTGCTTTCTTCCTCAGAGCCCTATGAGTTTGTCTCCCTGGAATGGCTTCAGAAGTGGCTGGATGAGTCGACACCCACCAAGCCTATTGATAATCACGCTTGCCTGTGCTCCCACGACAAGCTTCACCCTGACAAAATTTCAATTATGAAGAGAATATCTGAGTATGCCGCTGACATTTTCTACAGTCGATACGGAGGAGGCCCAAGACTAACTGGTAACTCCAGATTTCTTTTCAGCATCCACAGTTCACGTGGGCCAGGCACCGAGGTGCACGCCTATAATCCAAATGGCTAAGGAGGCTGAGACAGGAGAATTGCAAGTTCAAAGTCAACCTCAGCAAGGTTGTGAGGCCTTAAGTGACTTAGCAAAAATAAAAACAGGCTGGGGATGTGACTTAGTGGTCAGTCGCCCCTGACTGGTTCAATCCCTGGTATAGAAAAAAAGAAAGAGTGCATGTGGGCCTCATGAATTGGGGTCTGGTGATTTGACACAGTTAGACCAAGTGTTCCTATAATTTGGAAGAAGGATTTGTGAAATAAAGTAGATGTTTAGGAGTGTTATTAGAGGAAGTTTATATGATGCCCCCTCCGACCCCCACTGTACCAAGTAAATAAAATAGGACCCTTTAGAGAAAACTGTCTTGTGGTAGTTTGTGGGTTTCCATTATTCTCTTCAAAGTATTTGAAACTTTGGTCGATTCTATATCCCAGTCCCCCCAGGCTCTAGGGGATTTCTGACAGGCTGTGGAGTGGTACTCAGGTAACCATCTACGCTGCTGGTTGTTACTTAGTTTACGAGTAGCAACTGCTTGATTTTACCTTGAATGGTAGAACTCTGTATAGCCAGGTGTCTGTGACCTCTTGGTTCTGCTTACTTTCCTTGAAACATTTTATTTTCAGTGAAGAACTGGCAACACTGGTCCCTCTGTAGATTATAAAGGAGGCACAGCAGTCTCCCTCTTTCTGAAGTAAATGCTGTTTTCTGATTGTGTACAACTTTCTTTCCTTTTGGGGGGCGGTGCTGGGAATTGAATTGAAAACTCAACCTTTTCTGGATTTTATTTAGAGACAGTCTCACTGAGTTGCTTAGTGCCTTGCTTTTGCTGAGGCTGGCTTTGAACTCATGATCTTCCTGCCTCAGTCTCCTGAGCTGCTGGGATTATAGGTGTGTGCCACTGTGCCTGGCTATAAGTTACTCCTAACTGACATTTAACTACAGACTTCTGTCCTTATATACACACCTGGAGTTTTGCTTTCTAAATTTCCATTCTAAATCTGGTGAAATTAATAAGCTGTTCAAAGGAACAAAGAGCAATGGAAAAGTCTTTCCATAGAATCCCATTTCATATGATTCCTTGAAGTTTTGCATATTTTAGTCAGGCCCTGTTTCTTTTAGTAGTCTCTGCTTAGAGGATCACCTCTATACAAAGGTCCTTCTATTTATAGTTGTCAGATGTGATGACTTCCCTCAGCCTTAATTATTTGATTATCATCAAATTTGCATCTAAACCTTGTAATGTATTATACTTTGTTTTTAAGTAACTAGAGCAAACTAAAACATTTTGTCTCTTCATATAGGTAACAGTTGCTGTCTTGAAACCTAAATCACCAAAGTAATTTAAGATATATACCCGTGTGCTATATTGCCAAAGTTTGTCACAGTTTAGAATCCCCCCGTTTATGAAGTGTCTACAGCCTTTTCCTAAGGAAGCGTGTGTGAATGAAGAGTTTCTTTTCACTCTTTCTCGCTTGCAGTGAAAGCCCTGTGTAAGGAATGTGTAGTTGAGCGCTGTCGTGTATTACGCCTGAAGAACCAGCTAAATGAAGATTACAAAACTGTTAATAATCTTCTAAAAGCAACAGTAAAGGGGTACGTTGCACAGCACATTGATCATGGTAAACTGAAAATCTAGAAGTAATAACGAAGCATCTTATTTAAAAAAAAAAAAGTTTGGGTTTTCAAAAGAAGGTTGAAGTAGATGGCAAAACTAGATCAAAAGTTAAGTTGTGCAGTTATTAGTGGCCTAGTGACAACATGAGTGTCAAGTCAGCCGCTCTTTGCGGCTTCCATCCACTGGGGAGGAAGGAGCAGAATGTGGCTCTGAAGCCCTGATGGGGTGGGGGCTGCTCAGTCCCCTTCTTCTGTGAAGCCTGTGAAGTGGCTGGTATTGAGGACCCCTGTGGGAAGCTGAAGTAGGATGGCAATCACTGGAGCCCAGTGGGGCATCTCATCAGAGAAGGTCAGCACATTGGAGTATGCTGGGCCCCACCTATAGGGCACCTTTGTGCTCAGGGACATCATTAATGGATGAAATTTTGATAATTGAGAAGTAAATTAATTTCTCTCCAATGAAGATTAATATAGTTGACTATCTTGGGTCATTCACAAACAGCCTGCTGGGTGATGTGCTGTGGTGCAGGCGCAGTGGAGTTCTGCGCGGCAGGTGGAACGCACAGCTGTGTGAATAGGAGTAGAACCAAGTAAAGAATGTGCCTATGTTATTGGCTCAATTAGTATAAATGTAAATAGGAGGTAGGAGAAGTAGGATAGGATGGAAACAAGCTGTTGGATACCTGCAGGTCTGTGTAGTGAGGCCTGAGTTGGTCAAAAGGAGGAAGTGGGTTAAGGAAAACTGCACCGCAGCTGATTTTGAATGGGATTCTTTTTGGGGCGGCCTTCTCAGACCCAGAATGGAGGAGAACATTAGGATGATTCTAGCATTCACTATGTTCCACAGCACTGATGGATTTTGGGTGGGGAAATCCTCCTTGAGGAGTTGGCGTCAGCTAGCGCTTGAGCAACTAGACGAGCCAGATGGTGAAGCAGACCAAAGCAACGGGAAAGTGAACGGCAGCACCTTCAGTAAAGGTACCGCGGGAGCTCATTGTGAAATTAAACATGTGTGTTTATGGTAAAGTTGGTTTAATACCCATCTATGTAATTTGAAGACTTTTTTTTTATTTAATTCAATCTAAATATCTCAGAAAGAGGCAAGGGCAAATAAAAAGTTTTGGTAGGTACTGGGAGTTGAATCCTGGGACCTTTTCCATTGAGCTATATCCCACAGTCCTTTTACACAGTCTCAATTACGTTGCCAAGGCTGGCCTTAAACTTGCAATCCTCCTTTCTTAGCCTTCCCAGTCACTGGGATTAAAGTTGTGTTCCACAGTGCTCAGATAAATAAGAGATATATAAACTTTTGAAATTCAGCAGACTCCTTTCCATGTGGAATTCATTTATGACCAGTTATGTTTGACATTGACCCAGCTCTAGGGAGTCTGTTGCATATTGCAAAGGCTTTATCAGTTCAGTGCATTTTAGTTTCTGGTTTAGGTGCCACACTCATGGGTTGCCCTGGTCAAGAAAATGCATGTGAACTTGTGCGCTTTCCACTGGGGGAGAGGGCAGCTTTCAAATAGCTGTTTGCTTGTAAGTTCTTCAGAGACACCTGAGAAATCTGAAAATGTTTTCAAATACGAAATTGTGCAAATAAAATCATTAAATTTTATTTTATAATCAGCACTTAGTACACAAGAACACAGTCACTGTAAATAGAGGGGTTTTTGTGGTAGTGGTGGTGAGGACTACCACCATTGAGCCACATCCCCACCCCTACCTATCTTGTATTTTATTTAGAGAGAGAGTCTCACTGAGTTGCTTAGTGCCTTGACATTGGTGAGCCTGGCTTTGAATTCATGATCCTCCCTTCTCAGCTCCCTGAGCCTCTGGGATTACAGGCGTGCTCCACTGCACCCTGCTAAATAGTGGCTTTTAATAACAGTTCTTACAGGCACACCTGTGCACCTCTCCCTGTCACAAGCACACCTATGCACCTCTCCCTGTCACAATAATGTAGTTTTTAAAAAATATATTGGTTGAATTTCATGGAGTGAATGTATTATATTTATTTACCCAACTCTGTTTCAGCTTTTTATAATTAGTATGTGAAGATCAGAAGCAGTGTATTCTTGTACCTATATTTTTGTCACATTTTCAGGTTATTTCTGAGATCAAATCCAAGAAATTATTGGATTAGAAAATTGCTACCTAGTGGGCTAGGAATGTAGTTCAGTTGGTAGAGTGATTGCTTAGCATGCATAAGGCCCTGGGTTCAATCAAAAAAGAAAAGGAAGGGGCTGGGCTGTAGCTCAGTGGTCAAGCTCTTCCCTCGAATGTGTGAAGCACTGGGTTCAATCCTCAGCACCACATAAAAATAAATAAAGATACTGTGTGTTCATCTACAACTAAATAAATATTTAAAAAATGAAGGAAAGAAAGAAAAGAAAATTGCTACATTCTGACACATTGGTACATGTTAATGAGTCTCCTTCATAAAGCATATTAAGATTTTGTTTCTGTATCCTTTTTTCAATACAATATAGCAGTCACATTAATTTTTATAAGTCTGACATAAGAAACTGACTTAGAAGTGTTGAGATTTATGTTTTTAAAAAATTATTGAGATTGACTATTTTCTCAGGGGGAAAAGTTAGTTACTCATATTTGTGTGTGACAACAGTTATCTGGTCACATGTTTTGTTTGCCTGTCTCCCTCCCTTTCCCTCTCCCTCCTCCCAACCTCTCTTCTCTGTGTATCCCCCCCCAGGGGGTGTGCGGTTTGTTTTGTTTTGTAATACTATGGATGGGACCCAGGGGTGTTCCACCACTTAACTGCAGCCCTAGCACCCCACCCCATACCCCAAGCATTGAACCCAGGACCACTGAGCCACATCCCCAGCCCTTTAAGTATTTTATTTTGAGATAGGGTCTCACTAAGTTGCCCATACTGACCTCAAAGTTACGATTCCTTTGCCTTATCTCCCACAGAGGACTCTGCCTGGTTCTGCTTGAGTTTTTTTTTTTTTTTTTTTAATATTCTTAAGTTTTAGGTGGATACAATATCTTTATTTTACATTTATGTGGTGCTGAGGATCGAACCCAGTGCCTTGTGCATGCTAGGCGGGCACTCTACCACTGAGCCACAACCCCAGCCCCGTTTTTTTTTTGTTGTTGTTGTTGTTGTTGTTTATTTCCTTTGCTTTTGTGCAGTGATTGGATCAAATCCAGGGCCATGCATGATAGGCAATCATTCTACCACACTACTACACCCATAGCCACATTAGAGGTGTTTGTTGGTTAGCAAGTGGTCTTTGCATGTATAAAGAGTATTTTATTGTGATCTCCAATACTCAAGATTTCTTTATTCATGGTCCCAATGTATACAACTATAAAATTTATTCTGAGTCTGCTTTAGAAATACAGATTTCATCAAGGACTATTTTTAAAAAATATTTATATTTAAGATTTGTTCTTTTTAGATACAATAACTATTAATTGGTAATGCTTTAGTGTGTAGGTAAAGCAGGAAAATCAGATATTGGAAGAGAAATGTTAACAGGAAAAGCAAGCAGAATTTTTATAGTATGTTTGATGTAAAGTTTTTATTTTGTTTGCGTTTGGAGCTTTCTGTTCAATCCATAAAAGAGTAGGTAGGTGAAAATGACATGTCATGAAGATGACTAACTTGGTATATAGCCCAATATTCTGCAGACTTTAACTAGAATTAATAGGATATGTAAATTATTTTTCACATTGGAAGGCACATTTTTTTGCATAACCTAAATCATTAAAAAGCTAACTGTCATTGACGTATTTTTCATTCCTTTTAAGGGAGAGAAATATAATACTTTTGAACAGAACTGTGTAGGAATTACTTGAGTCTAATTTTCAAAATCATTTAAAGTTCTCTTTGTTCCAAATTGTGCGGAATAGCGTGTCTGCTGCTGTTGCCCACCTCAGCTGTGAGAGCAGTTACCTGTATTTCTTTTGATTAGATGAATCAAAGGAAGAAAGAAAAGAAGAGGAGGAGGAATTAAATTTTAATGAAGACATTTTGTGTCCACATGGTAAGCTGGAAGCATGTTAGACTGTTATAAGTTTGACCTTAGCCAATTGTAAATGTCTTCGTGATGTCCCCAACCTGTTCCAGGTACCAGGTCCAGTGCAGTAGTGTGCTGGATCTGAACCATGCTCAACATTAACATTCTGTTCTCCTGCCTGGCTTGTAAGTCCTTCATGTTTTTTCTTAACCTTGCATAAAATATAATCTCCAGTTTCACCTGTATTTAGAGGAAACCCTAGGGAGCAGATTCTTGACACCTAGTGATGTTAAAAACTTCTGAGTTTGGTAGGAAGACTGTTTACCATGTCTGCACCTTCATCCAATTTGATAAGACACAATACCTTTATTTCACTTATTTTATTTTTTATGTTATGCTGAGGATTGAATCCAGTGCCTCACACATGCGAGGCAAGTGTTCTGCCGCTGAGCCCCAGCCCCGGCACTTGGATTGCCTCACTAAACCTTAGCTTTCTAGGTGAGCGACATTTTTATTTTTATTTGTGGCCCACATAACTAGGTGGGGGTCATTCTGGAGTGGTAATTGGGGACTCTCTGGATCCCCAGGCTCAAGTCCTTCTCATTGGTCCACCTTGTCTCCCCATTTGTCCTTTTCACATTAGGCTACAGTAGGAGCACAGCTGTGCAGAGGAGGTGGCTTGAGTGGTGGCAGCATGGGTAGATAGTACGGGAAGGGAGAGCCAAAAAGAGACAGACTTTTACAATGGTGCTTCCACGTCAGTGTTGCCCACCTCAGAGCCTGGGAGGGCGTTGTGACCTGTGCTGAGAGCTGTGGCACATTTCAGGCTTCGTGCTGCCCAACTACGCTAGCCACAGCAGAACAACCTGCCACTTTCTCCTCGTCCTCCCCTCCCTTCCCTCCTCTTGTCATGTCAGGGTCTGCAGAATGGCCAGAAAGTGAGGCAGCGCCCAGTGAGCTCAGGTGCCCCCTGCATAGTGTCTGCCCCTCAGCGCCCCTGCTCTGCTCCTGTCTTGAGCTTCCCCTGGAGCTCGGCGGCGCTAGGCAGTGCCATACTTGGCCATCTGATATTTCCAAGGGATAGCTCCCAGAATTGAATAGACTTAATCCATTTTCTGACTTTTGTTTTTTAACCCCTCCACTTTTACATGCCCTTGCTTTCTGGGTTGGGGCAGATGGTCATGCACTACAGTGGGTCTGAACGCTTCCCAATTTTGCTGACTTAAAATTATTATTTTTTAAAGTCTCATCCATCTTCTTTTTTAACCTTAAAAATTTTTGTTACTTCTATTCTCTTCATTCATTGTTGTAGTTTGCTATATTTAAGAAAACCTCTTGAATGATGTTTCAGGAGGCACTGAAGATAAACATGGTTTTGAAACCCGGCTTTAGGCTGGGGATGCCCTCAGTGGGTGCATGTAGCACGCACAAGGCCCTGGGTCCCGCCCACAGACCCTCACGCATCAATGTCTTGGAGATTCTTGCGATCAGTTTGTTAGGTTTTGTTTCTTTTTTATTTTGTTTGAGTGTGGCAGGTGTGGTCAATCCATGGATATTCATTCCCCTGCGCTCTGGAGGGAGGAGCCTCCTACCTGCCTTGTTTATTATACCTCATTTGCTTCAAAGTTGTTTACTTCTTGTTTGGGGGCTTTTTCATTCCTCTTTGGATGTTCTTTGCCAGTGTTGTTATGGTATGAACTAGATTTTATGGGGTGGGAGGCTGTTTATCCAGAATCTAATCTCATTTTAAAGTCTATTTTATTTTTTCCAGAAGCTTTTGAGTATTAGAATATGCAGTTATGTTTGCATCCCTCATGACTAGTTTTATCTTATTGAGAGGTAGTACTTAAAGTTGGAGTTAGGTAGGCATTTTCTTGAAATATTACTTAAATGTTTTTTATTGCAGGCTACTAGTCTAAAAATTTGTATATTACATGGAAAAATTGATTGTGGTGAAGTTGTACACATACAATCAGTAGGTTAAATGAGAGGGCAGCAGACTATTGGGTCCCCTCTTGTCTCTGCAAGAATTCTGTTTCTGTCCTTCACACTTGAATAAATCCTACCCTTTAAAAAAGAATATGTGTGTGTGTGTGTGTGTGAATATATATGTATATGTGTAAATATATACATAAAGTTAAATTTAGAAACACGGCTAAGTAGAGTGATTTTTTTTATTTATTACCATTTAGACTACAGCAAATGACTTATTAAAATACTTCTTGGCCAGGCACAGTGGCTCACACTTATATAATTCCAGTGACTCAGGAATCTGAGGCAGGAGGATCACAAGTTCAAGGTCAGCCTCATCATCTTAGTGAGGCCCTAATAGCTAAGGAGACCTTGTCTCATTTTAAAATAATAATTAACAACAATATAAAAAAGACTTAGGATGTAGCTCAGTCGTAAAGCGCTCCAGGGTTCAATCCCCGGTAACCACCAACCCCCCAAATAAAAATTAACACAAACTTTTGAATCACTAGCACTGCATAAAAATAAATAAATAAGATAATAATTTCAGAAATAAGGATTGTTTTTTCAATTCCTATGAGCAACGCATGTGCTAGGCAAGTGCACTGCCTCAGAGCTACACACCAGCCCTGTGCTGATTCATACGTTAAAATGTGTGTGTGTGTGTGTGTGTGCGCGCGCGCGCGCTATTGTTTCTTTTTTGAATCAGATAAGACTATACCACAAAATTTCAAAGAAAGAGTCCTTTTGGGGGCTTGGAGGGGGTGTCCGGGGGGCTGGTGCTGGGCTTAATCCCAGGACCTTAGGCTTGCCAGGCAAGTGTTCTCTTTTTTTTTTTTTTAAATAAAAAGGAAAAGGGAACCTTGAAGTTCTTTCTGAATCAGGTTGTACAAGTCTACCTTGATCTTTTTTTTTTTTTGGACTGTGTTGTGTGTCACTACAAGGGATGTACACTTTTTTTTTTTGAGAGAGAGAATTTTAATATTTTATTTTTTGGTTTTCGGTGGGCACAACATCTTTGTATGTGGTGCTGAGGATCCAACCCTTGCCGCACGCATGCCAGGCAAGCGCGCTACCGCTTGAGCCACATCCCCAGCCCTGTACACATTTTTTTAAAAAAACAAATTCCTTAATGATACTTGAGAATAAGGCATTTTGGAGTAAGTGATTTTAATTCAAGAAGTTAAAATGAACAACCTTCTCAGAAAGATTTATAAAAATACATTATAATCTCATTTATCTCCTAATGAATTTATGAAAACAACCATCTTCTCTTGGGATTATTCAAAGCACAGTAAGAGATGAGGGCTAGAAGTAGAGAAGTTGAGTTTTGAGGTGTTAGGATTATGGGGTGTGGTTGAGATGGACCTGTGCGGTTGGACTATGGTATGGTCACATTTCTGATCATCCCTCTGGATATTGCATGGTACGCATTAGGTGTTTAGAAACTCACTGGCTTTATTACTCTTAATGCATGTATAGGTACCTTGCCAACAGGCACAGAGAAAAATGCTTTGGGAAACTTACATGTGCCTGAAGAGAAGTGTGGTTCACTAATTTGTCTCTTGGGAACCGCTGAAAGAATGGAAAACATCACCACAATTAGTCAGAGAGAAAGTCCCTGAAAAGCTAAATGTATCCAATGAAGCGGTAAACTGAGGAGGGTCTGCTAGGGTTTCAGGTTGCTAGGACCTTGGCACTCCAGAGATCTGAGAAAATGCAGGTGTCCATGACTGGTGTCATTCTTGTTGTCTCATGGGATTTTGGAAAGTTGCAGTGGTCTTGAAAATAAGTTGCAAATAGCAAATTAGAGCCAGACTGGAGATGGTTTCAGATTGATCAGTAGGTTGCTTGCTTGAATTGGTAACTTAGACCATAGTTCTGTGAGGCCTGCCCAACCGTGACAACCATCATTTCAATGCAAGATGATTTCAGTAACTATCAAATGGTAGTCGGTGAAGTCTCCAGGGAACAGTGTGCAGACCTTTGAGTGTTGTGTAGATGAAGTTCTGTGAATGTCAGGGCTCTGTTGTCCCTGCCCCGCCCAACCCCCTTTTATTGCTGCCTTAATGGCAGGGAGAAAGGTTTTAAAATGTATGATTCTTGCCTTATTTACTTGTTTTCTGTCTCTTGATTCTCCAACCACAAACCTAGAATGAGGATTTAAAATTGGAGTCAGGGGTAGCTCTTTGAAAATTAAAGTGAAATAAAAAATCTAGAGGGTTTTTGTTTGTTTTTTGTTGCATGTAGGTGTGCCAGTACCCAAAGTGAATCAGATTTTTGCAAATAACAAATAGGACATATGGATTTCTCTAAAGTTCGAGGAATTAGGAAACAGATTTTCTGGAATTTTTCTGAGATTTAAGAAATGAAAAATACATTTTTTTTATCTTTGTTGTTGTTGTTTTAAACATCAGGGGAGTTGTGCATATCAGAAAATGAAAGAAGACTTGTTTCTAAAGAGGCTTGGAGCAAACTGCAACAGTACTTTCCAAAGGCTCCTGAGTTTCCAAGTTACAGAGAGTGCTGCTCCCAGTGCAAGGTACTGTGCTCTCCACTGACACGGAGGAGCGGCCTGCCGCCCCCTCTCCCCCGCCCCGTGCCCCCCACCCTGTCCCCGGGGAAGTGGGGTGTGCTCCAGTGAGTGAGCAGAGGAGGCCTGCCAGGGCTGTCAGCAGAGACAGTTGATTGCTTCATTCTCTTTCAGATTTTAGAAAGAGAAGGTGAAGAAAACGAAGCCTTACATAAGATGATTGCCAACGAGCAAAAGACTTCTCTTCCGAATCTCTTCCAGGACAAAAACCGACCATGTCTCAGTAACTGGCCAGAGGTATAACGCATGCCTCACACAGAAGCCTTGCTGAGGCCTTTGCCAGGACCCAGTGCGTCTCACAGCCGCCCGGAGCTGCGCTCCCTGCCCCTTGTGCAAGGCCCCGTCCGGGCTCTCCCATGCTGCTGCTGGGCAGGGGCTATTTCCATTTTACTGTAGAGTTTGAATTAAAAAAACCCACATTGTTCTTTGAGGGGTTTTTGTGAAAATGGGGTGAATTAATGTGTTCTTTTTGTGATTGTTTTTTTTGTGTGTGTGTGTTCTAGGATACGGATGTCCTCTATATTGTGTCCCAGTTCTTTGTAGAAGAATGGCGGAAATTTGTTAGGTAGAAACCAGAAATTTCCTATTTTCTTTCTTGGAGCTGACTCGTGTTTTTTTTAAGCATTCATGGTTTATGTTTGTAGTACCATTCTTGGTTATTTTTAGTAGCATACACTGAAAATTTTCTTTTAAGTTAAATAATCTCAAGAAATATTGAATTACTAATTACCCTTTTACATATATCTCTTAGTTTTAAATAATTATTTAAGAAATCTTATGTTCATGAGGTATTTATCATCTTTGTCTCTTCTGAATAGAAAGCCTACCAGATGCAGCCCTGTGTCATCAGTTGGGAACAGTGCCCTTCTATGTCCCCATGGGGGACTCATGTTTACATTTTCTTCTATGACCAAAGAAGATTCTAAACTGTGAGTTTCTTTCCTTCTTTTGATTGTCTATTTCTAATGATTTAAAAAATATGTTCTAGAAACATCTCATTCAGTATAAGCAGTCTATTTTAAGAATCTAGTTCACTAAATTACAGTATTTTGGATGTTCTATAGAGTGAACACTTGTCTTTGAAGAGACGGACAGACTATTCCCACAAGGCCGAGGTTACCTGGGCTGTTGTGTGCCCTGTACCCCTTCCTCGCCTGTCTTATTGACCAGACTTGTCCCCACTCCACGCCAAGCTGCCTCTAGCAGACATCTTTTCCAGAATCAGAATCAACATAGTCTTGGTTACAGTTGTTTTTCCTGCAGCTGCCAAGCTTCAGAGAACAGAGAAAGGCTGGGGTTATAGCAGCGGAGCAGAGCTGCAGAGCTGGCCATCTGGAGTTCTAGTGTTTCGTACCAAAAAATTTCATTCTACTCCCCATGTGCCCCCCAGAAGAACTCATCTGAGATTTTGGGTGTTGCCATTTTATTTTATTAAATAATTTTTAATTAACTGTGTTAGAGAAGGTGGTGTGCCTCCAACATTGCCAGAAAGCCATGGGAGAACAAATTGAAAGACGCCAATAAAATATTCCCGAGCTTGGTTGTAGCTCGTGGTAGAGCATGTGCCAGCGTGATAAGGCCTGCGGTCAGTCATTTTCCCCAGGCCCCGAGGACCGTGCTGGATTGGAGTTTATTGCTCTTTAAATTTATTTAAAGGAACAGAGTGTGAATGTATGTTTTCTTCTGTGTTCTTACCCACTTCCCTCCTGCTCCTGTCATTGTAAATGCCAGACATTTAGGAAAATATCTCTAATAATAAAACAGATAAATACATGCTACTGTCAGTGTCAGGGGCACACAATGCAAATATAATTGAAGGACCACATACTTCCTGCTATTCCTGCTTTTCCTTCCTGCCCTTCCTCTCTAGTAATCACTGTCCTAAATTTGGGGACTGTCTTTTGGAATGCATTCTTTGTTTTTTTTTTTTTTTTCTTTTTCTTTCTTTCTTTAGTTGTAGATGGACACACAATATCTTTATTTTATCTATTTTTTTTTAAATGTGGTCCTGAGAGTCAAACTCAGTGCCTCAGGCATGTGAGGCAAGTTCCTTACCAAGCCCTCAGAATATGTTCTTTTAACAAATAATACATGCAGATAGCAATGTCTTGTGTATTGAGGCCATTTTATAAAAATCATATTTATCCAGCTTGTGTTTTCTTTTAACCATATTGATTCATGTAATATCCACCATTTACTTTGACTGAAGCTGTAACTATTTTGTATAAAAAACCTGCTTCATATCTTTTCCCTGGTTTCTTTGCATTATGTAATAGTGTGGATAACTGTATTTTAGGAGACCAGCGATCCTGTCGTTTCTCTTACTCTCCTTGTGTCTTAATGCATGTTGTGTTTTTTTGCACAGTATAGCTCTCATATGGCCCACCGAGTGGCAAATGATTCAAAAGCTCTTTGTTGTGGATCATGTAATTAAAATCACAAGAATCGAAGTGGGAGATGCAAACCCTTCAGAGAAACAGTATATTTCTGAGCCTAGTAAGTTTTCAAATCCCTTTTGGTTTTGATAGTCAAATGTTGATATTTTAAGGGGAAAGGAAAGACTACGTCAATAATTTATTCTCTACTAAAAATGATGACGATCCTGTGGCGGTTCGGACTATCTAGATGGGGACTACCATGTAACAACTTATGTATGATTGATTATTTGTGGACAGTAAACAGATTTCCTTATTGTCATCATTTGCATACAGCAATTCAGTGGAAATCATTACTAATAGTCAGTAATGGGCAACTGGTCATTTAGAGACATGGTTTGGGGTCTTCAGGCCTTGACTGGTGCCTCTTCACCCACTTCTGCTTTTCTTCTCTTTAGAACTCTGTCCAGAATGCAGGGAGGGCCTGCTGTGCCAGCAGCAGAGGGACCTGCGTGAGTACACTCAAGCCACCATCTATGTCCACAAAGTTGTGGACAATAAAAAGGTACTGGTGCCCCCTGTGGCCATGGCTCATCATGATCACGCTTGCTTTGTGTTTACAGTGAGAATTGTTTGGGTCTATACCAGTTTAGTACCAGTGCTGTTTGGAATCATGCTTGAAATTGGAATTGTATATGGTTTTAGCTGGTTGTGATTCTGACGTGCATTTACTGAGCATCAGCTGAGGGCCAGGAAAGGTCTTGGTGCTGCGATGCAATGAAAAAGAAGCCCAATGAGAAGGTGAAGACTGAACTCCTAGATCCACCTGAAGACTTCACGAAGCAGTGAGCCTATGAGAGGAAATCTTGCAGGATGGAGCGAGACGCCTGAGGACCGGAGGTTCCCTGTTCTAAAGGGAGAGACAGGAATGGAAGGGGCTGTTTGTGTGTGGGGCAGTCACCACCAGGAACCAGCTTCGAACAGGTGTTCCAGGCAAAGGAGGGCTGAAGCATGGAGCCTGGTGTGCTCAAGGAACAGCGACCGCCATCGTAGCTAGATGAGTGCTGTCCACTAGAGTGCCTGGTGGCAGAGGGCAAGGTTCAGTGTAAGCTGCGCACACAGTGGCCATAGCCCTGTGCAGCTTTGGAGCACCCAAAATGTGAATATTGTGTTGAAGAACCGGACTCTTAGTTTAATTCATTTAAGTTTAAGTAGGCACAAGGGCCTAGTGGATACCATATTACTCTCTGATGTTCCCTAGTTAAAGTTTATTCCCAGGACAGACAATGATAAGGAATGTCAGACTGGTTTCTGTATGAGTTTTCCATATGCTGTGGATTTGGGATTTTACTCTTAGATGTCAGTCACTGGAGAGTTTTATTCAAGATCATGGTATGATCCGATTTATGGTTTTTAAAAGTCACCCTGGCCATTGTGTTTGGAATTGTTAAGGATGCAAGAGGACTGAGAAAAGGTAGTTTAGAGGCTCAAGTGTTCCTCTGCAAGGGCAGATTGGATTCTAGAACGTTTTAGTTGTAATGATTAGGGATGGCCCTTGGGTAAATCCTGACCTGGATCTCTGGACTTCTCATTAATTCAATTCCAGAACTGGGGGATTGAAGACCTTAGAATACTATTATTTGATTCTAGTTAGCACTTGTTTTAGAAGGGTAACTTATAAGTTATGCACTAGAACTGCTTCACAAGTTCAAGCAAAGGCCTTCATTTCCAAGTTGCTGAGAAAATGAAGTTAATGAATGTATATATCTCAACTTTTCTTCCCCGAGAAGTTCCTTAAACTTTTTGCAACTTTTAGTACATATGTACTTTGGAATTGAGTGTAAAACAGTATCCGTTGTAGCGTATGTTCCGTGTTTTGGCTTAGTAGCTATCACTGATAGTGTTCTGCCAAAGAGCACTTCAAACACCCTCATTTCTCAGTTCTTAAGGATAATTTGGGCTTTGGCACTTCAGTTTCAGGGCTTGAAAAGGCTTGACAATCAGTATCTAGCAAGGTGTGTAGTGTTTTTGATCTTCTGCAAAATAGCATCATTGTAGAAGCTGATAGTAATATCTGCTTTATAGAGATGTCTGAAACTCACGGTGAGCATGTCAAATTGGAGAATAAGTCATAGGGTTAAAAAATTAATATTAAAAAGCACAGAGAACAGCACAGGATTCTTGATCGACTCTTGTGTGTCTTGTCTCACCATGAGAAATGTATCCTCTTGAAAAAGGTGGCCACTGGTCAGCGTGGCTTCCTCAGCTCTGACCCACTTCTCTTTGTGGTCTTCACACATTCAGGTGATGAAGGATGCCGCACCGGAGCTGAACGTGAGTAGTTCTGAAACAGAGGAGGACAAGGAAGAGGCCAAACCAGATGGAGAGAAAGATCCAGATTTTAATCAAGTATGTGTTGGAGCTGCTTTTCATCACACACATTCCACTGACCTCAGGAGAGCACTCCAAGCCCTGACATCTCTGCCCTGTATGGGGCATTGGTTCTCACACACAAACACACGCGCACGCGCCATCCTTTCTTTTTTCTCATTTTGGTGGTTTGCTACAGCTGTCCTGATTTCCCATTAAAGCTGTGGCCCACACCTTCTTCCAGAATTAATACAGTTCTAACCATTTAAAGGGAAAGGCTGAAATGTAATGCAACGTATTCAGCCCTAAAAGAAGACATTTTAAAATAGGACCCATATCGTGGTATGTTGCTTAGTTGTTGGTTATTCACGTATGAAGTGTTTATTTAACTTAGATTCTGATCCATTGAACAAAAGGAACAACAGTGTGAACAATGGAGCGTGCAGAATGGACTGTCCTGTCTTCATCGAGGTGTTTAATGACCAGATCATCTGATACATTATGCTCTTGTTTGCCATTGTGAACAACTTCTCCATCATGATTGACTTTTTTTTGTTAAGACTTCCTACCTCTCCCCAGAGAAAGCTGAGGAACATTCCAGGGATTTGTTAAGGGCTGTGTAGGGCTGTTGTGTATGTGTAGCTTGGTTTCAGTTTTCAGGTCAGACCGCTGTGTTCCCAGCATATTCTCAAATATTTTACCTTAAATTTCTATCCAGTTTCATTTTTAAAGAACGAGACACCTTTAAAGCTGAAATGGGGTATTCAAATTATGGATAGCATTCTCTGAAGCATGAGAAGTATTACAGTAGCCACCTGCTGTGTGTCATGGAGCAGACACACCTGGGCTCATTGGCCACTGCTCCTCCCTTTTCCTCCCTGTTGACCAAGTCTTGGCCCTTAGCCTACCAGAGGTGAATTTTCCTTGTAGTTTCCCAAGGGGTGTAAAGGACATGTCAGAGTTTATTTTCACAGCTCATTGGAATCTCATAGACTAACCTTAAACCACCTCTGAAGGGACAGCTGTTCCTGCTGACAGCTCTAATGTTAAAAGTTCTTATACAAAATTTTGAATTTTGAAATTGTCAACTTTGGCCTGTCCTTTACTTAAGTACTAGCCAAATCCATGCTTTTCTAGCAATGTAAGTTTTTAGTTTCAAGGGGCTACTTTCCTATGATGGGTGATGTTCTTATTAAAATCTGTGTACATGTATGTGTGTGCCTTCTGTTCCTTGAGATTATATACACAAATACTGCAGTAGGCCCACTCTGGGCTTTGGCTTTTCCTTTTCTGGTATTAGGGATTGAACCCAGGAGCATTCGAACACCAAGCTACACCCTAGCCATTTATTTATTTATTTGTTTGTTTGTTTGTTTGTTTATTTATGAGAGAGAATTTTTTAATATTTATTTTTTAGTTTTCGGCGTACACAACATCTTTGTGTGTATTTGGTGCTGAGGATCGAACCCGGGCCGCATGCATGCCAGGCAAGCATGCTACCACTTGAGCCACATCCCCAGCGTCCCCTTTTATTTTTTATTTGGAGATCAGGTCTCACTAACTTGCTTCCTTGAATTGGAGAGCTTCCTGTCTCAGCCTCCTCAGTCACTGGGATTACAGCGGGGGGCACCACAGCTGTTGGTTATTTCTCTTGGTAGGAGTTTGCTAACCTATTGTCTCCCTTTCTTTTTGTCTTCATCTCCATATACAGTCAATCTTCTAAGTCACTTATTTCCAAACAGATTGTTCGATTTTTTAATTGACATATTGGAAATGAGCCCTGGGGGCTGGGGTTGTGGCTCAGAGGTAGAGTGCTTGCATGTGGCACTGGGGTTCATCCTCAGCACCACGTAAAATAAAAAATAATGATATTTTGTCTTTATTGGAATGTGCAGAATTCCAATATCCACCTGTAAGTTAAAAATAAGTATATATATTTTTTCAAAAAAGCCCAGGACGCACCCAGGACTACCTGTGCGTCGTGATTCAGGACTGTGTCCTCTTTCATCTCTTCTTGCTAGGCAGTTTCTCACTAGCCTAGTTGTTGTCACTTAGTAGTATGGTTCAATAATCAGTGGGAACTCTTTTGTTTTCCAATCTTGTATGGTCTGTTTTCACTGATTTATTCTCTGGTAAACTAGGTATGATCAATACATATACTTATTATTCTTAGTTTCTGTTATTTCAGGATTTACTTTTCAGCCTGAGTTACTTAGAAACTACAATTTCAAGTCATTTAGATTTTGAAAGGCTGATTTTTTTGAATGTCTAGTTTTATTCATTGTGGTCATAACCACAGCAATGCTTTTAAACTAGATATGGAATTGCTCTCCTCAGTTGTGGATAACAACAGATTTTTCATTTATAAATATGATAGAGAATGTTGGGGAATGTTGCTTTTTGTGCTGTAATTATTTTTTATACTTTATAATTTTCTTCTGTCTTCCTTCTCCTTGTTTGGATGTTGTAATACTGGAGAATGTTTAAATGTTTTTGGTTCGCAAAAAAGATCTCAAGTCTGACCATCCTAGTTTGGGAAAAAGTGGATAGTCCCTGAAAAGTATCAGCATGTTTCCATCTGCAGATAGCTTCTTCAATTGCCATCATAAATCCTTGCAATAAAAAATGATGCATTTCTGTTTGTCCTTAGTGGAGTTGAACAAATCCCCTTCCTTCTTCTCTAAGCTTGATCAACCCAGTTCCTTTGATGTTATCTGAAATGTAGGTTAATAATACACTTGGTGTTGACTATCACTTAGGTAATCTGGAACAAGGGTACTATACTGGCTTTTGTCAGTTAAGGTGGATATAAATTCTATGGCTTTATAAGGAAGATAATTCTAGCAGAAGCTTTTAGACTATTTAAACCAGTATGTTATCAGTTTTTTAAAATGCTCAGGGCTTTGGTTTGGGATTGTGTTTTGTGCTTCTCAAGTCAAATAATATATTGTTGTAGGTATTTTTCCTTATATTCTCAAGTGTGGAATTCGGGTTCAATTTGACACTCCCGCCCCCGCCTCCAGCAGTTAAGATTGAGAAGAAGTACTTTATCAAAACACCTCCCCCGTCCCCCTAAGTTCACTTGTTTAATGAATCTTTGACTCATTTGTGTTTGTGTGCTGGGCAAAGGCAACCAAGCCTTCCTGAGCCCTGCTGATGTGCGGCTCCAGAACGCTATTCCTCTGTATCCTGATCAACCTGGTGATGGACACGGGGCAGCTGTGTGCATAGTGACCCGAGACCGCCCTACTTATTACAGTTATCACACAGTGGAAACTATGGCAACCCTAGTTAGGGCCTTGGTGTTGATCCATTCAGACCTCCTAAATCAGTCCAAAGAAAAGGATTTTTTAAAAATTCTGCTTTCATTCTCTAATCTGGTTAATAGAAGAATCTTTGCCACATGTTAACCTCTTCTTCTTCTTTGTCTTCTTTTTTTTTTTCCCCTTTGGTAGGGACTGGGAATTGAACCCAGCGGTACTTAACTCCTGAGCCACATCCCCAGCCCTGGGGATTTTATTTTCAGGCAGGGTCTGTCTTTAGTCTCCCTAAGGTGCTAAGGCTGGCCTTAAATCCTCTTGCCTCAGCCTCCCCTGTGGCTGGGATTACAGGTGTGTACCACCATGCTGGCCATTAACCTCTTGATGATCATTTATAAGCATATTTTGGATGCCTGGGGTATAGCTCAGTGCTTGCTCAGCTTGTATGTGTCCTTGTTTGATCCCCAGCACTGGGGACACAAGGGCGGAAGGTGGATTTCTAGGACATTTGGCTCTTATTGTTTTTTCTTCGGTAACTAGAGTCTGCATTAAACCCCATGTATGTCTGTACTTTCTCACTGAACCTTTAATTCAAAGCTGTCACTATATTTCACTTGTAAATGCTTAGTCCTGCATATCCTAAAAGTAATGACGGTGTTCTATATAATACTAGTAATATGCTCATAAGAAGGAAATTAGCAAAATGCTCCAATTATATAATACCCATACTTGAATATGTCTGTTTTTTAAACCAGTGTGCAATCCCAGTATGCATGGTTTTGTGTCGCCATGGGCTGTTATCATCGCTGCCCTGTACATCCCTGTCCCCTTTCTGCCCTCTTTGACATTGACTTTCAGACCAGTTTGATTTCTTGTAGATTGTTCCATGTTCTGGATTTGACTGATGGCCTCCTTATTCTTTTTTAACTCTTTGCCTATGCCTTACATTCCAATTACTCTTAGTTTGTAGTTAGGTCTGAGTATTTGATTACATTTGGTTTCAACTGTTTCCATGATGGGAGGAGGACAATTGGAATTGAACCCAGTGTTGCCTTTGAACTAGGTCCACAGCCCTTTATCTTTTTTATTTTGAGACAGGGTCTCTCTAAGTTGCCACGACTGGCTCAAGCTTGGGATCCTCCTGCCCCAGTCTCTGGAGTTAGTGGGTTTACAGGCTGTGTCACCACAGCTAGCCACTCTGGGAATTTCTGCTCCTTTATTATTCTGAATTTATTTGGATGGTTAAGGGACCAGTAAGCCCAAAGATTTTTTTATTTGCTTAAGAGCTTTATAAGCAAAGGCCACATTGTGGATAAGTTCAGGAATTCCTTTGTTTTGGATTCTATTGTAGAGTAATGGAGGAACCAAGCGGCAGAAGATATCCCATCAGAATTACATAGCCTATCAAAAGCAAGTCATCCGGCGGAGCATGCGACATAGAAAAGTTCGTGGCGAGAAAGCACTAATCGTTTCTGCTAATCAAACATTAAAAGAATTGAAAATTCAGGTGAGGAAATCTAACATTTGTTCAACTGTGCTCTGGACTTAAGAGACATTTATGAATTCTTGCTTCATACCTACGTTCATACATGTATCTGTTTACTTTCAATTTGACCTTTTAAACACCTTTCTGCTTATATAGTGTTAAGCCATTGAGAGAGCAGGGCTTTTTTGATTTCAAAGTAATGTCCCCAAATCAAAACACTCAGTTTTCAAAATAACGAAGAATCCTTCTATGAAGGTGAGAGTGATTTTTTTTTTTTTTTAAATAAAGACTAAAACCTTGAACAAGCTCTGAGTAGCTTTCCAACAGTGATAATTGTTCATTCCATTTAAAGTGTCCTGTGTCTTATTTGGCCTGTTACCAAAATCTGTGACATTTACGGGTTACAAAAGATATCCACTGGCTAACCTGTTTGCTAGGATGAGTTGGAAGTTGTTTTATCAGTAATTTTGGCAGAAAAGTCTACTTGGTAGAATTTTATGATATCTTTAGATTTTTTTTTTCTTTTTTTCCCACCTTTATTTTTGGTACCTGGGATTGAACCCAGGGCCACTGAACCACTGAGCCACATCCTCAGCCATTTTTATGCTTTTTTATTTTGAGACAGGATCTCACTATGTTCCTGAGGCTGCTTTACTTGTGACACTTCTTCCCTAGCTTCCCAAGTCGCTGGGATTACGGGGGAGCGCTTCCCTGCTAGAGTCTTGACCTTTATACAGTAGTGTTTTCAAATTGTGGGTAGAGGCTCACTCAGATCTCCCCCTCCATCCTGCGTGGCTCGAAGGTCAGTGCTGGCAGTGTAGGCTCTATGAAAGCGCCTGTGACAGTGTTCCCACTTGGCGTCAGTGCTAATATATCCCAAAATCTAGGCACAAGGAGCTGATGCATTCAAGATGTCCGTGAAAAAAAAAATCGGGCCTCGATCTGTTTCAGTTGCTGCTTCATATTCAAAACGTTGACTGAGTTCCCCTCTCTGTTACTTTTATGTGGCGTAGTTTACTGGTTATGCATTTTTCTTGTTGCTGATATTTATCGTTGTAATTGAGGCAAAAGTACAGGCTTCCTTTGAGGGTGTTATGTGTTCCAGATTGTCTTGAACAGTATTTCCCTTGGTTGAACCCACGGCTCTGAAAATAAACGTGTTGGCATGAGGTCTTGACTCTGTGATTGTGCCCTTCACATCTGAGCAGGCTTGTTTCCCTCGCCTGCTCTCTGGATGTCAGCGGTAAACCTCGAACATTCAGAACCTTTCAATTACAAAAAGGGCCCCTGTGGATAAGGACGTTTTAGAAGCCTGTGCTGTTCTTATTGTGGACTGCTATTTTTGAAGAATAAATCAGAAGCCAACAGAAATAACCTCTCCTGGGAGCAGGGGCATGGTACCTGGTCTGATGAGCTGTGGAAGGCATCAGCTATTGAGATTAAAACCCCAGACATGCTTTCCTTGGGTGCTTCCTCTGCAGCGGCTCTTTTTGATTTCCTCTCACATCCAGGATTGCTGTGAATCAGAACTGAAAGAGAACAGTGGGATGTGATTTGTTGGGCACAGTGACGCACACCCGTGATCCCAGCAACTCAGGAGGCTGAGGCAGGAGGGTCGCAATTTAAAGCCTGTCTCAGCAACTTAACGAGATCCCAAGCAATTTGTTAAGACCTTTCCTGGGATGTAGGGGATTGCTTAAATGCCCCTGTGTTTAATCCCCAGTACCAAAAAAAGGATGTAATTCCTTTTTAAATTATATTTAGTTTTCTTGCAACACTACAAACGGAACCCAATGCCTTCAGTCGGCTAAGCAGGGACTCTGCACTGACCTACTTCCACACTCCTCATTTTTAAGTGTTTGATAGAACTCTCCTTTGGGAATACTGTGCTTCATCCTGTTAACTAATATGATGACAACCCCTAATGACTATCTCCCAAATTAACAAGTGAATTACAACTCATAGACAGAGAACACGTAGAGCGGAACCTTCGAATTCTCTCTTTAAAAAACCCCCGTTTCTCCTTTGCTAGCAAAGCAATAAATATTACTTTTTCCTGTTTCACACACAAAAAAGTTCTTTGCAAACTAAATGTTTGATCTTATATATATATGCACCAAAAACAATTAGTTGATTTAACCTAATTATTAATTTGCCCACAACCTGTCTGTACTGTAAACTAAATGAAGTATAATTTTTTCCCTTTCTGAGAAGGTGCTCAGTGTTTTACTGCATTATTTTGTTTTTGTGGGCCTGGGGATCAAATCCCCGACCAAACGCTTGCTAGGCCTGTGCTCCACCACTGAGCTATATACCATGAGCCCCATGTTTTCTTATTTTATTCTTCAGCGAGTGGTTTCCTCTGGTTAAAGAAGAGGAGCATTAGCTGGGCATAGTGGGGCACGTGTGTAATCCTGGTGGCTCTTTAGTCTGAGGCAAGAAGATCTCAGGTTCAAATGCAGTCTTAGCAACTTGGCAAGACCCTGTCTCACAAAATAAAAGGGCTGGGGATATAGCCCAGCGGTCAAGCCTCCAGGTTTCATCCTATACTTACTTGGGAGTGGGGCAGTGCTGGTTCACTGTTGAGTGCATTAAACATTCTTGTCCATGTCCTCAGAACACTAAGCATGGGCGGAGTCCCTCTGTACTAGTGCCTTGGGTCTGGGGAGCCTTGGTCTCACAGGGTGACGTACAGACCCGAGGCACTGGGGGAGCGAAGAGCATCCCTGCATTGCAGTGGCTGTCACCCTCACCACACTAAGGTGGCCTTTTGCAGATCTCCTTGGTAGCTCTGCTTGGGTCTCCACGGCTCTCTTCGAGTGCCCTATGCCGACTGCGGGGCTGGCTTGGTGGAGCTGTCCACTCAGTGCTTCTTGCACAGTAGAAACAGGCTTATTGCTCATGAAGGTCTTTGATGCCATGCACTTGGCATTGTAGCTACGGGTCTCTGTGTGGCTTTCAGGGGCTCAGTCTCTGGAGAAGTCCAGATAAGAATGTGGCCCAACAGCTGGGAGAAGACTGGCTTGTGCTGCCTGTTCTTATTTATGTGTGTGCTATTATTAAAAGGACTTCTGAGCCAGGCACAGTGGCACTCACCTGTAATCCCAGCAGTTCAGGTGGAGGAGGGAGCAAGATTGCAAGTTCAAAGCCAGCCTCAGCAATAACGAGGCACTAAACAACTCAGTGAGACCCTGTCTCTGAATAAAACATAAAATAGAGCTGGGGATGTGGCTCAGTGGTCAAGTACCCCTGAGTTCAATTCCTGTCCCGTGTCCATCCCCCTACCCCCCACACAGCAACTTGTGGTCACCATTGATATGCTAGAGAAGCTGTGCTATTCCCTAAACTAGTTCAGGCTGCTGTGCTGGACTTGGTTTTGCAAGTTTTAAAAAACCCTTTATGCTTAAGTCATTCAGAGTGTATTTAAATTTTAAGCCAGAGTTGGGGTGGGTCGTATGTGGCCCCTGCCTTCAAGGAATTCATGTTTTGGGTCCTAGAGACATGACTTAGCCTGAGAATGTCTGATAGTCCCAGGGCTGACTTTGTCACCAGTCTGTTGCTGAAGAAGTACAAACAGAAGGGAGAAAAGTCCAAACAGGTTGCTGGGAAATTTACAGATGGTTTTAAGGAAGAACTTGGACTTGTTGGGGTAGTGATGTAGGGCCTAGCATGGCAAGAGGACAGTGATGACCCAGCCCATGACCATAGCCAGAGTGCAGGGCAGCAGTGTCCGCAGCCCCCAGCCCTCCTTCGCCACACTAGGTCTGTGTCCCCAGCCTCCAGGAGCAGTAAGGTCCAGGAAGAACCAAAGAGTCCGGGTGTGCAACTGTTCCTCAGCTTCCTCCTGGGCCTGCGAGGCTGCTTCTGGCCTTGGAGGGATTCCTGGGCTCAGCAGGAGAGTAGCAGCGGGCTGGCTGCGAACAGTTGGGTCTTTGGGACTCTGCAGTCTTTTCAATTGTAACTTTAGAAACTGTGCTTCATTTATTCACAGCAGGTGTGGGCTCTGTGTTTTGCTTTATTCAGACTTTGTTTCTTCTATGTTGACACAGATCATGCACGCATTTTCAGTTGCTCCTTTTGACCAGAATTTGTCAATCGATGGAAAGGTTTTAAGTGATGACTGTGCCACCCTGGGGACCCTTGGTGTCATTCCTGAGTCTGTGATTTTATTAAAGGTAGGTAACAGCTCTACAACTAAGGAGCTCTGGTCATTTCTTTCATTTATTTATTTATTTTAGTTGTAGATGGACATAATGTCTTTATTTATTTGGTGCTGAGAATCGAACCCAGTACCTCGTGCTTGGGCAAGCCCTTAACCACTGAGCCACAACCCCAGCCCCAGGAGCTGTGGGTTAAAGGACACATGTGATGGTGGTTAAAGCCATCCTGTGCCTCCTGGGAGTGGGGGAGCATGGGGATTATCTTGTCTTATTTTTGGATGTCACAGTAGTGGTGTCTCAACAGCCCCTGCCCATGCCATAAGCCCCTCCTGGCTCCCCGCACAAAGGCTGTACGTTGGCCTTCGTGTCCCTCATTTCCTATGGCATGGGGCTTCCTCCTCCAGGTGTAGACCTGGAGCTCATCTCCTATGACTGGGAGGGAGGGAGAATGCTTTGTGCCCTTTGAGCACTAAGGGCTGACTGTCAGCCCCATGGGCATCCATACTGTGCCTTCTGCTGGTCCCACTGGGCTACTGGGTCTCTGGTCACTGAGTTTCTGTGGGCCGTGTCACACGCACCCCAACACACACCTGTTTTGACTAGCTGGAGAGTTTAACAGCAATAGAAAAAAAATTTGTGCCACTGCCTATAACCTATTTATGAATGCTGGCCCTCAGTCCCCTACAGATAGGATAGAGAACAGATAATGTGATCATTGCGGATGGTAATACTTTAAAAAATCTATCATTTTTTTTTTAAGAGAGAGAGAGAGATTTTTTTTTAATATTTATTTTTTAGTTTTTGGTGGACACAACATCTTTGTTTGTATGTGGTGCTGAGGCTCGAACCCGGGCCGCACTCATGCCAGGCAAGCGCGCTACCGCTTGAGCCACATCCTCAGCCCTAAAATCTGTCATTTTTAAGAAAAATATTAAAAATCTCATGGAAGACAGGAGGGGCTTGTATGATTTTTGTGTAACATAATATTTGCATTCATCCTTCTCCCTGACCTTTCACCTGCCTTCTGGATTTACAGATTGACAACCATTCTGTGAACCCAACCCCTCTGTTTTTGTTTCCAGAACAAGTTGAGGATCCCTTATCTGAATCTCTTGGGACTGGAAGTTGCTTGGATTTCAGGGGTTTTCTGTATTTTGTTTGTTTTTCCCTTCAAAAACTCAAATATTTGCACATACACGTCTAAACATTAAATTCATTTATGATTTATTTGTATGTTATACTAGGAGCTTATTTAATGTAATGGTGTCGTGCATCTGTGTTTTCACCCCAACCCATCATATGATGTCAGGTATTGGGATTTTTCACTTGTGGCAGGAATTGTGTCATGGCCCAGAAGTTCTGGGTTTGTGGGCGTTTTGAATTTTAGATTATGAGGCTCACCTGGTGCCAGCCGGTTAAGCTTAGGCAGCACACGGAGGACACACGTGTCTGGCTCAGAAGCCCAAGTGCCCAAGTGGCCTTATGGGTTTCTTGTTCTGGGCATGGCTTTGCATTCAGTGGATCTTGGAGACATTTGAGTCAGACTGCAGGGGCCTCTGAGCCCTCACTAGTCCCGTCTCCCCTTCCCAAGGGACTTATTTTGTGGCTTCCCTTTTCTTCTTGTTTCTTGGTGGCTTAAAGGACCTTCTCTGTATCAAATGACACGTTGACACATGTAGAATGAGTTCTCAGGTGCTTTTTGTACCCAGGTCTCAATTCTGATGTGATAGGTTAGCCCTGGCATGATGACGCCCACCTGTACTCACTCCTGACCCCCCCCCCTCAACTCCCCCAATGTACTGTTTGCTGTACAGTCTGTGGAATGGTGTTGAGAACCTGTTAGGTTGGTGAGTCCTAATGCTCGTGCATAGACTTCTAACAACCCCTTTTATGGAGGGTCTATGCTTGCAGGCGGGCAGCTGGAGACTGTACTGGTCATTGGCCTCTTTGCCCTTAGAGCTAATCTCATTCTCAGCTTGACATCAGTGTGGGCTCTGCCTTAATACAGAAGTCAGAATTTTGTTTTTGATGGTAAAGAGGAGGAAAAAATGTCGTCATACCCTAATGGGTATTTTGAGAGGACGCTTCTAACTTTTTATTTCTCCCTAAGTCTTAGTGCCGCCACCGGGGTCTTAACTCATGAGGATTACAATGGTTTTTAGTAACCTCAGGGCACCTGGACATTTAGACCTTTCTATCTCCAGAGTTGTTTTGGGAGGGAGAAAACGGCACCAACCCCTGCCCAACAATACACTACTTTGAGGTGACAGGTCTCAACCCACAGTTAGCAGGCCATCGCTGGCTATGACTTGAGGTGTGCTATCTCCTGGACAGCTTATCTATGTTCACCATTTTTGCAGCCGTCAGGGCAGGCGTCTGGATCCCAGGACATTAGTGTTGCACCCCCACCCCCTGCAGCTCTCAGTTGTCTCCTTTGTTTTCCAGGCGGATGAACCGATTGCAGATTATGCTGCAATGGATGATGTCATGCAAGGTAAAGACGAGTCCTTTGAGGAGTCTTGGTGAAGGTCGGGGGGCTGGGACCCCGGGTGCCAAAGCTGTAGTGCACAATGCTTTCCCTTTTTACCTTGAAAAAAGTTTCCAAGTGTTTTTATGGTAGAATTGTACACTATTAGTTTCAATTGATGGTAGGAAGAAAAAAAAGGTGTGTCCGTAAATGTGGAAAGCACGAGGAAGAGGAATCATCCGGCAAACCCGAGGAAGCCATAGTAGGCGTGAGCCAGCAGGTGCCCAACAGGTGCCTGGGAGGGGGAGGGGTTGAAAAAGTATGAACAGTAGTGCAACAGACCCTTCCCCACACACACTCTTATCACCCTTCCTTCAAGTAGCTGTCACTGTCCCTGCCCCACCTGTACCTCAGGACAGCAATCTGGAGTTTGAGTTTCTGCATTTTGAAGAAATAAAGCTTAGAAGGTGGGAACAGTGTCTTCTGCAGCAAGCTGCAGGCCAAGCCCAGCTCTGCTCTCATGCCAGCAGTCCATCTCCTGCCTCCTCAAGGAGGCCAGGGGGTTTCCTTCGGGGGGAGCTGCCCAATTCAAGAACAGACCCTTCAGAGGTAAAAAGCTGTTTCATCTCCAGGGCACCTGCTAGTGGCGCCCACCGGTGTCTGCCCAGCAGAGCCTCAGGCACTTTTACAGTAACTCCATCTGCAGCAGATAGAAGTGGCCACCAGGCAGTGGAAGACTCAGAGCTGGAGCCAAGAGATGTCAGCCAGCCCAAAAGGAACTAGTTCAGGGAGCATGAGAAAGCTTAAAACTCGCCTACAAATAATATAAAGAAAATGAGCAGAAACCCACTGGGCCCTGTATATTGAAAGAGTCATTCGGAGAATAGAAAAGAATTAAACGAGAAGGAATTTGAGGCCAGGTATGGTGGCATATGCCTACTACCAATCACAGTACGTTGGGAGGCTGAGGCAGGAGGAATGCGAGTTTAAAGCCAGCCTCAGCAAAAGTGAGGGGTTAAGCAACTCAGACCCTGTCTCTAAGTAAAATACAAAATATGGGGGTGGGGCTCAGTAGTGAAGTGCCCCTGAGTTCAATCCCAGTACAAAAAAGAAAAAAACAAAAGAAGGAGGAGGAATTTGACAGTGGAAGTGTTAAAACATGGACCCAACTAGAAGATGATGACGGGAAGTTCTGGAAGATTTGTTCTGCAGCAGGCAGTGAGGGCCCGCAGCCTGGCATATGGGGTTGGGATGGGACATGCACTTGGGGCAAGGGTATCCACTAGAAAAGACAGGTGGTAGTGACAGCCTCGAAGAGACTTCTGGGTCTTTTCAGAATTTACATTCAACTTGGCTTGGCGTATGGCCCAGTAGCAGGTCACTTGCCTATCATGCTTGAGGTCCTGGGTCCATACCTGCACCGCCTCCCCCGGCCCCCCCCCCCCCAAAAAAAAAAAGTTGATAAAATGAAATACAGGAATGGTGCCGGGGTTTGCAGGCCCAGAAAGACAGCCACACAGAGAACCAGACAACTAGAACATCAAGGCATCAACCTCAGAAATGACCTCCGCACTGAGGCTGGCTGTGCAGGGAGCCCCACTGTGTCAGCAGGCTGGGTGGGTGTGAGAGGTGGTAGAAGGGCTAATTTTTTTCCCCTTTGAAGAAAATTCAGATGTTATATGAAATAACAATATAAACCAGTTTAGAAACAAGGAGGCTCAATGCCAGAACACGCTACGGGAGTCGACAGTGGCTTCTTCTAGAACCAGGGAGTGGGATGGAGGGGGTTGAGACATAGCTCCCAGGGAGTCAGTCACCGTCTTCCCCAGGCCACTCATTGAGTCCTGCAGAATGGGACCCTCCTACAGACTGACTTCTACTAGTGTTTGACTTTTAAAATAGTGCATGTGTATTGGTTTGCAAAAAAAATAAAAACAGAAAGATCATCATGAGATGAGTGTCATCCATGAGTTCGGAAGCAGTCATTTGCAGGTGACTGAGGTGATTAAAAGTTATTTTAGACTTTTCATCTTGAGGCGTTGAAATCATCTTGTTGCTATCTAACACGACAGTCGTTTCACTTTGGAATTCTTTTTTTTTTTTCCCTCTCCAGTTTGTATGCCAGAAGAAGGGTTTAAAGGTAAGTTACATTTGTCATGTTTTGTGCATGAATGTCAGAGTCAGGCTGCAATTTTCTATTAAAGTGAAGGCTATAATTTGATTTTAAAATTTAATCCAAGTCTAGTCTCATGACTGGAATTAATTTTAGTTAAAAGCATTTTTATTCCGGCTTCTTGGCCTCAGACATGGACTGAGTGCTCTGGCTCCCCCACCTGCACTGAGTCCCTGTGCCTTCGTGGAAAGTCAGGAGCGACCTAGTGGCGTTCCCCCACTCCTCCTGTTAACCCCGTCCTAGAGCAGGACAGTTCAGAGTAGAGAGGCACTAGAGCTTGCTGAGCGAGGTCAGCCCCAGCGGAAGGGCTGCTGAACCCCATGCAGAGTTCAGGTGTTGGCTGGGCTGTGTCTCCTGCACCGTGGCCACCGTAGTTGTGCACCCGTAATACTCACCAATGCATCGGATACAGGCGCTTTAATGTTTACAGATTTAACTGTTGCCATCTTGATTCTTTGCCTGCCACTCTAGAGGTCCAGAGCATGTTTTACCAAGAAATAAGTTTAAATCAGTTCCAGGGGCTCTTTGGTAAACTCTTGGCCTAGGTTGAAAATCTGCCTCTCCATGTGGCTTTATTGTGTCCCTGTTACCACTACAGAGGAACTTCTGGTGGTTAAAGCAAAAAATTTTCTTATATTAAGAATATGAGTTCATATTAAGTTGGAAGTTCACTGTTGATGCGTCCTTGGCAGCAGGACTACATGAACTCAGTGTCTTGGTCACAGCTATACCTGCAAATGTGTTTCTTTCCTCAGGTACTGGTCTACTTGGACATTAATCTTTGAACACTTGCAGACACCAAGAAATGACCAGAGGGGAAGAGGAATTTGACGTTAGGGCATTAAAGAAAAGGTGGATTTAAGGATTAAACCATTACATGACTCTTCCAAAAGGCAAAATCCATCTAAAAGCGACTGTCCCAAATGCCTTATGTCAAATAAAGCAGATTGCACTGATGGACATCAAACTTAAAGGAAATGTTTCAAATTTTATATTTAAGGGGGGCGGTGGCAGGGAGGGGTGAGTAAAGACTGAACAAGTTTAGTAGCCGTAACAGTAAATCATGTTTACAAAGGAGATCTGTAGTCAAGGCGGGAGTGAAGTTCTCTTCTACTTCTTGCTCGAGTTCCATGCAGATGCGCTGGTCCAGAAAGGATTTGTATCACAGTAGACGGGACCACATTCTGCTCAAGTGATTCTTTAGAGACATAACCTGCTTACCAATACCTGTCTTTGACTCCTATCGTACTTTCAATAAAGCATGAAAGTGAAGAACTTGCCGTCATTGTGGAGAAGTGTCTTCAGATTTAGACGCCCCTCGGGCCAGCGCAAGCCCACCAGCTGGTGGTCTTTCCCTGTGTTGGTCAAGTGGAGGCAGCTGCATGTGGCCTGCAGTGAGCAAGGGACTGTCTCTGTTGGCCTCGGGGGCTTTTTGCCTTAGTGCATTTCGGAAAGCAAGGAGAAGGGTTCTTCCGGGCAGTGGGAGCTTCCTCCAGCATTGCTGTTACTCCCAAGTGGGAAATCAGATATTCCTTGTGCATTTGAAAAATCTCACCACCACCTTATCAGAAGAGTAAGTTGAACTGAAGTACATTTGGTAACACAGGTTGTTAGAAAATATGTTCTTTCCATTCTCCAAGTCGGCTGTTTCTCGAAGCGTTCTCCTGAAACACCCTGAAAGGATCTTTTTAAGTCACTTTGAGCAAAGGCAAAACAAATGAGAGTGTAGATGGGGTGTCCTGTTTTATCCAACTCAGAATTATTGTGACTAGCGACAAATAATCAAAGCAATATACTGAAGAATGATGAAGAATTTTTAGATGAAACCTCAGACTAGAGTTTGTTTCTTTAAAAAAAAAAGTTTTCTCTGTGTGTGTGTGTGTGTGTGAGATTGTGTGTGTGTGTGTTTGTGGCTGAGTTGCTGACGCAGGTCTCTTGCATTTTTTGGCCTCAAGTTTGGGCCAGGCCTCTCCCACTCCCTTCCCCCCCTTCCCCTCTGTTGAAAATCAGAATTTAAATAATGGATGGGGAGGCATATTTCAGCTTGAGTACCAGTCCTGAGCAGCATCCATGTGAAGAGCTTTTCACCAGGGTAATTATGGGGTTGGTGGAATCAGGGCTTGGTGTTCCCCTCTGTGTGTGCAGTGTGTTCAGTCTGTGCCCCCAGAAGGCGGGGGTGCTTAATGAGCCAGTGGGGTGCGGGAGCTCTGCGCAGCTCCCTCAGCACCCATCCTGGGGCAGGGCAGAGGGCCTCTGGGCAGGATTGAGGTTGAGCCTGTGCATAGCTAATCCTGGT
This sequence comes from Marmota marmota marmota, assembly GCF_001458135.2. Classification (NCBI taxonomy): domain Eukaryota; kingdom Metazoa; phylum Chordata; class Mammalia; order Rodentia; family Sciuridae; genus Marmota; species Marmota marmota. The sequence continues at coordinate 38,887,101 of NW_026000082.1, forward strand.
TTTTAGGTCTCAGTCTTTTATTTGGCTCCAAATAAATGAAGCTGGTGCCTAGAAGTCATAACAAAGAAATGTATTCTTCCCCGAGGTAAATTGTGCTGAAGGTCAGTAGTGCTTGGTGGAATGGCTTGCTTTTCTTTACAGAGAAGCTTGTTTAGGGGGCTGGGGTGTCATTCAGTGGTAGAGCATTCACCTAACATGAGCAAGGCCCGGGGAGGTTCATTTGGGGACCAACATGGACGGGTCAGCACCCTAGAAACCAATTTTTCCCAATTTGATGTTGATACCAGTTTTCAGTTTTTTCCCTTAAGATTTTGCTTGCTTTTCCTTCACGCAGTGGTGCGCAGACAGCCTTTGGGCTGCTCCCTGATCTCTTGCACTTGATCAACTCTGCCCTGGAGGTGCAGGTGGCCTCAGTGCAGAGTGAGCTGGTGATGCTCCAGGAGTGTCTCCTCAGGTTCTTTCTTAAGCTCTGGCACTTTGCCTGGGTTCCCAGTGCTGTTCAGAATCTCATCGGGGCCTGGCAACAACCAGCCCAGGAGCCCGGGCCTCAGAACCACTGGGTCAGGTCTGTACCCGCAGAACTCAGAGCGCCTGGCCTGAGGCCGCTCTTCTCCCTAGGTGATCCATGAGGTGAACTTTGTGGCTCCCCTGCCTCCTACGCACTTTGGGGAAGCAGGTACAAGGTGATAATCTAAAGCCAATCTGCTTGCATGTCAGATCAGGCCCCACAACAGCAATTGGGGGCTTGAGGTTCCCCCTCCACATTTCTGACCATTTAATCCCAGGAGGACGTGTACCATCCTGTGCTGGCACAGGTTGTTGCCACTATCTGAAGGTGGCTTACAATTTGAGCATCTTTCCTTCCTGGGGGAATGTCTGTGTTTAGGAGCCTTGTTGTTTAGAATTTCTGTTAACTTCTGCCAAAGTAACACGCCATGAGAGCGTCTATTTCTGTGCAGTCATCGCCCTGCACAGAGTTCTCAGTCCTGTCAGATGGCCACTTGCTCAGTTTGTGAAGTCAAGAATCTGCTCAATCAGATCCTGCTTAATGTTAGAAACTAATGCTCAGATTGAATAACCTGTTTTAAATACCCAAGCAAACTGTTAAAGCAAACTGAACAGGAAAGCCTGTCTTTCCTGTCACAGGCTTGAGGGAGGAGGGTCACATGAGTGCTCAGCCTGTTCAGAACAGGGTGCAAGCCAATGAGAAGTGTCACTTTCATCTGAAGGATCTCGCCCTTGGGCCTGCAGCTACCCCTGCCCCTTCCCTCTGCCACACTGATGGGCAGAATGTTGGCCTCGACATTATTGGAGCCCTTATTCATTAAGTTCCAAATTAACATCTGCAGAATAGTAGTAACTAATTTGAACAACTAGTTCACTGAGCAGCAGTTCTGTGCCCGGGACAGCCCACCCCAGCCCAGAGACCAAAAGCACACCTCTCTGTTGGTCATGACCCAAACTGGGTGACTTTTCCAGGCCAGCAATGGAGTCGCTTGGACTGAGGATCCACCAGATCTTCGAACAGCAAGCACAACATTTGGGAGGTGTTGAAAAGAGTGTTAGAAATTGGGTCACCTCTGTTCCAGGTCATTTTGCCATTTATCTTGTAGCCAAGAGAAGTTACTGGAACGGGCAGCAATCACTGCCTCCTACACCAAGGATTAAGCAGTAATCAATATTGTTGGTTTAAAATGTTTTTTGTTTTTTGTTTTTTTATTCTTTGCAATTAGACATTTCTTCAGAAATGTGGGACTTTTCTTTCCCCCTGCAAGAGGCCTTGAGCACACAGCCCATGTCCCTAGCCCCTCTCCACGGCCTACTGCTGGACTGCACTGGAGCCCTTCAGCTGGGGATGGTGGGCAGGGTTCAGTCTTCCTGTTTAGAACTTTCCCTGTGGCCCACATAAAACAAAGGACAGTGGCCAACAGCTTCAGTCCCTGTTTATGTGCAGGATCCTGTCCAGGTATTCAAAACACGGCTACAATGTTTGTTGAAGATTTATGCCTTTTGTGAGAGTTTTCTCTGCGGGCAGCTTCAGGTTTTTTTTTTTTTTTTTTTTTTTTTAACAAGAAATCTGGAGCAGATGCCTCTAGCCTCGGGCAGCAAGAGGCAATGCAGAAGACCAGGCCAGACGCTACTTCCTGTCTTGAGATTGTCACTGTTGAGATGTGGCTTAGTGAATCACACTGTCCAGGAGCAGAGGACTCTGAACAGGTCTTTCCTATGTGCTTCCCCTCCCCCAACAAGCACACCTCAGGACCAGTTCTGTCAGGTCGGTGTGCACACTGCCAACCGTGCCACACACTTCCTAAGTTCCTCTTTTGAGCGCCACTAAATTTTAGGAAAGAAGAGGTTGCCAGGTATTGTATGAACTTGAGGTGACATAGGTCTGCTTTTAGAATTGGGACCTGGACCAAGTCTTTGCCATGTCATGCAATGGAGGTGAAACCAAGGTTCCTGCCTAGGTGGCTGCTCCTGCAGGCTCTCCACCCCACAACCCGGATGGCTCATTGGCCTTCCTCACACCACACTGGCACAGGAGGCTGTCCGAATTCCCCTAAGAGCTTGTCCAGCATAAATACTGTGTTAATCGCAAACAAAGGACATCATCTGCCTCCCAACATGCTCAAAAAAGGAAAGGAGGAAAATCCTGCTTTTAAGGGCTAAGACTTTGTAGGCCAGGGCCTGTGGAGTGACACTGCCGCTGGGTGGGGGTGGGGGTGGGGGTGGGGCACCAGCCCTGAAAGAGCTGCAGAGTGGCTTCCTAGTGCTGCTAAGCCAGGAGGGCCCTGGGCTATAGGAAGTGGGGACACTCCAGGGAAGCCATAGGCCTCAGCAGCCACTGGCTGGATTGGAACACTGCCCCTGGCACTTTGGCCACTCACAATTGTGTCTGCCCCCAGCCTGACTTTGTTTTGTAACCAAGGAAACCCCAAGCTGCTGCTAGCAACCAGCTCCTTTTATGATCCTGGACAAGTCTGTTCCCCTTTGAGCCTCCGTCCTCTCTGCAAGGGAGTTGGGTTGTGCAGAAGTCAAGTGGAAGCTCCATGGGAGGAACTGTGGGTCCTCCATCGCTCCAGATCCCCTTCTTCCCACACTCCTGCTCCCTCAGGAAGCTCCAGGCAGCGCCGCCTCTGAGGCTTGGCTCATCAGGCTGCCAGTCACCTCTGGTTTACGTCTGGAGCCTCTGTGGCATCTGGTCAGCTGCCTGTGGCGCGACACTGCTTCTCCTGGTGGGAGGCCCCTGTGGTGCTCATTGGGATCGAATAGTGCAGGTGGACGGAGCTGTTTAGGTTTGGGGCTGGGCTGGATTTTATCTGCACCTAAAACTGTCCTTCCCAGAAAATGAGTTAACATTGTTGCGCTGGACTCATTTGCTGCTGTCCGTCCCCGCCCCTCTGTGTGTCACATGGTTTTTCTTGGAGGGGGGATTGAGTGAACCCATAGGGTTCACTAGAAAAGCCCTGCGGGGAGCTTCCTAGGATCTCACTCTACTTTTTTGACTTTTGTGTTTAAAATGGGGGTAGGGCCTCTTGGTGTGTTTGTGCTTGTGACCCAAAACCCCAACTCCCAAGGGTGGGCCCCCCAGGGTCACAGCCTCTCTACCTCTTACTGATCAAGCACCAGCTAGGTGATCTCCTTTCCAGACAGGCTAAGTCCTTGCCGGAGACGCGCCTGGTGCTGACTCCCACTCACCATCTTGCCTGCCTCTGCGGGGAGGTATTTTCTCAGGCACGCCTGGATAAGCACCCCATCACCACCACCTGCACTTCCTGCCTAGGCCCCCCAAGGCCTCTCAGTACACCTGGAGGGCTCGCTGATGTGCGTTTGCTCCTGTGGGTTCCAGTGTATGGCCCATGCCCAGCTTTTCTCCCCTCTGACCTGTGGGCATGGCTGGCAGAGAGGGAGAGTCATTTCCAAGGGCCTTGTTCCCATGGTAGGGTTCTCCATCCCGACAGCCCTGTTGACATGTGGAGTTCACCACTGTGTCACGAACTGTGTCCATTCTCCAGCCGACTCAGATGTCCAAGGTCTGAAGCCAGCTTCCATTTCTCAGCAGTTGGGAGGGCAAGAGTGGGGCCTGGGTTGCAGCGTGTTAAGTGTTAGAGAAAGAGGAGGCTTGTGCCCGCAGGCAGCCGTGCGTGAGTGCTCAGCCCTGAGTGGTTTGGATTGAAATAGGACAGAAAGCAAAGCTCCGAGGCCTTTGTCCAATCTTCCTTTCAGTTGCCAGGCTCCGTTCCCAGCCCGCTACGACACATGTTGCCTCCTCCCCGGGGGCCCTGGCAGTCTCGGAATGGTGCCCCCCAGGACACACGGGCCACGATAAGGCTCTTGTTGAGGTTTCTTGTAAAGAGGAAAATGCTGTGATTGAACAGTTCTTCCATTATAAAAAGAAATAGGCCCCGCACAGCGGAGCCTGTGTTCCAGGGTCTACTCAGCATCGGCACGGTGCGTCCCCCCATGCTAATAGGCTCTACGGCCCCTGGGGACCCTCGAATCTACTGGTTCAAACCCTGCATGGATAAGGGACCATGAAAGGCTGAACTCACTGCCACTGCCTCAGCCTGCCCCTTCCTCTCGCCCAGGTGGGGCACCTCTGGCTCCGCTCAGTGACCTGCAGTGGGCCATCAACAGGCCTCCCTCCCTTGGGAGACTTCAGGAGCTCCTGGTCTCTGTCTCAACTTGTGAGAAGAGCCCTATTTTGGGAAAGGAGTTACAGAGGAGGAAGGGGCATTGTTGAGCTTGGAAATGAATGCAAAGATCAGTCGGCTCACTGTGCCCCCCAAGAAAAGATGGGTGGAGACGTGATTCTTAAGAGAATCCTGAAGCCTGACTTCCGACACAGATGACCAGCCAGTGCATGCAGCCACTGAAGATCTCTAGGCATTCTGTTGTCATTTCCCAAGTAGCAATGATTTCATCTCCAGGACCAGTGCTCAGCACAGCGTCGTGTCTGGGGCAGTCGCTACACCACAGTCCCTTACCCATCATCCCCAGAAGGCACTGGCCAACATTCGATTTCTCCCTTCTTTTTTCAGCTTTGACCCAACTGTATAGTCCTTGTACATTCCTAGGCAGGAATTGAAAGGCCTCTAGGGGTGGGGTGGGCCCATGGTGAGCAGGTGACGCTCCAGGAGTCTCTCCAGAGCCTCGGCATCTTCCTCTTGCTCTTAACAACTTGCTTTGTTCCACCAGCACCACTCAGAATGCCATCGGGGGTTGGCAGCACCAGCAACATTGCAAAGTTGCAATGCAAATCCAGGAGTCGGGCCCCAGAACACTGAACAGGTGACACATCCACAGGCCACTCCTGTGTTCCTAGAAGTTTGAGGCACCTTGGGCTCGAGCTTTTTCATCTATAGCTGTGGGCGCTTCCCCCAAGAAATTCAGACTGGAAGGAGCGAGTGCTTGATCCCTGTCAGCTTTTCCTGCTTGTGGACAGGTGGGACGAGGCTACTTTGCCTTCCTCTAAACTCTTCTCCTTTGGGGCGAGAGTCTTGGCCAGGTACCATGGCCCTGGTCCCTGCCTCCTGTGGGACTGAACTTGGGCCTGCAAGTCTCAGATCCTGCAGAAGCTGACTAAGGATTGCTGAAGACCTGGGATCTTTTTCTTAATGAAATGCAGTCCCTGTGGCTGGGAAAACAGAGTGGGACTGGCAGTCACTTCTAGCTAGTCCACCGATGCTCAATAAATATACTGAATACATGTCTTGTGTCCTTTCCCTTTCCTGGGCTTTGTGACCTTGGAGGCCCGGTCAGCTTGGCTAATAAATAGTTGATAAGGGGGAGGTTTGTCTCCCCTCTTACAGCCTGTTTCCACAGTTATTAGAAAAATGGGGTAAGAGCCAGAGATCGCAGTGATTCCCCTCAAATGAGTGGTCTGTGAGTTGATTGTGTTCTTAGGGGTACCAGCCACACCCTTTTACCCGGTGTCCCCCACAGCCGTAGCCTTAGAGGCTGCTGTGTTTCCTGGCTTCCTCTGGGGTTCCGCCTTGGAGGGGAGCTCAGTGGAGGAAAGAAGAGGTGTGTGTCCGTGGGCTTAGAACCCCTGGCTCTGTTGGCCTTCAAAGAGAAGAGTCAGTGAGTGGCCTGGCTCAAGTGTCTGCGTTGCTGTTCACTTGCCTGGTGACCTTGGGCTGGTCTCTTCCCCTCTCTTGTCCTCGGAGGTCAGTCTGGGATGGTCTCTGCAGCCCTTTCCTGCTTGGGTTCACACCTTGTGCTTCGGCCACCTCCCTCCGGCTGCCTCCCCTCCACCTCAACAGAGCTCATTCTGCGAGGCTCCGTGCGCGCATTACCGGGTTAGGCTGGGGCGGAGGCGCGCCCGGGAGAAGGTCTGGAGCCTCGGACCGGCTGGCCAGGTCAGTGCGCAGCCTCTGCCAGGACACGCAGCAGGCNGTTGCGCCCTGGTGGCCGGGGTCCTGCCTTCCTCTCTCCCTGCGTCGGGGGCGCCCTGGGTTTCGAGGAGGGTCTGCGGAAAATTGGGCGCGTTTCCTCCCTCCCTGGGGAGGGCCCCGGCCCGAGCGTCCCCTCTGGGGGAGGCGCTCCGTCCTCAGTGGAGGGAAGTGGGGGTCCTCAGGTCCAACGACCCGGAGCCCAAAGGGCGGCGATGTCCTTGCACCCCCCAGGGAGAGAGCGCATTTTCCCCGCCCCCTGTCTGACCCTCCGCGAGCCGGGCACACGCGTCACGCAGTCGGGCGCCCCCTCGTCGCCTCCCAGGCTCAGCAGAATCTGAGGACTCAGTGGGAAATCACAGGGCCGTCCCCGTGCCCTGCAGGCGCTTTAATGCCATCCACGGGCCGCTGGGGCTTGAGGAGGAAACCTCGCATACAACAAACTCATTCACCCCAAAACACCCACTCCAAAGCTGGGATGTCATTGACCCCCAGCTCCACCCCCAGAAGTTCTGGCCCCAGCGAGTGCTTGACCACTGAGTCTTTGTTGGGGGCATAGCACAGACCTGGGTGGGTTCAAGAAGGACAGCCACCTTTCCTGTGGCACTTTGACACCGGTCCCTGGGCTTCCTTCTCCTCCCTGTCAAAGTCAGAGGGCCAGACCCCTGGTGGCCAGCAGGCCAGGTGGCCAGCAGGTGAGGAAGACAAGAGGAAGGGAGGTGAAGGGTACAAATTCTTTCCCAAGGGAGGCTGGGGCTCACGCTTGGGGATCCAGAGGGCGGTGACCCTTCCTTCCTGAGGGTATTTGGTAGAGGAAACTGGGGGCAGAGGTGGTCTTGAGTTTCCTAGTTAATGAGCAAGAACTTTGGCCAAAGGTATCCCCGATCTGGTGCCTAGACAGGCACCGTGAGGAGGTGGTGGCCAGGCCCGAGGGCCCCGAGGTCTCCCCTTTCCCCTTTCACGACCTCAGCCTGGCTCAGAGGCCCTCTGGCAGTTGAAGGGTCTTGGCAAGAGGTGGGTGTGCCTTGGAAAGGATTCCAGGTTTAGGATCAGTCCTCAGGTGGCAGCCGGCACCTTCCCTATCCACAGCAGCATTTCAAGGTGTGGGCCAAGGTCTCCATTGCACAGATGAGAAACCGAGGCTCAGAGAGGCTGAGTTCACTGAGTCACCTGCTGCCCTTACAGTTACAGTTCTCTGACTCCTGTTCCAAAGGTGGATCTCCACAGCCACAGGGTGGAGAAGGGTCTCTGATGGCTGGAATGGTCACAGTGACCTGTTCCCCTTTGCTTTCTGGGGGGCGGGTGCCTCTGGAAGGAGGTGGGGGGATGGACTGGCTTGGCCCGAAGGTCTGGAAGCTGGGCTTGTTTTGCTGTCCCCTCCCATAGCCATGATGAAGTCACACCCTGGGCCCTTCCCAGATCACTGCCTTCTGGGCAAAGCCCTTTTCCTTCCCTCCTGGCCAAGTCCCTGCCTGGCAGGGGTCTCAGAAGGCACCACCCTTCACCCAGGGCTCAGGAGGATTCTCCTCTGGAGAGCTACAGGTCTCCTTCTGGCCTAAAGGTCTCTTACTCCAGACTCAGAGGCCCCTGCAGGCGTGGAGTGAGGGAGCTCTGAGCCTCTGCCCGCCACCTCTTGCCCCTGACCAGCTGTCAAGATCCCGAGCCGGGAGGACCTCTGTCTTCCTCGCCACCTGCCTGTCTGCGGAGCCTTTGTCCTGGCTGTCAGAGGTGGCTGAGCAGCCACACAAGCTGCACACGACAGCCGGAGACCCGCACAGACGGACACACGCAAAAACCGTGTGACTCACAAATACCCCGAGACCCAGACACAGGGACACACAGACACACCCGGGCCAAGACCCCCGCCGCCTGCCCGACCCCTCGCACACCAGAGACGCGCCCTCCAGAGACGCCAGCCCGTGTGCACGCTGCCGGGGTGGTTGTCAGCAAGAGGAAGAGGGCCCTGGGAGCCCTCACCCCGTGGCTCTCGCTTCTTTGGCCTCCCCCACTGCGCAGGCGTGATGTATGCACACGCAGGAAGAACATGAGGAAGCCCCACGCCCTAAAAAATGAACCTGGCAGACATGCTCCTGCACCCACCCACACCCAGGCCACCATGGGCGCACACATGCGTGCATTACGTCAGCTTCCTGCGTGTGGGATGTGAATACCTCATGGCCCCGGAGGTGGCAGGGCCCCTCTGAACACCCCAGCAGAGCCTCACCTCCATCCTCTGTTGTGCTTTATGTGAATCCGGCTTGGCTGCCCTGACGGGTGATTCTCCCTCAATAGCCCCTTCTCTCCTGCCCTCCCCACCGCCTGTCCATGAAGAGGCCAGTGCAGGGGTCCCTCCCAAGACAGGACACTCCCAGCCCCCAGGCTCCATGCAGCCCTGGGGTTCCTTTCCTTTGCCAGCCACCTGACCACGTCCTGGCTTCCGTTCTACCCTCCCAGCAAGGTTGGGGACCAGCTGGTGTGAATGGGGGGATCTGCTCACCTCGTCACACAGCAGAGCTGCTGCCAGGCAGGGACGGTGAGGGACTCTGGGCCCCTCCATGCTCACTTGGGCCCTCACCCTAAGCTGGCCAGAGTGCTGAGTCTCGGTCCAAGCCTGGCCCTGACTTATTGGCTGTGTGGCCTGAGAAAATCATTTTCCCTCTCTGGGCCCAGCTCCAGCTCTGGGAGGCAGCTTGGTCCAGCTGGGGAGGGAGGCAAGTCAGAGGTGTGAGGTGTCAGCCCTGAGCCAAAACGGAAAGGAATTTTGGCTCAGGTGAGCAGCGGTGCCGCATGGGACATGGCTGAGGACTTCCTGCAGACTGGAATCCCTCGGTCCCCGCTAGGTCAGGCAGGGCTGCCAGGCCTGGGACTTCCAGGAAAGGCCCCCTAGAGTGAACCCCAGGAAGAGGGGAACCCAGGGCCTGCAGTTGTAGTTTACATCTGTGGGTATTTTTATCCTTCAAAATGTGCTCTATTTTTAGGGCTACAGACTGGCATTTGTAAGCATGACTCAGAGAGGAGGAAAGAAGCGGCTGGGGGACACCCCAAAACAGGGGTCCCACTGGGATAACCAGCCTACAGGAAGAAAGGAAGCAACATAAGATCTGTCTGCCTGTAGTGTGCTGGCCATGCTGGGGGCCTCGCCTGCACACTTCACTATGCATTTAATGAGCATGTCGTATGTCCCAGAGACTGTGACTGGCACTGGGGACACAGGAGCTAGAAGTGGCGTTCATTGGTCCCTACCATAGCCTGCGTGGTATGTGTCACTGTGCCATGTCTCAGATGAAGAAAGGCCCACGCTGCCAGTAATACCTCTGCCAACACGAGGCCATCCTTTCTTGGGTCCCCTTTGGGAGGAAGCAGAACTGAGTTCTTTTTAACTTGGCCGCTGACGAACTGTACAACTTGGGCAAGTTGCTCCTCTCCCTGAGCCTCTGTTTCTTTTGTCTGTAAAGTAGGGATCATGGTACCTACAGGATGGGTCTTCTTTTCTTTTTTTTTTAAGGTTTAAAAAGATTATTTGGAGCTGGGCATGGTGGCACACGCCTGTAATCCCAGCGACTCTGGAGGCCGAGGCAGGAGGATCATGAGTTTAAAGCCGGCTTCAGCAACTTAGCAAGGCCCTAAGCAACTTTGCAAGACCCTGTCTCTAAATAAAATATAAAAAGGCCTGGGGATGTGGCTCAGTGGGTAGCGCCCCTGAGTTCAATCCCCAATACCAAAAAAAAAAAAAAAAAAAA